>NC_137015.1:30989630-31309630 GCF_032717465.1 Coenobita brevimanus
CCAACAATACGAAACGCATCCCCCACACAGATCTCTGAAGGAGTCGGATCTCCAGGCCACGATTAGGAGGCAGTAAATAACGTTGCCTTCTGGCTGTTCTTCCTACGCAGTGAAACAAAGGAATTTTCCATATTCACACAGGTCTCCGAAGCTATCCTATACCCAAGACATGGTGAATAACATAGCATGCCATCCATTACTTCCAACCATTTACAGGAATATCCAGGTCTCTCTAAACCTCCCCCCCCCAACCCCATCCTAGAGTTAGTGTACTGTATGTCATTGCTTTCCGTCTGTTTCTGTCACTCAACCAAACTAGAGCTTGTGCCGATCTCTCCCACATGTCTTTGAAGAATCCCGCCACCTTGTTGCGACCCATAAGGTGAAAAAGATAAATGGAGGAGCAGATGCCATGAGGCAGTTGCAGAGTTCATTACGATAACTTGGGCCTTAGAGCCTGTGGTGGGTTATTCACCCATTATCTTTGGATACAACCACTGGATCATCCAAGTTACCACAGATATCCCCCCGGATTGTTATCCCATGCAATTATTTTACCTACGTGTACCAACCCACAGAGGGTAAACTGACACCCGAGTCTTGTGATGCCAGCTTCCCACACAAGGATTCGACTCCTGACGCTGTCACACCAACAGCTTTATAGCTACCAGTGCTAACCATTTGGTCGCTGTGGCCGACAAAACTAAAGCATCTTCCCATCTCCTGTACAGTCTCTAAAGTCATGAAACAGTAAATGACATGGCATTACACTTAAACCTCCCGGCCACAAAAGTATATCATCTCCCACACGGCCACCAAAATATAACATATTCCACACAGCCACCAAAATATAGCATCTTCCACACAAGTTTCCAAAGCAATCCTACACCCCAGACACAACTTTGAGGATGGTATACTGTGTTCGTTTCTCACTCCCAGCAAAACTAAATAATCTTCCCATCTCTCATACGTCTTTCAGACTAAGAGATAGTGTCTGACAAAGCTCGCCGTTCTTCTTAGCCATCAACATATGGCATCTCCTCATCTCTAAAGCCAACAGAGACTGAGGAGACAGGGAAGAGCATCGCACTCCATCCGTTCCTCCTAGCCCAGAAGCTAAAGCATCTCCATCTCCCACGCAGATCTCTGAAACCATTTTGCGTCCTGGCCGCAACTAGATAGCATGTTCTATCTGCTCCTCCACTCAGCAAATCTAAAACTTCTTCCTGTTTCCCACATAGCCTTTGAGGGTAGGAGATAGTAAATAACACGGCACTCCATCATCAAAGTCACCCCACATTCTGGTTACAACATGGAGGATAAAATATTCCGTCAGCTCCTCCCGCTCAGTAAAACTATTGCATTTCCCCGTTTCGTATGTAATAAATACCTGTAATGTCGCATTCCACCTTTCACTCGCAACCCACAAAAGTAATCTGTCACCCATCTTCCTGAGGTCTCCAATGCCATTCAGTTTCCAGGCTATGACTTCGAGGAGATAGTGAACAACATAATACTTCTGTTCCACACAGCTAGCAAAACTAGCAAAACTAAAGCATCTTTCCATCTCCCATACAGGTCTCCGAAATCATCCCACACCCCGGCTATGACTCCGAAGAGATAGTTAACGACATAGCACTTCTGAAACTCCCCCGCCCTCTCCGCTTGTCCTCTCGAATCATGCCTGCCTGCCTGCCTGAGAGCGAGAGCGAGGTGGTGTCACCAGATATCAAGTGTGTGGTGGCTGGGTGGGGCAAGGAACGGGAATCACACATTTTCGGATCCAATGTACTAAACTATGCCAGGGTGAGTGTAGAGGGTGTATAGAGTGTTGGAAGGAGAATAGGATATTGTATGAGTGTGCAAGGTACTGGAGGTTTCATGAGGGTGAGAGTTATAGGTGGAATATGAGGGAATGTTGGAGGATGTAAGAGGGAGTGGAGAATGTAAGAAGGTAGGAGAAAACTTTAGTAGAATGTAACAAAGTTGTACAGTTGTCAGTTTTTCTTTTACGCAAAACCGAAACTTGATAATTTCTGACCATGAATATTCAAGCAAGTTGATAAGGTTTGGAGCTTACTTCAGTAAATCAAGAGCCAGAAGTGTAAAGGAATAATTGATTCCAACTTTACAATGACAAAGGAGGTAGGAGGGTGTGATGAGATGAAACAGCGTAGGGAAAGGGCATAAGAGTGTGTGTGTGTGTCTGTGTGTGTGTGTGTGTGTGTGTGTGCAAGGGTGTAGGAGAGTGTGTGATTTTGTAAGAAAGTATGGTAGGGTATTGAAGGGTGCGATGGCGTGTGCAAAGATGTTAGTAGGGGGTATAGGGGCTATACTAATAGTGTGCAGGAAAGTGTAGGTTGGGTGAAAGAGGGTGCGATCTTGTAGAAGTGGGCTTGGTGAGGTGTGAAGAGTCTAACAGGGTAAAGTAAGGATATAGAAGGTCGTATAAGAGTGTGGTAGGGTATGTATAGAGTGTAATAGGTTGTGAGAGAATGTTAGGGTGTACGAAGATGTGGGAGCGTGTAGGAGGATGTAGGAAGGTGTGGGAGGATGCAGTAGGATGTAGATGAGTGTGGTATGATGTAGAAGCGTGTGGTATGGTGTGGTAGAGAGTGGATGGTGTAGATTGGTGTGGTAGGGTGTAGAATGGTGTGGTAGGGTGTAGAATGGTGCGGTAGGGTGTAGAATGGTGTGGCAGGATGTAGAATGGTTTGACTTTGTGCAGAAGTCCAGTATACCTTAAGTCATTCTTGGGGTCTAAGTGGAGGGTGTGTGTGGCACAAGGTCCATAGTTCATTGTGATGTTGGGGGTGTACTTATGCTGATGTTTGCCGCTGGTGATGTGTATTGTGGTGGATTTGGCTGGAGCGATCGTCAGTCTGTTGTCCTCAACCCATGTCTGAACTGTGTTGATGTACAGTAGTGTTGTTACATTGTGCAGTGTGATGCTTGGATGTTGTGGTAATGTCTGCATATGAGGCAATGTTTATAGGCGGCTGAGTGTGGGAATATCATCTATGTCGAGACTGAAAAGATTAAGTAAAACAAAGGAGCCTTGTGGAATCCCGTTTGGAAGTTTCGTGGTTGTGATGACTTGCTCTGGAATATGACAGGTGCTTGCCTTCCAAATAAGTAGCTAGCAAGCCAACGGTTGGTGTTGTTCTGCTTGTTTGTGTTGTAGCTGTGGTAATTAACTCGTGTTGGATGTTGGTATCAAGGCTTTATTAATGTCTGTTGTTGTATGAAGCATACTTTGTGCCGATTTCGTTAAGATGATGCCGTCGGATGCGTTTTATGTGGGGTTGCTTTGTACAGTGTCTAGGTTCATGCAGTACTCTGAAACTGTATTGTGAGGGAACAAGGAAGACATGAGGTGTGACCTTATTGAGGATTAGGCGTTCATTTATCTTGTATGGTATGCTGTGAAGTGTTACGAGACAACACGCAGAAGGATATGTTGGGTCCTTATTTTGTTTAAGTACAGTATAGTGATGATTGTTCCACGTTTCCGGCGGTGTCCGGCAACTACTCTACCGTATTGGAGACTAAAATGATTTGTTATAAAAACTGGTGATGTTCAGACACTGATAAAAAAAAAAAAAAAAGAATTGAAGTCAGCAACTAATTTATTGTTTGTGAGATGGTGCAGTGGTAACAGTGCCTGACTACTATCTGGAGGTCTCTGATTCTAGTCCAGGGTGGAGCGTTAAAAACTTTCCATTATATATATATATATATATATATATATATATATATATATATATATATATATATATATATATATATATATATATATATATATATATATATATATATATATATATATATATATATAATGTCGGGGAAAGGGTCAGGATGATGATGATGTAGATTTTCTTTTTGGTAGTACTTACTGTGGTACCATGCCTCTTTTAGCGTTACTTGCCACCACATGACCTTGCCTAACCTACTCCCACCCAACAGGTGCCCATAGTGCCTCGTCGTGTGTGCCGTCGTGTGTACCCGAACCATCCCATCACCCGCCGCCAGCTGTGTGCAGGGTACCGCAGGGGCTCAGCTGATGCCTGTGCAGGTAACTCACATCCCTACCACTCATAAAACCTCCATGTCCCTCACTCAGCAGACGTTCCCAACCTTTTCTATTATTCTTCCGTTTGTCGTGCCAACAGCACTCGACAGGCTTATCCCACGATCATTTTTGCACTCATTTCAATCACCTTTGCATTTGTACTCTGGCATAATCACATTCTTCTTCCACTCCACTGATACAAAGTCACGCATCGAAGCTTTGTGTCATATTTCAAACAACCATTTCATTCCATTCTCCGCTGTTATTTTTATTTCTGTAATATACCTAATCAACACAAGCTACCATTCCGGTCTTTACTTTCTTCACTTTCCTCACCTTTGCCAGTGTCCTACTCTCAGGCACCACGTTCCTTCTCAGCACACCACTAAAACCAGTCATGTGTACCACCGCTCTTCTCTCATCATTTCAATCCATCAACCTTTCAAAGTATTCCTTCCATCTGCTCCCTATTTCTCTTCCGTTTGCTAGCACTCGTAATTTTCCCTTCATTTCTCACATTTTCACTCTTTCCTCCACCGTCATGTTTATGGTTTCACACATAATTCTAATATTGTGTCCTGTTATCAGAGTAGTTTATATTATTTTTCTTCTAAATCATCATTAACCTTTTACACCCTCGCTTGTAAGCGAGAGCGAATCCTGTTTCTGTCGGAGTGGTTCTGCTCCTGTGTGTGTGTGTGTGTGTGTGTGTGTGTGTGTGTGTGTGTGTGTGTGTGTGTGTGTGTGCCTATAGGCTTAATAGCCCATTCTCTGTAACTCACCTGCTTCCTACCCACCTACCTGTCTACCTACCTGCCTACCTAACTACCCACCTCCCCACGTACTTCACTGTCTACCTTCACTTCCTAATGAGCTAGCAACATTGGCGTTCATTTATTTATTTATTTGCATGTTTATTAAATTAATTTCAGTTTGTCAGTCTCTAGTAAGTTGTATCATTATTGTGAAAAGTGCATAAATTACAGCATTTTGAACGACCTTGCCAATAATATTATGCCTGTACTGATGCAAATAAAGACATTTTTAGTCATTGTGTCCTAAAGGTTGCTCCGAGCATGTTAACCAGTCCGACGAGGAAACATCATCAGGTGGAATGGATTCATCTGACACCTCAGTCTTCAAAAATGGTCCTTAATTGCTGCCGCTATAGTGCGCGAACAGACATACTATCAGAAAACTGTTTATCTCAAGCACGCTAAGGCCCTCGACTTCGTCTTCGAAAATTCATCCACTTTACTTTATTTTCATCTTATTTTACATCCTTAAACAGTCACTAGCCTTCCATTCTTCATCCACACGTCCCACATTCCACACAACTGCTAGAACCTGTCTAGTTTTCCTGAGTCCTGGATAAACACAGGACCTATATCCAATGCTTTCTTGATTTTCTCAGTAAGATATGGAGGGTCGGTGATTCATAATCTACAGTACACTACCCTCTCCCCTCTCTCTTTTCGTCTCGTAAGTACGCCCCAAGGTTTTGTTATTTGGTAAACCACCTCAGCATTCTAAATAGTTTTCTGATGTAGAAAAAACAATTTAGCTCTCCACTTGGTGTAGAGTACAACTACATCAGTGAGTGGATGGTGACTACCCTCACCTACCACTTAGTTACATTAATTTTAATGCTTATGAAACTCATGAATCTTATTTCCGTCCTCTCCTCAGGTGACTCTGGCGGCCCTCTGGTGTGTGAGAAGGAGGGTGGCCAATGGGTGGTACAGGGGGTGACCTCGTACGGGGAAGGATGTGGCGAGAGGGGCAAGTATGGTGTGTACGCTAGGGTCGCTTCATATCTGCCGTGGATAAACTCAGTCATGACGAAGTGAAACGGCAGGGGAATACGGGGTCGAGGGAGGAAGGTGGAGGTACAGGAGCGGTGATGGGAAAGGCAGGAGTGATAGAGGTTGAAAAGAGGGAATGAATATTAAGAAAATGAGATACTGCACGGGGAAATAAAAGATAGAGATGCAGGAGATGAGATAGAGGAAATACTGGACCTTTTTATTTGTCGCAGTAGGTTTCTGTTTTGCTCTGTTTTCGGGCTCTGGGCGTTGACTAGGCAGTTCATTCTTACACTCCTAACAGCCTTCCCGTGCACCAACGGATAGCATCACACAGTCTCACAGGTCACCGTTTGGATGCACGTACTGAACTCTACA
Source organism: Coenobita brevimanus (assembly GCF_032717465.1). Classification (NCBI taxonomy): domain Eukaryota; kingdom Metazoa; phylum Arthropoda; class Malacostraca; order Decapoda; family Coenobitidae; genus Coenobita; species Coenobita brevimanus. The sequence continues at coordinate 30,995,886 of NC_137015.1, forward strand.
CTGCAGTATGCCAGTGATAACTCCTTCAGGACTGGTGTGATAGAATTAGTAGAGGTGTCTAGCGTTAACCGGAAAAGAGTAAAGAGTACTAAACTTGTCCGTACATGAGGGGTTAATGTTACCAGCACTAACACTCAGACTCTAATACTGTCAGCTTGATAAAATCGTCTGGGCGTCAGCTGGAATAGAATGTACTAGGAAATATGGGACCATGACAGAATTAGGAAGGTAAAGTTGATTAAAAAAAAAAATGTTAACCCTTTCGGTGTGATGCACATTTTGTTCTAGCTATCTTCAGACGATTATCTTTAGCGTAGGAGAGCTCATTTACAGTGGAGGGGATTAATGAAAGTTGATTGATCCTTCCATCTTAAAAATCACAGTCTGAATAAGTTGTGTGGAGGTAGCAAGTATAAAGAAATAAAAGTCATCATACTGAAGAGGTTGAAGTCTAATACGAAAAGTAAATCTCTCAGTTAAGAGTTGCAAGGGAGCCTCCTAAGCCCTCGTAAATACAGCCTGAGTATCAAATCAAAGCGCTGTATCACTAACGGGTACAGCACTAGCACTGTCATAATTCAATCAATCAATCAATCATTTCCTGTGGCACCCCACGGGATGCATAGGGCCTCAATGAACTCTCTCCACCAATATTTGTCTCTTGCCATCTCCTTCAGGTCCCACCAACACTCCTCTCCTGCTTCTTTTTTCATTGTCCTCAACCAGGTTTCCCTCGGCCTACCTCTACCTCTTCTTCCTCTAGCAGTCCACTCTGGCATATCATGTATTAAACTACCTTCTTTTCTGTATATGTGCCCCAGCCACTTCCAGCGAGACAGTCTCACATATTCATTACCTGGTTCCACTCTCGTAATATCCCTTACTCTTGCATTTGTAACTCTGTCTTGCCACTTTACCCCAAGAATCCTTCTCAGTATTTTATTCTCAAATCCTAATACTTTCTTATCTGTTGCAATTGTACTGTACCATGACTCATGGCCGTAAATTATAATTGGTCTAACCATGGACTTGTAAATTTTCACTTTAGTATGTACCGAAAGCATATTATTATTCCAAAAAGATTTCAACATTCCAACAGCTCGCCAAGCCTGTCTAATCCTCTCCTCAATTTCATTGTTTAATGATCCATTAGATGATACAATCGTTCCCAGATATTTAAAGTTTTCTACATTCTTCACATTATTCCCAATTACACAATCGATTTGGTTCTCCATGTTCATATTAATAATTTCAGTCTTTCCACAATGTATTACCAATCCCACATTTTCTCCTTCCTCCACCAGACAATCAAGCACCCTCTGCATCTCGTAAATACTTCCGCAAATCAGTACAATATCATCAGCATAGTCCAAATCCATCAGCTTCTTATTTTCTTTCCAGTTAATTCCTGCACCTGTTCTCCTTACGCCTTTTTCATAACACAATCCATAACCAAAACAAACAGCAATGGCGAAAGAACTCCTCCTTGAATCACTCCTGACCTAACTTGAAATGGATCACTCAAAGAACCACCCACCATTACCTTACAAAAAGTACCTTCATGCAGGCTTCTAATAATATTTACAAACTTTTCTGGTATACCATAGAATCTCATAATTTTCAACATAGCTCCACGTGAAACACTATCAAACGCCTTTTCAAAATCCACAAAACATACTAAGTGGCATTTTCATTTCATTAGCTTGTTGCATTAGATGCCTTACGATAAAAATCTGATCATTACAACCTCGACCCTTTCTAAATCCCGCTTGTTCTTCTCTTAAAATTTTGTCAATTACTGGCTTTATTATGTTCAACAAGATTTTGGAAAAGACTTTTGCAACTACAGGTGTCAAAGTTATCCCCCTCCAATTGCCGTATAGTATATCACATTATATCACATTCTCAGATATGCATTTTTTTTTATGAGTATATGAGAGAGGGGGTGTGAGCTGGGAGCAGGGCAGTGAAATGGCGGGGGCCAGGGGGACATGGAGGTGATTTGTTTGTGGCCACCCCTTCCGGGATTAAGGCGTGTGGCAGTAGATAGATAGATAGATAGTTTTGTATCGTTAACCTAAATTTAAGATATATTAGATCACTGTCAGTATTGTTGCTGATATTTCGGTGTTCAAATAAAAATACTGTATCATGGACGGGTAGAACACTCGCTGTGATAGTGTAGTTGCAAGTTTCACAGTTTTTCTGATAAAGTTTTTGTTTTATTAATTAGTTATAGGTTTCGCAATTTCTCTAATAAACATTATTTTACTAACTCATGTATTTTGCATCCGTAACCAAATAAATATCCTGAGTGGACCCCTTAATCGGGTAAGGGTAAGGTGTGTGTGTGTGTGTGTGTGTGTGTGTGTAATTGGCTGTATTTACCTAGCCCTGGAGGGGCTTGGGGACGGGTATTGTTTTCACACGGTTTGTCCATTTGTTTGTCTGTCTATCTGTCTTAACAACATTATGCGAATACTACTGGTGCGATTTTTATTACAATTACAGAGGTGATGGCATATGACCTTCTGATCACCTGATTAAATTATGGGCCAAAATGGGCCAAGGTCCAGGCTGTAGGCCCAAAAATTGTAAAACAAAAATGTAAAAAATTATTATTTTTTCGCCATAACTCCTTTCAAATTCGTCATATCGACATGAAACCAAAACCTAAAGGTGCATCTTTCAAATCTGGATCCTGTAACATCCCTCATTACATCGGGGGGTCACCCCTCAGTTAGCGGTAGGGGGGTCAGTGTCAGGTGGATCGGGCCTAAAATTTCAAATGGGCATAAAATCGTCAGTTTTCACCCGATTTACTCCAAGTTTGATATGTGACATCTTCGACTAGATCGCCTGTTGTATTTATACGTCAGCACTAAAACGGCTGTCGGGAACGGGTTTGCTGTGCCTTGGCTCCGCATCTTGTTGTACTTGAATTTGAGTTGACTCGTGTGGTTCTGTCTCCGTTTTTACATTTATCCACTTTGCATTTTATTTTATTTTATTTTTTACACGTGGATGCTCTTTGGTTGCACACCTCCTCCAAACTGTTCCAGATATCTACACTTCTCTTTGGAATTCTAAACTATTTTTTTTTTAACATCATTTAGACGTTTCTTCCTCGGCTTACGTGCATGTGCTCTTGTCCATCCATCATAATTTGCAACACATCGTCTCTTTCCCCCTTTTCTAGTCTTCTGACACTTTTAAATATCGTAATCAAATATCTCTCTCTCTCTCTCTCTCTCTCTCTCTCTCTCTCTCTCTCTCTCTCTCTCTCTCTCTCTCTCTCCACACACACACACACTGTGTATATATATATATATATATATATATATATATATATATATATATATATATATATATATATATATATATATATATATATGTAGGATTGTATGTATATACAGTGCTCTATGAAAATCTATATTTATCGTTTTCATTCAGTGCAACCCACCCATTCCAGTCAGAGCCTCACTACATCTCATCCAACCGAGCCAGAACCCCACTGCATCCCACCCATCCCAGCCAGAACCCCACTGCATCCCACCCAACCCAGCCAGAACCCCACTGCACCCCACCCAACCCAGCCAGAACCCCACTGCATCCCACCCAACCCAGCCAGAACCCCACTGCATCCCACCCATCCCAGCCAGAACCCCACTGCACCCCACCCAACCCAGCCAGAACCCCACTGCACCCCACCCAACCCAGCCAGAACCCCACTGCATCCCACCCATCCCAGCCAGAACCCCACTGCATCCCACCCAACCCAGCCAGAACCCCACTGCACCCCACCCAACCCAGCCAGAACCCCACTGCACCCCACCCAACCCAGCCAGAACCCCACTGCATCCCACCCATCCCAGCCAGAACCCCACTGCATCCCACCCAACCCAGCCAGAACCCCACTGCACCCCACCCAACCCAGCCAGAACCCCACTGCACCCCACCCAACCCAGCCAGAACCCCACTGCATCCCACCCAACCCAGCCAGAACCCCACTCAACCCACCCAAACCACTGCACCCCACCCAACCCAGCCAGAACCCCACTGCACCCCACCCAACCCAGCCAGAACCCCACTGCATCTCACCCATCCTAGCCAGAACCCCACTGCACCCCACCCAACCCATCCAGAACCCCACTACACCCCACCCAACCCATCCAGAACTCCACTGCACCCCACCCAACCCAGCCAGAACCCCACTGCATCCCACCTAACCCCACCATTACCCCATTATACCCCACCCAACCCTGCCAAAATCCCACTGCACCCCACCTAAAAGTAGTAGGCCTAGTTTTTGTTGTAGTAATGGTAGTAGTAGTAGTTGTTGTTGTTGTTGTTGTTGTTGTAGCCTCGGGTTCATCTCAGATGTGAACCCAATGGACTGCAGGCTTGAATTGGCCTCTTCAGTCGACCATCCTTGTTTGGTGGGATGCGGAAATAGTTAAGGATCGTTTGTGTAACCAGGCAATTGAACCATAAGGTTATATCGGTGCCAAATATAGATTTCCAATAGAATATAATGCAAGTCACGAAGTAGTGCTATGGAAAGTGTGTATAGCCATAGCAATGTCTTTTTCTGCTACTGAGCTACGTAAAATTAACCACGAAATGAGAGCATATTTAAGATGCACGAGAGTGCTAATGTGCCATGTGGAAAATAATCGCGAAGGAAGAGGTGTTAAGAAGCCTCCTTTTGTAGCTTATTTCCCGTAGCTCGGTGGCAGAAGAAGACAACACTGTGGCTCTACATAATTTCTTTTGCACTTCTTCGGTAGTAGCATCATTTGTAGTTCTTTTACCTGAACAGCATAATTTCTCTTACTTTTGTAGGTTATTACACATAGTGGCTGTAATTGACTATTGTGACTGTACATTCTTTCTGTAGCACTTCTTCGTGACTAGCCTCATATTCTGTAGGTGTTTTACCTAAATTTAGCATAAATTTTGATCCTTTGCAGGTTATTTCACGTAGCTCAGTCACCTCAGTGGCAGTAAAAGACAATGTTATGGCTCTACATCCTCATTTTAACATTTCTTCGTGACTAGCATTATTTTCTAGTGTTAATTGATCTGTTGTTATAACCCAGTATTCAAGATGGAGGGATTAGGTACGGATGTAGTTTGGTTCAGTGTGGTGGGAGAAAAAGGTGAAATATGCAGAATAAATCGCTAATGTACGGGTGCTACGAAGATTTCAGTGCTTCGTAGATTATGACCCGTGTGTCTCCTCTTGGTAGCTATTATTAGCGGCCGCGGTAGCGAAGCTGTTATTGTTTTCAGTTTGTCTGTCTTTCTGAGTGTTTGTTAGCACGATAACTTCGCAGCCGCCCAAGGTATCACAAAATTTTGCAGGTGTGTAATAGAGAAAAAAAATCGATCACGAGTTCGAAATTGGTAAAAGTAGGTCAAGGTCTGTGTGTTTGTTACTACGATAACTTCGCAACCGCTCAAGATATCATCACAAAATTTTACAGTGTGTAGTAGGGATGATATTCTCCCACGAGTTCGAAATTGGTGAAAGTAGATCAAGGTCAAGGTCATATTCCGAGCATCGCTAGATATGTATCGGCTCACGGCTGGTGTGATTCACTCCTTGGGGGGCCTCTAATTGTTGCTGCTGTTGTTGTTGTTGTTGTTCTTGTTATTATTATTATTACTATTATTATTATTATTATTATTAATAATAATAGTTTAGCAGTGACGGTAATATTGTTACTACTGCTGCTGCTGCTGCTGCTGCTGCTGCTGCCGCCGCTGCCGCTGCCGCTGCCGTCGCCGCCGCCGCCGCCGCCGCCGCTGCTGCTGCAATAATAATAATAATAGCAATGGTAGCGGTAGGCTAATAGTAGTAGCAGCAGTAGCAACAGCAGGAGAAGTAATAGTTGTAGCAGTAGCATCATTCATCATCTTCATCCGGACCTCCTTTCCCACCCTAGAGCAGGGTGAGGAGTAGCACGTCCGCACAGCCCAAGTTTGCCCAGTCCAATGGGCCACGCTTCCATTCACCATCATGCAAGCCCCTGGAATCCTGGCTGTATCTGATACGCCAAAAACATTCACCATATTCTGTAGCTTCACGTAAGCATATCTGATAGAGTCAATCCGGACTCTGCCACGTTCAAAAGGGATGTCAAATCCCTGGTCATGCACTTCTTTTCACAACATTCATCCAGCCAGCTCGATCTCTTGTCATTTCCCTAGCCTCACCGACTTCCAGACCTCTCTTCCTCACACACTCATCCACTATATCCCTCCACCTTCTCCTGGGCATCCCTCGCGTCCTACCTCCTTCAAATTCGCTCAGATATACCATTTTCACGATTCTGTTGTTACGGTATCCATTCTTTCCACATGACCATACCATCTCAGTACATTCTCTTCGATTCTGGTGTCCACAGACTTCCTCACTCCACATCTTTCACGAATCACATTATTTCTTATCATATCCACTCTCTGTACTCCACATATATTCCTCAGTCCCATCTCCACTGCTCTTACCTATGACTTTTCATTTTCATGCAACACCAGAGTCTCACCTCCATATGTTAAAGCTGGCACTAACACTCTTTCATTTAAGCCTCGTGCAGCTGCAACACTCAAGCCTCTGTTTCTTATCAAGGCCTTCATAGCACCAGCTACTTCCCCTCCTTGTGTCGCTATACTTTCCACTTCTTTTGCACATTTTCCTCTCTTTTCTATCACTGTACCCAGGTATTTGAACTCTCTCACCAATTCCAGTCTTTCTCCAATCACGGTAACATCACACTGGGATTCACCTTCACTCTCAATAACCATCATTTTACCTTCTTCTGAATCTACTCTCAGGGCACGACGCTCACAGACATTAGCAAAACTGTGCACTAGTCTACCAAGTTCTTGTGCGGTATTTGCAGGTAGTATTGCATCATCAGCATACAATAAATGAGAGATATTCCATCCATCACGATTCTTTACCAGCGCCATCCCTCTCTCCATTACTCATGTTTTTACATCTCTCATCACCCCATCCATATACTGTATGTATTGAACAACCATTGGGACATCACCCAACCTTGTCGCACGCCCACACTGATCGTGAACCATTCACTTAGATGCCCATTTACCCTTACACATGCTTCACTAGCATTGTAAAAACTCTTCACGGCACCTAGCAACCTACCATGTACACCGTACATGCGCAAAACCTTCCACAGTCCTTCTCTGTTGACTTTGTCATATGCTTTTCCAGATCCATGAATGCCATAAATACCTTATGGTCCTTCACACAAGCCTTCTCCACTATCTGTCGTACCGCAAGTATTTGATCCTCACATCCTCTAGCACGTCTAATGCCACCGTGTTCATCACTCACTAGGACTTCTGATATCTCTCCTACTTTCTCTGTAATAAATCTTCCATATACCTTCCCTACCACACTCATAAACTTATGCCACGATAATTCTTGCACACCTTTATTTTTGTAGAGGGGTACAATCACAGCCTTTTTCCACTCAGCTGGCACAGTTTCACTCACCCATGCCTTTTTACTTATCTGTAACAAGCACTTTATTCCACTCTCTCCACTAGCCTTAATCATCTCTTCATACACCTCATCAACCCCAGCTGGTTTCCCCATTTTTCAACCACTTTACAGCATTCTTCACCTGTGCGAGCGTCACGTTTCCTGGCACTGCATTCCTTCTCTGCACACCCCCCAAACCAATTATGTTTACAGCCCCTCTGCTCTCTCTATTCCCATTCATCAGACTTTCAAAATATTCTTTCCATCTGGTCCTACTTCATCCTTTACATCCTTTACACTTTCACATTTCTTTCCACTTCTACATTTCCGCACCTCTTTTCAGAATAATTTCTTATTTTCAGAGTAATTTGCATTCATTTTACTTCCTAGATCACCATTTACATCGTCCTTCCTCTTCATTAGTCTCTTTACGTGCTTCTTGCTCTCAATATATTCAGTTCTTATTTCAATAAAACCCCTGTCCTGTAACCACTCTAGCCACTTCTTCTTTTCCTCCACTGCTCTCTTAACCTCTTCATCCCACCATGCCCTACCTTATTGTTTGTTGTTACTCTTGGCACACCACATATCGCTTTAGCATTCCTAAATGAGCAATCCCCATATTATTTCCACAGGCTGTGCAGATCCATTTCATTCTGATTCACTGATTCTAACTCCTCCCCTACTTTGGTCCTGTATTCATCTGCCATTTCTGTGATCCTTAGCTTTTCGACTTTCAGTCTTTCTCCCAAACTGGTCATCTCTCTCCTGGTCCACCTCACTCCTCTCAGCTTGATTTTGCATACCACAATCATAATTTTTGATCTGACAGACCACATCGTCCTCTCACGGCCCTCGTATCAGCAACCACTCTCAGCGACGAGCACGTAATCAGTCAGGCTCCTTTCAACATGATCCCCGTTCCCCCTATACCATGCATATTTATGTGCATCATTATGTTTGAAATGAGAGTTACAAATGCACAACCTCCATTCCTGACACATAGCCTTCAGTCGCTTCCCATTATCATTTTCTCCTGGCACTCCATTGCAATCCATTATGTCATCCTCAGGACCAGTGCCTACTCTTCGATTCATATCGCCCATTACCATAACTTTATAGCTCCTTGGCATTTCTCCCACTGCTTCATCCAGCTCATCCCAAAACCTGTCTTTTTCTCACTCCTATCATCACACGGTGCATACGCCACAATGACAGCCACTTTCACCTTCTCAAACTTGAACTTGACATACATACAGTACATCTTGAGCCGAAACATTTGTAATCTCTCATTCCACTTTGCCACACTTCATTCATCAAAAAAACGACTCCTTCCTTGCATCTTCCTCGCCCATTCATGCCTGACCTCACACACTTTACACCCTCCCACTCCTCCTCTTCACACCCTTTCGTCTTTGTTTCACACAGTGCCATCACGGCATATCTCGCACTCTTGACCACATTCACCACTTCCAACCTCTTGCTCCCCTCATTCACACCTCTCACATTCCACATGGCCATACGAATCTGCCCATTTGGTTGGGGCCATGGGCAGGTATTGGGCCCTCCGAAGCTCTCCGAAACATTTACCTGATTAAGTTATTTTAGGAAGGGGAAACTGGGGGACACTTAACCCGCCCCAAAACCCCGGTTTTATGGTTACCACCCAGCGTAGTAAATGATTTCCTGGGTACAGGAAACCATTTGGCTTGCCACTCATTGTAGAGACCATACAGCATCCCTGCGCTGAGTGAGTGGTAATTATTATTACTATAGTATTATTGTTATTATTACTTAAAGGCCACCTTTGGCGGCCTTTCCACTCGATGTCAAAAGGCCAGAAATGAGTCATAACTCGGGAACCGGTGGCCCGATTGGACTGGAAATTGTTTTATTCTTCAACTTTGAGCATTTTAACAGTACCTTCCTATAACAGAAATTGCACTACTTTCTGTACTTTTGGCTGTTACGGTAGCTTCAATGCCCACAAAGAAAGTGATCCGGCTAAAATAGCTGAGTTAAAGACCAGAAATGAGTCATAGCTCGGGAACCGGTGGCCTGATTGGATTGTAAATTGTTTTATTGTTCAGATTAGAACATTTTAGCGGTACCTTACTCTAACAAAAATTGCCCTACAATGCGCCGTTTTTGCTGTTACAGTCACAAATGGACAAACCAACAAACATACAGAAATTGGATCATTGTAATATAGATTATTATTATTATTATTATTATTATTATTATTATTATTATTATTATTAATATCATTATTATTATTATTATTATTATTATTAATTATTATTTAAAGAGGGTAATTCTTTACCAAACGGGCACGGCGATTCCACCTATAACAAATTCACAATCTCATGGTAAGTAATTTTAGTACATATGCAACACAGTTAACTGCTGAGTCGTGACTGCAAGTAATTGGAAAATGGCAAAACATACTTTATTTTGGGATATTTAAGGAAGCGGTCAGGTCGCCTGCGGCAATGTTTACCGACGATCTCTCCGACTGGCCACGTTGTCTGCCAACCATCGCTCCGACTGGACGCTATGGGAAACTTAATTATTTAACCAAATCTAACCTAATTCAATCAAACCTCACTTGCATTTCACAGCCAGCTTTCAGATTTAGAAATGCTCGTTAGAAACGTTAAATATGGACGGCTACTGGCAAGCGTCCGAGGAATATTTACTCATTGTAAAACCTCATTTATAGCTTTCAGAGGTAAAAGTATAAAAAGGCCCAGTACCTGTGGTAATCCAGGAATTATATCAAGTAACCAGTGAAAAACTTAATAGAAAATATGAATCGGTCGTGCCCGTTTGGTAAAGAATTAATCGTAGTAGTAGTAGGAGGAGGAGGAGATGTTGTTGTTGTTGTTGTAGCAGCAGCAGTAGTTGCAGCAGCAGTAGTAGTAGTAGTAGTAGTAGTTGTAGAAGGAGGAGGAGGAGCAGCAGCAGCAGCAGCAGCAACAACAACAACAACAACAACAAATGTAGCAACAGCAGTATAGTAGTAGCAGTAGAATCATCAGTAGCACCAGAAGCAGCAGCAGCAACAGCAACAACAAAAACAAATGTATTAGTAGTACTCGTAGTAGTAGCAGCAGCAGCAGCAGCAGTTGTAGTAGTAGAAGTAGTGGTGGTAGAAACAGGAGCATTAGTAGTAGTGGTAGAAAAAACAGCAGCATTAGTAGTAGTAGTAGAAACAGCAGCATTGGTAGTAGTGGTAGAAGAGGAAACAGCAGCATTAGTAGTAGTAGTAGTAGCAGTACTAGAAGAAACAGCAGTAGTGGTAGTAGAAGAAAGAGCAGCATTGATATTAGTGGCAGTAGTAGTAGAAAAAAAAAAAAGCAGCATTAGTAGTAGTAGTAGTAGAAGAAAACAACAGCAGCATTAGTAGTAGTAGTGGTAGTAACAGCATCATTAGTAGTAATAATAGCAGAGGAAACAGCAACAGCAGCAGTATAGTAATAGTAGTAATAGGCTAGTAGTAGGAACAGCAGTAACCGTAGTAATAGTAGAAGAAACAGCAGCATTAGTAATAGTAGTAGTAGTAGTAGCAGAAAAACAGCAGCGTTAGTAGCAGTAGTAGTAGTGGTAGTAGTAGAAACAGCAGCAGCAGCAGCAGTAGTAGTAGTAGTAGCAGTAGTAGTAGTAGTACCTGTTACATAATTTACATTTCATTATATCATTTTCCATTATTTTATTCGGTTATTGAATTGTCGAACGTAGAAGGATAGATATAGTCTTAATAAATTACCTATATAAATCCTTCCTGAGTTGAATATAATCGTTTAGTATTAGTGAGAATAAACCTAAATATACGTCACCAGCATTGGTGGGTTAAAGTAAAAAAAAGAAAAAAAAAGAAGAAGGAGAAGAAGGAAAGAAAATATATTTTCGAAAGTTGTAGAGCCCTATATGCATGGAAGAAAGAGGGATAGTGTAGGGAGGGGGGGTTGAGAAGGAGGGAGGGAGGAAAGGGGGAAAAGGAATTTCTGCTGGCTTTTTGTGGCGGGAAAGTAGGAGGGAAGGGGGCGAACTGAATTTGGAAGCATTTATTGAGATTAGTAGGCTACAATGTACATTACAATAAACAGTGCAAAATATCAAAAGGGTAAAGGAGCTTAGGCTTAGGCTTATTTTACTCTACTCAGGCTATTAAAGATGCGCTACAGTACAGTACAGTACTAACAGTCATACATAAATTCTTATCATTTCCATGAACCCATCATTGGTTAAAAGTTCCGCGTACACATGTAGGTTTGTGTAAACACACTCGTTAATGTGCGCTATACTGCACGTAAAAATATTTGTGCCTATATGCACATACAATTAAATTAGAGCACAGCGGCACAAACGTGTTTACATTTAGTATATTAACCTTATAGCTACAGTACATACACTAATCACTAATACAGGCATACTGCCCAGGAGAAATAGGAGCTATTTTTAACGACTATAAATTATGTTTTTAAGTTTTTTACACTTTTTCCTCATTGAACATCCGTATTACCTGTTTTGTTACATTGTAAATATCATTATTTCTGTAGGTATTTAGTGGTGGACATTCTAACACATAGTGAAGGAGAGTGTGTGAACTTGGCTGTTCACGCAACCTACAACATGGGTCATAGATACTGTTGTTAGTACCTAATTGCCAGTAGTGCATATTTCCCAGTGGCAACCTTGTGTACATACAGCAACTTCCGATTTATTAGTGTATCTCCCATATGTAAGGTCAGTGTTGTGTGCTACCTGAGAATAGTGTTTCATGGTGTTACTGTTGGCATATTTGTTCTCCATGATTTTCTCTAGTCTCTAGTGCCTTTCTGATGGGTCTTTATTTGTTTTAAGGTTAGGAAACATTCAGTATCAATAGTATAATTTCTTCTGGCATTCTTGGCTATAGCATCTTCCTTTTCATTACAAGTTATCCCAACATGAGATGGTAGCCATGAAAAAATTAACATTTCTTCCTACTGACTTTAGTTTATGAAGTATATTTTTAACTTCCAAGACTATTGTAATGTCCCCGCCCCACACTGCCACAGGCTCCAACAGTAGTAGTTCAGTATAGGAAGAACGTTGCCTAGTGTGTTGTTCTTCCTATGGTCAGCCTTTGGTGTGCAACAAGACCAGTGAACCGTTGTAAACACTGGCTTCACTGTATTAATTTTCCAGATAATTACACTTAATGCTTGCCAACTTCGCAATTTTCACAAGTACCGGAGCTATACAATCTTCACTGCACTGATACTGAACTGACACTGAGCTACACTCAAACTGAACTGAAAACTGACTGAAACTTCTTTAGTCTCTTCCCCATCCTTATATAAGCATCCTATATTCTAGAGTGATCTACTTCTCCAAAGTTCCTGTACATTCTCTAGGGAGCGTCAGTTACAACAGTTACCAACTCGGAGACATCCAAAATATCCCAGAGTTTTCTTACACTACTTAACACTGAATTATTTAGCATACAGACTGAGATAAAATTACATAATGTAACTATCACATAAATAAAACATTATATAGAAAGCATAAAATTTAATGCATAACTTATAAAATACCTCCGCTCACAAATAGCAGGCTGAATGGCAACTCTGACACGTAACAGTAAAAATACGGGAAACTGAGAAATTTTCAGTAAATCCTGTTTCTCAACACTACCTCCTCCCTAGTCCTTTGTCGTCCCGACAAAACTACATATTATATACAAACATAATCCTTAATCCAAACTAAACAATTATATATACACAAGGTAATCCTTCAACTTACCAGGTCTTCTCCTATGCTACTTCAGACGACATCCCTGCTCCTCCACACAGTCCACTCCTCCTGGAATGTCTTGGTCCTCTTCCTTATGCACATCTTCCTTCAGGAAACTGTCATCATCCTCATGTACTTCAGCTCCATGTTCTTCCCCAACATCCTCGGCTGCGGGTGATCACGATTCTTCTGCGACATCCCAGCTGTACTGTCCTGGCCCATGGTACTGCCACAGACGATTCACGTGTATCACTTTTGGGCGAGACTTCTTGCCTTCCCGAATCCGATGCGTTATGTCTGATAGGCGGTCCAACACAGTATAAGGCCTGTCACACGGGCTCTGCAGCTTTGGTGACTGACCCTTCTTCTGCTGAGGATTGTATAACCAAACTTTGTCACCGTCCTCATTCACCTCACATGCCTTGGCATCATACTTGCACTTCATCACGTCGCCCCAAAACTTTAGAGTTTCTCTCATTTGATGATGTAACTCAGCCAGCCTTTCCTGGAGATGCTTCGCATATCTGATTGTGTCTGTAGGCAGCTCCTCATCAGGTGGTCTTCCCTTTAACAAATCAACGGGTAAACGTAACTTGTGGCCCAACATCACTTTTGCAGGTGTGTAGCTGAAACACTCATGGGATACAGACCGATATGCCATCAGCAAAGCAGGTAATTTCTGGTCCCATTCCATCTGTCCCTCTATGCAGTACTTGGCCAGTTCCTGTCCCAGGGTCTAGTTGAATTCCTCCACCATCCCGTCTGACTGTGGCCTTAGTGGGGTCGTCCTGGTCTTCTTGATCCCCAGTAACTTGTAGCATTCACGGAACACAGCAGACTCGAAATTTTTACCTTGGCCTGAATGTAGCTTTTATGGCATCCCAAAAAGACAGAAAAACTGGTCAACCAACACATGAGCAACAGTCGCAGCTTCTCGATCGGGGATAGCATAGGCTTCTGGACACTTTGTGAAGCAGTCCCTGGTGACACATATACTGTGTACTGGTTTCCTCTGTCAGTGAGTGGCAGAGGTCCAGCAATGTCCACCGCGATTCTTTCCATCAGTGCACCCAGTTGGTACAGCTGGAGAGGGGCACAACCACGTCTCTTGGGTCCCTTCGAGGCACAGCATACATCACAGGCCCAACACCACTCTTCAACATCCTGATGCATGCAAGTCCAGTAGAACCTTTGTTGCAGCCGACTTAGAGATTTCTTCACTCCCAGGTGCCCACTAGTGATCTGGTTATAGGACTCATCCAAGATCTGGGACCTCATTTTCTTCGGAACCACCAGTCGCCAATACTTGCTGAGGCCATCGGGTGTCTCCCACTGACACTCCAGTAGTCCGTTGTTCAAAGGAAGAAGGTTCCATTGACTCCAGTAGCTCTTATTCACAGGGCTGAACCTGGAAACCTCTTCCCAAGATGGTCGCAATGTACTCTGCTGCAGCCACTCTGGCACTGGTTGTAAATCTGCATCCTCCATCTCCATCCTCTTCATGTCTTCTTCAAATGACACTGGACCTGTCACTACAGTACGACGGCATTTCTTGCTAAGATTCTCATTTCTACTACACTGCATGCCATCTGTTCTTCCGTCTTCTCGCACACTATCAATCAAGGTTCTCTTGCACATCCTTGGTGGTGGAGTTTCTTGGGAAAAACTGGCTGGTTGTTGCCTCCTGTCACCAGCCTCTGCCAATTTACCCTCATCCTTCTCGTCTTCTGCAGCCTTCTTCTTGCCGTCCTTCTCATTTGGACAATTATAAGCTGAAGTGTCCTACCTCACAACATGTCCAACACCCGTTTGTTGCAATCGTAGGTTTCTTTGCATTGTTCCGTTCTTGTTCCTTCTTCCATTTGTAACAATCGACCTTCTTGTGTCCTGGCTTCTCGCAGAACCAGCGACTTCCCCTGATCTCCTGTTTCCTCCTCCACTTGTTGCAAACCACTTTCTGTTGTCATGGCTTCTTACAATACCAGCAACTTCCTCTGATCTTCTGTTCCCTCTTCCAGTTTTAGCAGTCCTCTTTCCTATATCCGGGCTTTTCACAGTACCAGCAACTTCCTTCAGATTTTTCCACCTTCTGTACCTGCCCCGTTCTTGCCTTGAAATCCCGCACTACGACCTGCCTGAAATGTGGATGTACTGGACCTGATGTAGGACTCAAATTCTAGAGCCCTGGCTAGTGTTTCTTGCATACTTCTGGGTTGTGCCTGCTTCATTTGCACTGTCAACTCCATCCAACAGCATCCATGAACTGGTCCCTCAGAAGAATAGCCAACAGGTCAGGTGCTGCTCCAGGGTACGCCTTGTGCCATACTCTCCAGATCATGAGCAAGCTGCTGGAGGAATTCGAGTTGAGTCCGTACACGTCTCCGGAATCTTGGTCCGTAAATCACAGTCTGCCACATGGTCCCGTATCTGCGCTCCAGTACTTCTACCAAAGACTGATAACTGTTCCTCTCCTCTACTGACTTCTGGCCCAGAATTTCCATTGCGGCACCCTTGAGGCTAGTAGCAAGCTGCACTGCCCTCTGCCTGTCATCCCAGTCTGATCTGCAAGTAACTAAAACTGCGCACGGTAAGCTTCCCAAGATACTCTGCCGTCCAGTTCCTGAGATTTCTTTTTAATTGGAACCCCATTATAGCCATGCACTTTACTGGTTTGGGACCTAAACACTGGGTAATCATAATTAAGGCCAGAACTTAGAACTCCTACATTTTGATTATTCGATCCTGTAATGCTATCTTTAGATGCTTGGAATCTGTCAAGATTCATCATACACTGTCCATTCTTTTCATATGTGTACACCAACCTGAGGCTTAGCAGTGCAATGTATCTCTACAGCCTCAGTTTTCTCACTAATTATCTTCACATGGTCGACCACATGCTTCAACCGGTTATCTACATGGTGTCTGCACTCTCACTATTCCCTCACTAATCTCCAGCTGATTGTCTACATGCTGTCAGCATTCCATCATATTGCTTACCTCATACATGTGCTGCCATAGGTCAGTGTATACTTCTTCCTTTAACTGTTGTTGTTCTTCCACCATTTCCTCTATGAAATCATGTAGGTGTCCTTGCATCCTCAGTTGTAATTCCCTCTGTTGCTCCTGTAAAGCCTCTTGAAGCTGTTCATAGTGTTCATTCTATTTTTCACTTTGTGCCTCTAACTGTTCACTCTGTGCTTGCAATTGTTCTTTGATTTCTTTCTTGAGTTTTTTGTTCTTCACTTTGTGCGTCCAGCTGTTCACTTTGTGCTTGTAGTTGTTCACTTTGTGCACGTAATTGTTCTTTGAGTTCTTAATTTTGTCCTTCATTCTGTGCCTTCAGTCCTTCATTCTGTGTCTGTAGTTGTACACTTTGTGCTTGTCCACGGACACTTCTTGCCCGGTTCAGGACCTTGCCTACACTCCCCCTTGCTCCATGTCGAAGATTAGACTCACTGCAGTACTTTTCTAATGATCCACACTCCTGACTCTACTGTTACCGTAGGCTACGTCCCCGTCCCACACTGCCACAGGCTCCAGCAGCAGTTGTTCAGTATGCGAAGGACGTTGCCTAGTGAGTTGTTCTTCCTATGGTCAGCCTTTCAGCGTGCAACAAGAACAGCTGGAGCATTGTAAATAAACACTGGCGTCATAAGTTCACTGTCTTTCTTTTCCAAATAATTACACATAATCCTTGTCAACTTAACTGTTTTCACAGGCACCGGAGCTATACAGTCTTCACTGCACTGACACTGAACTACACTTAAACTGAACTGAAAACTGACTGAAACTGCTCTAGTCTCTTCTTCATCCTTATGTAAGTTTCCTGTATACTTGAGTGATCTACTACTTCTCCAAAGTTCTCGTGCATTCTCGAAGGAGCAACAGTTAATAGTTCCCAACTTGGAGACATCCAAAATATTCCAGAGTTTTTAACACTGAAATATGTAGCATGCAAGCTGAGATAAAATTACATAATTTAACAAACATTCACATAAATAAAACATTATAGAGAAAAAGGGCATAAAATTTAATGCATAACTTACAAAATACCTCTGCTCACAAATAGCAGGCTAACTAGCAACTCTGACACGTAATGGTGAAAATACGAGAAACACTGAGAAACTTCCAGGAAATCCTACTTCTCAACAGTATCATGGACTGGATTTTTACTTTTTAGTGACCCTAGAGCCTCACGACTATCACAGAAGATGCGTTCATCGCCTTCACCCTTTACTGTGTTTTTTAAACTGAATAATACAGCATACAATTCAGCTTGTGTTCATGAAATGTCATCTGATAATCTGTAGCCAAGTTCCGGGTCTAAACACGTATTATTACTCAGGTATCTTATCAGGATCGCACACCCTGCTCTGCCATTATTCATTAATGATCCATCACAATAAATTTGTGTCACTACCTATCATTGTATCTATACGCTGTTCAAACAATGTTTTCATCATCTCAGCAGAGAATAAGTTTTTTTTTTTTTTTCTATCTAAGGGCATTACATCTACATTTATATCCTTTTCTTCCCATGGCGCCACTTTTGAGGGCTTACCATGACGTACACAACTGCCAAGTAGGTTGCAATTTTGTATGTTCTCAGCCACTTGTTTTATGTGTCTTCTCTTGCCTTGTTTCCAGAATGTTCTGACTTTACTAATGTAGTCTTTGACATTCCTGAGTAGTTTGTACTCCCACTCGTTCTCATATGCCTGACGGCAGCTAATGTATTAACTTCTTCCCCTCTGTTTTTTATTGTTATGCTGGTACTCAGAGCTCAACTTCTTGAACTCTGAGTACGAGTAACTGACTTGGGTTCTTTTCAGGACCGGGTCTAGAGCATGCAACCAAAGGAACAGGCTCAAACACAGGCTAGTCAATCTTACACATATGTACCACAAAAGATACAAGTGCAGGACACAGTACAAATGACATAGAACAAACACAGTATTAATACATAAGAATAGGAGTTGGACTACAGGAGACCAGGTAGTTGCAGGTGTTGCCCGGGTGTGGGAGGCGTCCCGTCGGGTGTGCGCTAGGTCCCTGGTCGTGTGGTGGATTGTCTGGTGTGGACTGCGGGGTGGCTTCGAGGGAGGCCCTTCTCTGGTAGGGCTTCAGTGCGTGTGGCGGCCCTCGGGACTGGAGCCAAATAGGGCAAGCAGGTGCACTGCTCTGTGCCTGCCCATGGAGGAGGAGGAGGAGGAGGGCTCGCCGGTTGGTCTGGGTAGGTCCCGGTCTGGGGTCCTGGGTGCGTCCCTCGGTGGCTGGGGGCTGTGGTCTCGCCAGTGTTGAGAGGCCATCAGGGGCTGCCTGCAGTGTCTCATCCTCGGGGAGTCTGGCAGCGGCTGGTGACATCGGGGTGCCGGCTGTAGTGAGCACACTCCTAGGCTCACGATGAGGCCACTCCAGACACTCTTCAACAGATACTCTGCTGGGGAGCAAGTTCCGCCCCTTGGGGTGTGGGGTGAGCGAGAAGGGCGTCCCACTCAGCCTCTGGAGGAGTGAGGTGAGCAAGGGATGCTACCCGCGAAGGGAGCTGCAGGGGTAGCAGACGAGGGAAGTATGGTGGATGTTCCCTTCCCGGCAAGCACAGTGGGCATTGCTGCAGTTCTACTAGTCCCTGGGACAGCAGGTGAGGGAAGTATGGCGGACATTCCCTCCCCGGCAAGCACAGTGAGCATTGCTGCGGTCCTGCCCCCGGTAGGGCATGCAGGTGAGAGAAGTATGGTAGACATTCTCTCCCCGACGAGCACAATGGGCATAGTTGCGGTCCTGCTTGGGTCTGTAGGTGAGGGAAGTACGGTGGACGTTCCCTCCCCAGCAAACATGGTGGGTGTTGTCATGGTACTACTGGGGACTGTGAGAGCACAAGTCCCACCCTGAGCCTGGCAAGTGCTGGTCTGGCTGGAGAGTAGTGTGGCAGGATGGCGTACTTCCTGCTGGCTCCGTTGAGGGGAAGAGGGGCACATGGTGGCACGGGACGTAGTCCCGTCTAGCCTGGGCCTTTTACGCGTCTCCCTGTGGTCTCTCTCTCGGATGGGTATTTCGTCATCCCATCTGTGCGCCTCTGTAGTCTCCCCTTGGGGTGGGTATTTCATTTATGCCCAGTAATCCTAGCTCCATTTTCATAGCATCTACCACGGTAGTTTTGGGACAAGCCAGAATTATTCTCATCACTTTGTTCTGTAACTTTTCAAGTTGATCAGGTCTTCCTTTATCAAGGCAAGAGAGGACAGGACTAGCATATTAAATCACTGATCTTGTTATGTTAGGTGTTCTTAGGTCGACCTCTTGTCCTTAGAACACAAGCTACTGAGCTGGGGTTCTCTTTCAAGACTGGTACTAGAATACACAACAAGAGGACGGGGCATAAAAACTCAGCTGACCAACCTAACACGTATATTGCCTTGATTACAATCTTTACAGTAGTTACAATTATATACATATACAGGTTAAGGGGGACACAATCAGGCTGAAAAACTCTAGCCTGCGCTGCTGTGGAGCTGGGCTACTTACAGGTGGCGCCCAGGTGTGGGAGGTAGCTCGTCAAGTGTGCCTTCCTGGAGGAGGCACTGGACTACTGCTGGGGGTGTAGTCGTCCGGACGGGGCTCTTGGTTGGTGTGGAGGGAGGCCCTTTCCTGGCTGGACCTTGACCGGGAAGGTGGCCCTCTGGGCTGGGGCCAAACAGGGCCAGCAGGCCTGCTTGCCTTCGCCTGCTCTTGGAGGAGGGCCATCTGCTGGTGGGGCCGGGGAGGTCACGCCCTGGAGTCCTAGGGGGTGCCCTTGGGTGTCTGGGGGGCTGCAGTCTCTGCAGGGTCGGACCGCCGTCAGGAGCTGCCTGCAGCATCCCTTCCTCATGGAGTCCATCAGCGGAGGGCTTCGTCCAGGGTCGGGCTGTAGAGCGTGGATCTCCAGGCTCGTGATGGGCCCTCGCCACAGCTCCTCTGGCTGCAACTCCTCTGGGGGTCTGCACCTGTGAGGAGAGAGAGAGAAGCATCTCACTCAGCCTCTGGACGGGTGGTGGGCCAAGCCAGGGACTTCCTTCAAAGGGGTAGTCTCGAGGGCTGTGGATGAAGGGCATACAGTAGCCGTCCCTTCCTGCCTGGTGTGTACAGTGGACATCACCACAGGTCCACGGGCCCTAGAGACAACAGCCGAAGTGTGTACAGTGGACGTCACTTCCTGCCCAGTGCGTACAGTGGCCATCACCACAGGGCTGATCCCTAAGGAGGTGGCAGACAAAGGGCATACAGTGGCCGTCTCTTCCTTCCCGGTGTGTACAGAGGCTGTCACCGCGGGTCTGGTTCCAGGGGTGGCTGCGGTCGAAGTGCGTACAGTGGCCGTCTCCGTGGGGCTGCAGGGGGTAACAGCAGAAGGGCGTACAGTGGCCGTCCCTTCCCCGGTGCTTACAGTGGCCGTCACCAGAGTGCTGCTTGGGACTGTGCTAGGACGAGTCCCACCCCGATCCTGGCGAGTGCTGGTCTGGCTGGAGTGTAGTGTACCAGCACTGCCTACCTCTCGTTGGGTCTGCTTGAGAGGAAGAGGGTCGCATGATGCGGGGGACGGAGAACCCTCTGGCTCGGATCCCTTACCCGCTCTACGCACCTCCCCGTGGCTTCCCCTGTGGGTTAGTATTTCGCCACCCTGGTTGTGGGTCCTCCGAAGGGTGGGTGTTGCGACACCCCTCCCTGGGCTTCCTGTGGGGGTGAGCACTTCAGATCTAATAGTGCTTATGTACACCATTTTCAGGACAGGCACACCAACACATGCACCACTTGAGGCCAAAGATCTCAAGGGTCGCATTTGTGCTGTGCCCTGCGTTAAGAGCTGATTACTTTCTGCTATATAACCAACGTATAGTTCTAGGTATTTATAACTTCTAAATCACTGCATGCTCTTCTCATTAACTTAACTGCTTATTGCTAATAGTTCGACGCTGGAACATCGTTTTTTTTTTTTTTTTCATCATTAATTACAAGCCCCATGTGCTGTATTAATGTACTAAAATGATTTAAAGCAGTCTGCATATTATCAAATGACAGGACGAAAGCATGATCTCGTCTGCATATGTAACTGTGGTAACCCCAGGAGCTAATTTTGCACGTGCTATTTTGTTCAATTAGCACATTAAACAACATTGGGCATAGAACTCCCCCATGAGGTGTACTTAACTACTTCACTAGATTTGTCAAATGCTATTATGCGCCCTTGAGATCAGTGAGCACCTATAGAGCTCAGTGAGTCAGTGGTCGGATGTTTGTTTAGAACCAGCACGGCGGTTGTCATGGTTACGTGATGTCACGCTAGGCTCTGTTGTTGTAACGGGGAAGCATAATTATGTTTTGACGGGGAATTGTTTTGACGTTGAAGTGTCTAGGAACTCAGCGGACTAATTCATGGGTGCCTTCCCCATCCTCCTTGGTGGGGTGAGCCTCGGGTGAGCATTCAACATTGACATCAAGTCCTACACCACGTGTGTGTCTTCTTAATGGACAGCTTCATCGTCTTAGATCAAGAATTTCACAGCAAGAGCCATCTAAGGCTGCATCGGGCTGCAAGTCGATGATAGCCCTTCAACCAACATCAAGAACCGAAAACCAAGGTCGTGGGGACCTCGTCGTTTATGACGCTTTTTCCAATACCAGCAAGAATCAGGTTGATAGTGTAAGTAACTTATGAGGTTTATAATCCGTAAAGAAACATTGGACCACCTCTTAAAAATAAAAAAGGTGAAACCGCAGGAGAACCCCCTCGCATAAAATTTACAATTTTATTTTTTTCTCAATAAACTATAATGTAATTATCGTTGTGATAGCTTTAAAAAGTTGTGGAAATCTGTAATTTTGAAGAAATCAACCACAAAACCACCAGTTTTGCGTGCAAATAGCTACCTGCCATGTCAGACATTTTGGTTGGTTCAGCACCAAAGTTAATCATTTGCACTTCCAAACCTTCCAAACCTAATACTGTATGATTTAACCTAACCAAATTTAACATAACCTAATCCAACCAAAACTAAATTTAGCCAAACTAACCTAAACAATTTGGGGCAAGTGAGTTTTGGATCCAAGTCGTCCCATTGCCCTCTGTTGGACGCCTCCATGGATGTCAGTAAATCTAACTTCGTGTTTTTGAGAAATGTGTTATATTTACAGAATTTGGGTGTTATGATTGACTTAAACAGTAACATACCATAAATGATAATTTTGCACAATTTGGATGTCGTAAATGAATTTACAGTTACGAAAGATAATCTTTGTCATAAGGTTTTCATTGTCAGTTTGTCCGTAAAAAAAAAAAATAATAATTTTTTACCATATTTCATTGAAATGAGCCTTTCACAGGTTACTTGTTATTATTCCTAGATTACCAAAGTTATTGGGCATTTTTATAAATTTACGGTACCTCTGAAAATCATAAATAAGGATTTAGAATATAAAGGAGCATTGTGGTGTGGATGTGGATGTGATAGGAAGCGTTAGGAAGCATACACTGAGGTGGTTTGGCCATGTGGAGAGGATGGATGGTGAAAGACTGACGAGGAGAGTGTATGTGAGTGAGGTGGAGGGGGGAAGAAGGATGGGGAGGCCGAGGATGAGATGGAGGGATGGGGTGGAGAGGTATATGAGAGAGGGGGGTGTGAGGTGGGAGCAGGGCAGTGAAATGGCGGGGGACAGGATGACGTGGAGGCGATTTGTTTGTGGCCACCCCGAACGGGATTGAGCCGTCTGGCAATAGATAGATAGATTTAGAATGTGCACATATTACACCAATGTCTACCAGTAGCTGGCCACAATATTAACATTCCTAACGTGCATTTTTTAATCAGAATAGTGGCTGTCAAACGCAAGTGTGGTTAGGTTGGATTAGGTTCAGTTAGATTAGGTTTGGCTAATTCAAGTTTCCCATACCTTTGACACGGGATACACTGACGCATCCAGTCAGAGCAGTGGTTGATAAACAACGTGGCTATATAGTTGGAGAAGTCGTCTGATGCACTGACGCAGGCGACCAGACACCTCAAAATAGGTATACAGTATTTTGTTTTTTTCCAATCTCTTCTTGCAGTCACAGTTCAACAGTTAACAATCTGTGTTGGATATGTACCAAAATTACTTACCTTCAGATTGTGAGTTTGTTATAATATAGGTGGAATTTCTGGGCCTGTTTGGTAAAGAATCACCAAAAAAATTACCTACTATTGAATTGATTCAGTTGGAGAAGAACAGGGAGGCTTTAGGAAGGGAAGAGGTTGTGTAGATCAGATATTCATTCTTAGATCTTTAGTGGAAAAGTTTCTAGAGAAGGGAAAGAAGTTTTATGCAGCTTTCATGGATTTGGAGAAAGCATATGACAGGGTGGATAGACAAGGATTGTGGAAAGTGTTAAGAATATATGGAGTAGATGGGAAGTTGTTGAATGCTGTGAAGAGTATGTACGATGGTGCGAAGGCTGCAGTGCGTGTGGATGGTGAACTAAGTGAATTTTTCTCTTTGAAAGTTGGGTTGAAACAGGGATGTGTCATGTCTCCATGGTTGTTCAGTCTGTACATGGATGGGGTAATAAAAGAGGTACAAGGTAGGGTAGTGGATGTTGGAGTGGCCCTGGTGAGAGAGGATAGTGTTTGGAAACTCCCTGTACTGTTGTTTGCAGATGATACTGTGTTGTTGAGTGAAGACGAAGGGGAGCTGCAAGGCTTGGTGGATGAGTTTGGGAGAGTGTGTAAGAAACGGAATCAAAAGGTGAATGTAGGGAAGAGTAAGGTCATGGTCTTTGAGAGAGGTGAAGTCAGTGAATGTACAGCGAGGTTAGATGGTGAGGAATTGGAAAATGTGAGTACGTTTAAGTACTTGGGTAGTGTGATGAGTAAGGATGGAGGTTTGGAGGGTGAAGTGCTTGAAAGGGTACAGCAGGGAAGAAAGGTTGCTGGTTCTTTGAAAGCAGTGATAAGAAACAGGGAAGCGAGCATGGAAGTGAAAAAGTTACTACATGACAGTATTGTGATACCAACTCTAACGTATGGAAGTGAAGCTTGGACGTTGTTGGAAGGACACAAGTCAAGAGTGACAGCAGTGGAAATGAGTTATTTAAGAGGATCCTGTGGAGTCACATGGAGAGACAGGCTGACGAATGAGGATATAAAGGAGCGTTGTGGTGTGGATGTGGATGTGATAGGAAGCGTTATGAGGAACACACTGAGGTGGTTTGGCCATGTGGAGAGGATGGAGGGTGAAAGACTGACGAAGAGAGTGTATGTGAGTGAGGTGGAGGGGGGAAGAGGGAGGGGGAGGCCGTGGATGAGATGGAGGGATGGGGTGGAGAGGTATATGAGAGAGGGGGGTGTGAGTTGGGAGCAGGGCAGTGAAATGGCGGGGGACAGGGCGACTTGGAGGCGATTTGTTTGTGGCCACCCCAGACGGGATTGAGGTGTCTGGCAATAGATAGATAGATAGATTGACTTTGTAAAGGTGTCCAGAAGTGCATATTCAAGTACTATATGAAGAGGATTCATCAGTAAACAAGGAAAGGAAAACCTAATTACTTAAGTGATAGGTTATGTTTGGATAAGTTTGGTTAAGTTATCCAAAGTAGGTTACGTTAGGATGCGCAAGGTTAAGTTACTAAAATTTAGGTTAGGTTTGGACACTGATAAGGGTAATTATGTTGAAAAATAGCATCCTAAGATGGTGTCAATCTGTCTTCATGCACCACAAGGTGGAGTCTGTCTGTTTGGCACTGTTATGAATTGTAAACAAATACCACTTTTTAAAAGCTTTTTACCACATTGAAAAGAAATGAAAAGCTTGGAGGTTTAAGAATACAGTTGAAAAAAAAAGAAAATAGAAAAATCCTATGAAGAGGTAAAGAAAAACAGAAGAAAACTTCAAAATAACGTGGTTCTGGTCTTATATCTCCTTAAGGATTATCTATGATTATAGCACCTTTCACCATTCTACGTTTTTTATCAAATTGTCTGGTCCAATGAAAGTTTCCAAGAAAATCAAAGTCAGCTCCAGTTATACAGGTAAATATGAACTACAGTACTCTTGTGTCCAAGACAGGTTTGTCCAAGACGTTTCGCATCCAAGACGGAGACCAAAATAATAATCCAACATATTGCTGTAACACGGTTGCATACATCCAGTATGGAACCAACGGTTCATAATGGCCAAATCCGAGGAGAATACAGATGTGACAGTCTTACCCGGTCCAGCACAGTTCCCGCGCCCGGGAAAGTGATGTGGTTGAGATGTTGTCCAATAAAATATTGGCATCTGGTCACGTGATGAGCAAGCAGGGCTTGCTTTTGTCTCTCACCAGAGCATCGTGGACACACCGCGAGTTGCACTCAGCGTTTGCTCCTATAGTCTCACCAATCTAAAACCAAGGTTTGGGTGGAGTCCAGCCGGGGATTTTCCAGCACACAGCGTTGCCTTGTTTCCTATACTCTGATTGGCTAGTGGCTGACCTGACACCGTTAGAGTTCGCCGCTCACATCTCGCCACCTGGCCTGACATGACTTCACCCACTTCTGTGTGTGTGTGTGTGTTTGTGTATGTGTGTGTGTGTAAAGACAAACTAATTTAAGTTATAAATATAACCAAAATAATGAATTTAAAAATCGCATTCTCTCTCATATAATTTATGATTCCTAGTATGGGCCTGGATGTTGCCGCTCATGAGTGTTTTAACTTATTTATTTCTATTAAGAAAATAGCGTAAGTTCTACTGATTCCTTCAAATTATATTATAAACGTAATTGTTACATTACTTACCCAACTTAGAACTACCGTGAAAGTCGGTAAAAGTAACTACATTTTTTTCAGCAACACTGTAAAATATGTATGCCACGTTTCTTTATTGATGTACAAGAGCCATATGCATTACAAGTTTACCTTCCTTTGATATGCTAGAATACTTACGTTTATATTGTATTAGTATGTGTGTACCTATCTGTGATGCCTATTACATATATAACAGAATCTACTCATCGCTCGTTTAGGAAGTATGGCATGGCTGCATCCAGCGCCAGACCCCACCCAAACCTTGGTTTTAGATTGGTGAGACTATAGGTTGTTGCCTTTCCTTATGTAACCGTGCCTAGGAAACCGTCTGCTAACCCCTTGAGGCGCTGCCATCTACCTCAGGATACAAAGGTGGAGATAATTGAGCTACTAAGCTGGAGATAAGCTCAGAAACACACTCTTTCAAGGTGAGGAAATTTGTGTTGGTGCCAAAATAGGTCTAGATTGATGTTTTTAGGGGCACTTTTAGAAGATTTTTTTTCCATAAGGCCTTGTGTTGGTCCAAGACGTTTTTCGTCCTAGACGGGACCCTCAAGCGACAATATTATCTTCTTGGATGCGAGGATACCGTACTGTAATTGGACTGCTGGATGACGTTGCCCTCATTTTGCAGTTCACCATCTTCTTTTGGGGAGTGGAAGATATTAAGTGAGACCTGGGCAGTAAAGGTAGAGGATATTGTTAGGCTCAAACGTAAAGAAATTACAGTATGACAGTGATTAGGTGGATGTGCAGTGCATCCCTGAGTGAGAAACTTGGGGGGATCTAGGTTTACGATGGAAGAGTTGAGAAGTAGGATGGGACTGGAGTGTATTGGTGTTGTGATGAGGAGAGATAGATTGAGATGGTTTGGGCATGTGGAGACGATGGGGAATGATAATTGGGTGCAGAAAGTGAGAAGTCTTAACATTAAAGGTAGGGTTGAGAGAGGTAGACCAAAAAAGACCTGGGACGTGGTTGTTTAGAGCGACCTTGGGGATAAGGGACTGAATAGGGAAGCTGCCAGAGATCGAGCAGCATGAAGAGCCACCAGTAGGTGACGAAGGCCGACGCATGCAAACATGTTGGAGCCTTTAAAAATGAAACAAAACGATTTATGTAACTAGGCAGCTCCACATAGTTATCTCTATAGGGAGACGCCATAATCCCGTAAGGGGTGCTGTTTGTCTTTGAGTTAGTGGTTTTGCAGGGAGGGGCACTAACCCTCTGTCAACCCACTTGTTGACACACACGGAGCATGTGTGGGTTGGTCATATGGTTACCCCCCGGCACTGTAAATAGTTTCCTGGCTTATAGTAAATCATTTGGCTTCTCATTCAGTATAAAGCCACCTGAAAAGGAAAGAAGAGTACGGTAATAAAAAGTGACAGGAATGATGGGAGAAGTAGGAAGTGAGAGGGCAGACACAGAGAGTGGTAAAGGTGAAGGAAGAAGTAGGCAGCACTACATCAAGTGAATGGATGATGTTCACCACCAGCCTCACCACCTAGTCATATTGGTGCCACCTTGAGAAAGTAGCCCACTCCAGCACCTGCATAGTTTGTAAATGATTGGAACAACCTCAAGGAATGGGGATTTGGATATGGAGGATTCCATGTTGAGCTCCCATCATAAATGAACTTGGTTTGATGAGTTTGAGGGATGTGGCATAGACATCCCCCAACCCCAAAACACCCCTGAGCCTTCCTTTGCAGCTTTACTGGGTGTGAGAAGGATTTTTTTCTGCTTGTGAAGAGGATGACAGGAGCCTTGAATCAGCTGCCAAACAAGCTTGTATTGGCACTGACTCTCAGTTGCTTGCCACCATGAATGTACTTTTGCCAAGTACAGTATTGTCATGAGAGTAAGTAAAGGAATGTTAGGTCGATGCTCAGCTCTTGATCAAGTTCGCCACCAGTGCGATGGCATCACTTACCTTGCCATTGGAGATGCCGACTACCCTAGGTACATAGCATTTCACCTTCTGGAGGACATTCCATGCTGGGTCGCATATCACGTATGATTGGATTTACCCAGTCACTGTTTGTTGTTAATCTGGACAGCACATGATTTGCCATAAACCTAAGAAACCTAATAATAAGTTTGGTTTACAATCAAAATGTTTGTAAATGTACTCATGATTTTCTATACCAAAGTGAATAATGCCAAAGTTCCAAGCAATACTGTAGACCCTTGCTATAACAGACTAACTGGAGGTAAGCCTGATCCAATAAAGCCGATGATCTTTTAGCCAGTATCCAATGGTTCCCCCCCTGAAGTGGAATTTCAAGCACGTGTGTAAAAGTAATGAGTACAGTAGCATATTCCAGCACTAAAAATAAAAACTGTACCAAATTTACACTAACCTGGCCTATAATTTCACCCTTTTGAAGTGTGTGTTAAGAGTGTAATGCTGTATTTTAGAAAGGCCAGGGCAGTAAAGGAATAGGATATTCATTTGCTCAAACATACAGAGAGTACAGTGATTAGATGGATGTGTAGTGCATCCTTGAATATGAGGCCTGGGGGGCTAAGTTTATGATTGAAGAGCAGAGAGGAAAGATGGGACTGGAGTTTATTGGTGCTGTGAGGAGGAGGAGTGGATTGATATGGTTTGGGCACATGGAGAGGATGGGGGATGACAGTAGGGTGTGGAGAGGGAGAAGTGTGAATGTCAGGGGTAGGGTTGCGAAAGGCAAACTGAAAAAGACCTGGCATGAGGTCACAGAGTATGGGATAAAGGACTGAACAGAGATTGAGCGGTGTGGAAAGCCACCTTTAGGTGACCAAGACCAATGCATGCAAGCATGCTGGAGCCTTTATAAATGAACCAAATGAAATTAAATGATTTGCAGCTTATTTTGCATCCTTCTTATTGTACTTCTTCATGGCTGTACAGGCAAACCCCGGTTTAATGATGCAGTTGGTTAAGTAAAGCCTATTGCCAGGCGGGATATTGTAAATCGGAGCCAATTCTACCCGTAAAATGTGGAGATGCATTTTTGAGCCTTGGGTTTCCTCCCCAACCAAATCCTAAACCTGCCCAAATGAGTCCAAAAAAAAGTTTAAAGCCAATCTAAATGGTCTAACAGCTGTAAAAGAAACAAACCTAAGCCTAAAACCAGTGCCTGTCTCGCTTGCACTCAGTCAGGGTTACTGGAGAATGAGATCACCTACTGGTACTCATATTCAAACTCGGGAGAGAAGAAGCAGCATTGTATACAATCCCACTATCAGATGGTCCCAGGACAATTAAATAAACATCTGTTATGCATAATGATAATGTATGAATGACGGAGAATTGTCCAGGTGCAAATTGTTGTCACGGAGAATCTTTGATGTTTTGACAAGGAATTCTCTTGATGGGGAATGTGGTTGATGATGCAATTGGGATAGCCTTTTCTTTATGTTGTTTTAGTTACTGTTGTGGCTGCTGGGCTCCTTTTTTTTTCTCTCTCTCTCTTTCTTTTATTTTCCAACATTTATTTAGAAATTCCTTTGTATTTTCAAAGCGTTTTCTCTCGAACAGCCCGAATGTAATCACATGATTTATCGATGTCACAGTTTTCATCAATTATTTACTCTTTAAGGGTTTCATAATTAGTAACATTAATTTAAATTTATAATTATATATTCCATGATAGATTAGATATTTAATAGTCAAACACGAAATATTCTTTGTTGAGTCACCTATACAGTACTCCATTTCACCAAGTCTAGCACCATATCATTGATGTTGTCAACACCTGTAGCATTGATAAAGGTCCTCAGTACTGGGTATACTTTTTGTATTGCCTTTATATTGGTTCTCAAGGTAATAAATAGATGTTCACCTAGTTCAGAGGATTTACATTAACGCTACAAGTGTAGACAACATCACTGATGGTGCCAAACTTGGCGAAATGGAGTATAATTGTCCACACTGTTTTGTACCTTGTTTGATGGGCGAGAATCCCTGTCCCAAATGACAGTGTTCACTCCACGTGTGATTAAAACACATTAATCTAAGTCTAATAAAAGTTTATAAATCAGCCTGAACACATAATTTAAGTCTAAAATATCATCAAAATCTTTACAAAAAAAATCAAAACCCATTGTTAAACTGGGGCTCGGCCATCGTTTGGCAGAGTAGGGTGGCATTTCTACTCCCATTGCTAATGTGGGGTATCATATTTTAGGGTTTGCCTGTAATCACTGCCAATGAGTCTAAAGATTTCATTATTGTGCCCTGGCAACCTACCGTTCAACAGTGCATCCAGTTTTGTGTATACAGTAGTTATCATTAGATATTTTATGAAGTTATATATCACTCTCATCTTAAATGTCGGGACCAACTGCCTAGCCCCGGGCTCCTACGCTCCTCATGGGGCAATGTAGGATTGGATGATGGATGGATGAATGGATAAATTATAATTCTGTGTTAATAGGAATGGCTGTTTCTTAGATTTCACATCATTTTCCTTACTGATCTTCACAAAGCTGGAGTGATTATATTGAGCTGTGTCCTTTTTGCTTAGTTTTAAGACCTTACCAGCATCTTCTTTGTTTAGCTCATCCAGTTAAACACCTAAATTAGATCATCCCTGACCTTGCCCTACCAGTGGTTGCAAATTCAATCTTTTCTTTCATTCTTCTAACATTTTCGAAGGAATTATCCATTCCAAAGTACGGACACCAAAACTGCATTGCATAACCCACGTGTGTTCTTTCTAAAATGATATAAAGCTATACAGTGGTGTTTTTGTCTGTGATGTTATTACACTCTAGAAAAAAAGCCAAAGACCCTATTTGTTTTATTTTTTGCTCTAATATACTGTCATTTAATTTTAAAGCCATTGTTACCCATAATTTATAGATACTTCTACACTCTGGTTTAGTCACTTTGTTTTGAATAGCTAACTGCTGTAACCTTGATAGCATTAAATATTTTACATTTATCTCTGTTAGATAAACTTCATTTGCCAGTCCTCTGACCATCAGCAAAATATATTAAAGTCTGATGGTTAATGCAATCATCTACAGTGCTAATGATTTGTCCTGTTTCTATGTTGTCAGCAAAAATACTAATGCTGTACCGTACAGGTACTGCACTGCACTTGAACTTGATTAACTTATTTTAGATGAAATGATGAGTATACCGGTACAAGTGTTTTTCCTAAGACTTTTCCATTGTTTGTGCAAAGGTACTGCCATTGAAATAGTATGGCTGAATTTTTAATTGTTACCTAATAAATCTCCAGAACCAGGAGAACATGGATACCAGACACTTACAGAGACGCAGCAGACAGTCTCAGATGAAACCCAAAGTTGAAGTTGAGGAGATGGCATCATATGAGGTTAGTTCTTTTTTACTGAGTGTTATATTGAGAGTATGTTATTAACAGCCCCTGAATTGGGTACAACATACCATATACTTTATTGTATACTGTAAACTCATAAGCAGACACTAGAATGCTGGTTTCACCATCCTCTCACTAGATGTACTGCAATTTCATATCACACTACACTGAGTGACGTGCCAAACAGTTTCCTTTAACCCAGGAAATCTTTTACTATGAAAATGATACCCATATACATTACATCCTCGGCTTACGAGGACATGTGTTCTTCGGTTCTGTGATGTTAAACTGTTTGTCCAGTCAGCTGATCCTATATCTCTATTGAATCAGTGTAACAAAATGTAGATGCATTCCAGACAACATCCATTTCCACTTCCTCCCTTCCAGTATATTACCAAATGAATAATAACTGTACTCTCCAGTGGATTGTTAATGACAGCATATATGAAGTCATGTTGTGGCAGTGTTAAAAAATACAGTATGTATATAAATATGAAAGCTGGAGTGAATGGATCAGCTGGAGCATACTGGTACCACCCAGGTGCCATTGTTGTCAGTATCCAATCATCAGTGCGTGTGGTTATGTATCAACCTCTCGTACTCTTCAGTTATCACACATTATCTTCTTGTATTTTGGCCCTTGTCACCAAGCATAATTATTTTCAATGAAAGTAAGGCTAGTTATATAATTATTATTATTATGTGTGGTAGATGGGGACACCCACCATCCACACACTCATTGTAGGGATGCCTTATGGTTTCTGTACTGAGTGACAAGCCAAATGGTTTCCTGTACCAAGGAAATCATTTACTATGCTGGGTGGTAACCATATAACCTGGGTTTTTGGCCAGGTTAAGTGTCCCCCAGATTCCCTCATCAAAAATCACGTGATCATGGCAAATGTTTCGGAGAGCCTCGGAGGACCTTATACCTGCCTAGGGCCCCAACCAAATGGGCAGATTTGCATGGCCCTGTGGAATATGAGAGGTGTGAACAAGGAGAGCAAGAGGGTGGACGTGGTGAATGTGTTCAAGAGTGCAAGATATGCCCTGGTGGCATTGTGTGAAACAAAGATGAAAGGGTGTAAAGTGGAGGAGTGGGAGGGTGTAAAGTGTGTGAGGTCAGGCATGAATGGGCGAGGAAGATGCAAGGAAGGAGTTGTTTTGTTGATGAATGAAGTGTGGCAGAGTGGAATGAGAGATTACAAATGTTTCAGCTTGGTTTGTATGTATGTCAGGTTCAAGTTTGAGAAGGTGAAAGTGGTTGTGATTGTAGCATATGCACTGTGTAATGACAGGAGTGAGAGAGAGAAAAACAGGTTTTGGGATGAGGTGGATGAAGCAGTGGGAGAAATGCCAAGGAGCTATAAAGCGATCGTAATGGGCAATATGAATGGAAGAGTAGGCACTGGTCCTGAGGATGACATAATGGATTACAATGGAGTGTCAGGAGAAAATGATAATGGGAAGCAACTGAAGGATATGTGTCAGGAAAGGAGGTTGTGCATTTGTAACTCATATTTCAAACACAAAGATGCACATAAATATACATGGTATAGGGGGAATGAGGATCATGCTGAAAGGAGCCTGATTGATTATGTGCTAGCAGAGAGGTCAATGCTGGGAATGGTTGCTGATATGAGGGACATGAGAGGATGATGTGGAGGTCTGTCAGATCTCATGATTTTGGTATGCAAGATCAAGCTGAGAGGAGTGAGGTGGACCAGGAGAGAGATGATCAGTCAGAGAGAAAGACTATAAGTCGAGAAGTTGAGGATCAAAGAAATGGCAGATGAATACAGGACCAAAGCAGGGGAGGAGTTAGAATCAGTGAATTAGAATTAAATGGATCTGCACAGCCCGTGGAATGCATATATGGATTGCTTAGTTAGGACTGCTAAAGCAGTGTGTGGTGTGGCAAGAGTAACAACAAAGAGGAAGGTACAGCATGGTGGGCTGAAGAGGTTAAGAGAGCAGTGGAGGAAAAGAGGAAGAAGTGGCTAGAGTGGTTACAGGACAGGGGTTCAGTTGAAATAAGAATTGAATATATTGAGAGCAAGAAGCACTAGAGACTGGCAAAGAGGAAAAAGGAGGAGGTAAATGATGAACTAGAAAGAAAAATAAATGCAAGTTACTCTGAAAATAGCAAGTTATTTTGGGAAGAGGTGCGAAAATATAGAAGTGACAGCGGAAAGAAGTGTGAAAATGTGAAGGATGTAAGTGGTAGGTAATTAACCCATGGGGATGAAGTAAGGACCAGATGGAAAGTACATTTTGAAAGCCTGGTGAATGGGAATAGAGAGAGCAGAGTGGCTGTAAACATGATTAGTTTTGGGGGTGTTCAGAGAAGGAATGCAATGATAGGAAATGTGGCACTCGCACGGGTGAAGAACGCTGTGAAACGGCTGACAAATGGAAAAGCAGCTGGGGTTCATTAGGTGTATGCAGAAATGATTAAGTGTAGTGGAGAGAATGGAATGAAGTGCTTGTTGGAGATATGTAAAAAGGCATGAATGAGTGAAACTGTGCCAGCAGAGTGGGAAAAGGCTGTGATTGTACCCTTGTACAAAATAAAGGTGAACGAAGTGAGTGCAAGAATTATCGTGGTATAAGTTTATTGAGTGTGGTAGGGAAGGTATATGAAAGATTTATCATGGAGAAAGTAAGAGAGATATCAGAAGTCCTGATGAGTGACAAACAGGGTGGCTTTAGGAGTGGTAGAGAATGTGTGAATCAAATATTTGCAGTAAGGCAGTTAGTGGAGAAGGCTTGTAAGAAGAACCATAAGGTGTTTATGGCATTCATAGATCTAGAAAAAGTATACAACAAAGTAGACAGAGAAGGATTGTGGAAGGTTTTGTGCTTGAACGATGTAGGTGGTAAGCTGCAAGGTGCTGTCGAGAGTTTTTATGATGGTAGGGAAGCATATGTAAGGGTGAATGGGCATCTAACTGAATGGTTTACAGTTGGTGTGGGCATGCGACAAGGTTGTGTGATGTCTCCATAGTTGTTCAATATGTAGCTGTATGGATAGGGTGATGAGAGAAGTAAAAACACATGTAATCGAGAGGGGGATGGCATTGGTAATGAATGGTGATGGATGGAATATCTCAAATTTGTTGTATGCTGATGATGCAGAACTACTTGCAAGTACTGGACAAGAACTTGGTAGACTAGTGCAGAGTTTTGCTGATGTCTGTGAGCATCATGCCTCGAGAGTAAATGTAGAAAAGAGTAAAGTGATGGTTATTGAGAGAGGAGGTGACTCCCAGTGTGATGTTACAGTGAATGGAGGGAGACTGGAATTAGTGAGAGAGTTCAGGTACTTGGGCACAGTGATAGAAAAGAGAGGAAAATGTGCAAAAGAAGTGGAAAGTAGAGTGGCATAAGGAAGGAAAGTAGCTGATGCAATGAAGGCCATGATAAGAAACAGAGGCTTGAGTGTTGCAGCTGCACGAGGCTTACATGAAGGAGTGTTGGTGCCAACTCAGACTTATGGATGTGTAACTATAATGTGGCATGAAAATGAAAAGTCAAGGGTGAGAGCAGTGGAGATGGGACTGCTGAGGAATGTATGTTGAGTACAGAGTGGATAGGACACGAAATAATGTGATTCGTGAAAGATGAGAAGTTAGGAGTCTATGGACACCAGAATTGAAGAGAGTGTACTGAGATTGTATGGTCATGTGGAGATAACGGATGCCAATGCAGTGATGAAAAAGGTATACCTGAACAAATTTGAAGGAGGGAGAAGGTGAGGTAGGCCTAGGAGAAGGTGGAGGGATATGGTGGATGAGTGTGTGGGGAAGAGAGGTTTGGAAGTCAGCGAGGCTAGGGGACTGACGAGATCGAGCTGGCTGGATGAATATTGTGAGGAGAAGCGCATGATCAGGGATTTGGCATGCACTTTTAATGTGACAGCACCCTGATTAACTATCGGATACGTTTATGTGAAGCTACAGAATGTGGTGAATGTTTTTGGTGTATCAGATAGAGCATTGGGTCTGGTTAGTACTTGGATGGGTGACTGCCTGGGAACACCAGATGCTGTTGGCATCCCTACGTGTCAAGTGGGGTTGGTGGAGGATTAGTGCCCCTCCCTGTAAAACAATTAACTCTAAGCCCTTGGCCACCCCGTTTGGGATACATGGCGTCTGGCAATGAATGAATGAATGAATGAGATAGAGCCAGGATTCCGGGGGCTTGAATGGTGAGTGAATGGATGCATTGCCTACTGGATTGGGCGGATTTTGGCTGTCTGGACATTGCTACTCTTCACTCTGCCGTATTGTGGGAAAGGAGTTGCGGATGATGATTTCCCCCCCCCCCCTCCTAATAGCAGCCTCTCAAAAAGCATTATCCACTAAGTTGGGATCATACATTTTTGTTGGCATCTGATAGCACATACTGTACATTGTGCATTTTGTCGTAAAAGAACAAATGCACATTGCCGGTACCTGCACAACTGTTCACTCAGTACCTTTATTACATCCATCCATCATTCAATCCTACATTGCCCCATGAGGAGCACAGGAGCTCGGGGTTAAGCAGTTGGTCCTGACATTTAAGATAAGAGTGACCGGCCTCACTCATCCCTGAGTGGCATTACATGAGCAATCATCCCCAACCATCCCTTGGATATAAATCCTCACCGGCTCAGTCCGATTGGAGCGCAGTAATTACTCACTAAACCACCAGGCGCCAAAATTTGGTTATATGGTTACCACCCAGTGTTGTAAATGGTTTCCTGGTGTACAGGAAACCATTTGGCTTGTCACTCAGTGTAGAGTCACCCACAGGCAGAAGGAAGAGGAAAGAATGAAGGAAAGAAAGAGAGAAGAGGAAGTGTAAAGTTACCCATAGGCAGAAGGACAAGGAAAGAATGAAGTAAAGGAAGACAGAAGAGGATGGAAGGAAAGAAGGATGGAGGAGAGGAAAGGGCAGACACCCGAGAGTAGCACTACATCGAGTGAGTGGATAGTGAGCGCCCCCACCTACCACAACCTTTAATACACTTAGTTAAAATTTTATATTGTGTGTAAATGATGTGCAATATATGATGCTGATTTTCAGATGTTTTTGCAGGGCAAATGTGTAAGCATGCATGGAAAAGTTTGGGAAGAGTGAGAGAGTTCTTTTGATTGGAGAAATGAATGGAATAGTAAGGAATGTGAAGGTGGTTAAAGTAGTTGGTGAGTGGGATGGGTCAGCAGAAATGGATGAAAATGGTATTACTCTAGTGGACATTCTTGTGGGAATGAAACTGGTGATGGCCAATA
The DNA here is from genome assembly GCF_032717465.1 of Coenobita brevimanus. Lineage (NCBI taxonomy): Eukaryota > Metazoa > Arthropoda > Malacostraca > Decapoda > Coenobitidae > Coenobita > Coenobita brevimanus. The sequence continues at coordinate 31,032,596 of NC_137015.1, forward strand.
CCTTCTCTAGGCACAAAATTATCCTCAGGTATACATGGCAAGTGATGAGGAGGGTGGGTGGTGAGCTGATTGAACAGAAGGTAATCGTGTGTGGATGAGAGAATGAGAAAATGTGTGCTGGATACGAGAGCATACAAAGGTGGGGGCTATGGACTCTTTGACCACCACTTGATAGAGGTGAGAGTCAAAGTACAAATGTGATGGATGATAAGAAGGAGAGAAGGGCAGGAGAAAGCAGTACATACAAAGAGTGTAGAAAGGTTGCAGGAGGATGGAAAAAAGGCTGAATATAAGAGAGAGTGTAGGAGCATTTGAGTAAATATCATTTGGAACAGATACTAGAGGTGGAAGGTTGAAGGTGTGTGCACATATTTCTTCACAGAAGATGTATGTGCAGCATGTGAGATTATGTGTTGGATGAAGAAAAGATGAAAGGGTGTGCAAGGAACGACATGGTGGAATGATTGTGAGACAGGCTGTGGCGCAAAAGAGGAAAGTACTGTATATAGTGAGTGGATGAGAAGCAGAGGCATGGAGGAAGTTGAGAGATGGAACAGAGTTATATGTAGAGAAGAGAAGAGAGATGAAGAGTAGTAAAAGAGATTAAGAAGAGAATAGATGAGGAGTTTGAAAGGATTTGAGTGTAAAATGGAGGGAATATAAGAAAATATTGTGGAAGGAGGTTAAGGGAGTAAGACAGGATGATAAAGAAGGTAGTAGGGGAGTGAAAGATAAAAATGCCAGATAGCTGGTGGAGAAGGGAGAAAAAGTGAGGAGAGAACATTTTAAGGAATTGTTAAACATAGAAAATGAAAGTAATGCGAGTATAAGTGGCTGGGGAATGGCTGGGAGGAGGAGGAAGACAAAAAGTGAAGAAGAGATTAGTAGGATGGAAGTAACGAGCGCATTGAAGAAAGTCTAAATGGGGAAAACCCTAGGAATTGATGGAGTGTATGGTGAAATGTTGAAGCATGGGGGAGTGATAGTAATGGAATGGATATGGAAGCTGTGCAAATTGGCCTGGGAGGAAGGTAGTTCCCCAGAGGATTGGAAGTAAGTTATAATTATTCCCATGTACAAAGGAGGAGGGGGAAAAGAATTGCATGATGATCATAGGGGCATTTGTCCTCTTAGTGTAACAGGAAAAGTATGTGGTAGGATACTTATTGACAGAGTTAAGGAAATAACAGGAATTAGACAGAGAAGAACAGGGAGGTTTCAGGAAGGGAGGAGGTTGTGTAGGTCAGATATTTATCCTAAGGTGTTTAGTGGAAAAATTTCTAGATAAGGGAAAGAAGTTGTATGAAGCCTTCATGGAATTGGAAAAAGCATATGACAGAGTAGATAGATAAGGGATTTGGAAAATATTAAAAATACATGGAGTGAATGGGAAGCTGTTGAGTGCTGCGAAGAGTATGTATGAGGGTGCTAGGGCTGTAATGCCTGTGGATGGTGAAATGAGTGAATCTGTCTGAATGTTTGATTGAAGCAGGGATGTGTCATGTCTCCATGGTGGTTTTATTTGTATATAGATGGAGTTATAAAAGAGATACAAGGTATGACAGTGGATGTTGGAATTGCCCTAATGAGAGAGGGCAGCATATAGAAACTTCCTTTTCTGTAGTTTGCATAAAACGCTGTATTGTTAAATGAAAACGAAGGGGAACTCCAAGGCTTGGTGAGTGAGATTGGGAGAGTATGTTAGAAACGGAATCTGAAGGTGAATGTTGGAAAGAACAAAGTTGTGGTCTTCGAGAGAAATGAAGCCACTGAATGCACGGTGAGGCTAGATGGTGAGGAAATGGAAAATGTGAGTGCATTTAAGTACTTGGGTAGTGTTATGAATAAGGATGGAAGTTTAGAGGAAGAAGTGCTGGAAAGGGTATAACAGGGAAGAAAGGTTGCAGGTTTATTGAAAGCAGTGATAAGAAACAGGGAAGTGAGCATGGAAGTAACAAAGTCGCTGCATGATAGTATTGCAATACCCACTCTAACATGTGGAAGCAAAGCATGGTCCTTGTTGGAAGGACACAAGTCAAGAGTGGGAGCAGTGGAAATGAGTTACTTGAGAGGAGCATGAGGAGTTACATGGAGAGAGAGACTGACAAATGAGAAAGTGAAGGAGCACTGTGGTGTGGATGTGGATATGATAGAAAGCTTTAGGAGAAATACATTGAGGTGGTTTGGCCATGTGGAGAGGATGGACTGTGAGACACTAGCAAGGAGAATGTATGTGAATGAGGTGAAGGTGGGTATGAGGGAGAGGGAGGCTGAGGAGGAGATGGTGGATTGAGTGGAGTGGTATATGAGAGAGGGGATTGTACATTGAGGAGAGGGCAGTGAAATGACAGGGGACAGTGCGACGTGGAGGCAGTTTGTGGCCACCCCTTCGGGATTAAGGCATCTGGCTATAGATAAATAGATATCTCTATCTATCTGTTGTCAGACGCCTTAATCTCGTAAGGAGTGGCATCAAACAAACTGCCTCCATGTCGCCATGTCTCCCACCATTTCATTGCCCTGCTCCCAGCTCACAACCTCCTCTTTCATATACCTCTCCACTCCATCCCTCCATCTCATCCTTGGCCTCCCCCTCCCTCTCCCCCCCTCCACCTTACTCATCTACACTCTCCTCAACACTCTCACTCTCCATAGATAGTGTATGGTATATGTGGTTGTGTCTGTCAGTAAAAGAAGGAAGATCCCTGGGTATTCATTTTGGTATCTTGAGAATGAATATCCATCCATCCAATATCCAATCCTACATAGCCCCTTGAGGAGCGTAGGAGCCTGGGGCTAGGCAAGTTGGTTTTGACATTTAAGGTGAGAGTGACCAGCCTCACTCATCCGTGAGTGGCATTACATGAGCAGTAACCCCAACCATCCCTTGGATATAAATCTTCACTGTCTTGATCTGACTGGTGCACCACAGTTACCCACTAAACCACCAGGCGCTATAATTTGGTTATATGGTTACCACCCAGCATAAAACCATTTACTAAATGGTTTTTTTGGTGTACAGGAGACCATTTGGCTTGTCACTCAGTGTAGAGTCACCCATGGGCAGAAGGAACAGGAAAGAATGAAGGAAAGACAAAAGAGAGTGTAAAGTCACCCATAGGCAGAAGGACGAGGAAAGAATGAAGTAAAGAAAGACAGAAGAGGAAGGAAGGAAAGGAGAGAGGAGGGGAAAGGGCAGACACCTGAGAGCAACACTACGTTGAGTGAGTGGATGGTGAGTGTCCCCTCCTACCACAAGCATTGTAGAATATTTGTAACTCTTTATTCTGCCAAAAAGTAAATGCAGACCTCCATAATTTAGTAGTGCTTAATGTTACTACAACACATGCAAGTTAATGTTCATGACCCCATCGATACGAGAGAATGTTCCAAAGCTCAGTATAATTATGTGAAAGTAGCAAGAATAATTTTAAACATATGTCATCCTACTGAAAGGGTTACTGGAGAGTGGATCTATCCCTTCAGGGCAAAGTTTTTTCCCAAAATCATCAGGAGTTAGCATGAGTAAAGTAAAAAAGGTGTTATCATAATGAAAGGGATATGAACCTAAAGGGACAGATTTGAGATATTGTAATGAATATTGGTTTATTATTTTTCAGGATCTACAAGCCAGAGTTAGTCTGTTAGAGAAACAGAATGAAAAATTGACACAGCTTCTTGCCAAAACCAGGAAAGGACCACCATCATTGCTGCCAAAAGTTAATCAACCAGAGGCAAAGAGGAATGTGAAGAGTGCCAGTGGGTAGGTGTTAGGTAAGGTTGTGGTGGGAGAGGAAGGGTAATTAAAAAAAAAAAAAATCCACATTGCCAGGGCCTGGAGAGTAAGAGATTAATGAAGAGAGTGTAGTAAGTGAGGTGGAGGGGGGAGAGGGAGGGGGAGACTGAGGATGAAATGAAGGGATGGAGTGGAGAGGTATGAGAGAGGGGTGTGTGAGTTGGGGGGAGGGCAGCTTAATGGCAGGGGCCAGGACAACATGGAGGTGATTTGTTTGTGTTCACCCCTTATGGGATAAAGGCATCTGGCTATAGATAAATAGATAGATGACCAGCATATTTAACCCAATGACGTGGTCAAAAGCATCGAGTCACCTCTTGGGGATTGAACCTATGCACATAATAGGCTGTCACTGTGAATCAGGTACTCACTAGAGCACCAGATTGAGTTATGTAGCAATAAAGTACAATTAGTTAGAATTAGTTGGGTTGAGGTATCTCAGGTTTTATTTACCTTGGCCTAGCTTTGGGAATTTTATGGAATGTGTTGATGCATGGTTGTTACTGACTTATCATCAACAACTGTGGATGAAATCTGGTTAATCAGTGTGTCAGATACAGTAGTTATGCATGACTTTTAAGGAACATAGTCATTTGTTACTGATGAAGGTACATGTGTTTTTCTTAGATTTGTCTGATTTTTTTTTTATGTTTTGTTACTTTATATGAGCAGTAACATCCCAGAGTTTGATTAAATTTGGTCGATTAATTTTTACAGAAAAAAAAACAATACAGTATAAGCATAATACATATAAAATAAGAGATGTGAGAAATGGGAAACCAGGGGAAGTGTGTTCATCTGATCTCTATGATATTTGGTAGTTTTACTAATAAAACCCTCATTAATAAATTGCCCTATCAGCTTCTTATTATTCTTCACCATTGCAGAGCAAAAAAAAATTCCAAAATGCCTATATATTTATCCCAAATTTTACCCCCTTTTTGCCATGTTCAAAAAATCATTACGGTCATGTTTGTCAGTCTCTGAAAAAAATATAAAAAATGTTCCCCTTTCATTCCTCTTTTTGTAGTTATTTTGCTTGTTGTCTTATGTTCAAAACTAATGGAGTCATATCACTCCAAAGGACAGTAAGTTTAGTTCCGAGACAGTGGCATATATAGGTCCATGGAAAGGGGGGTCCATGGATGGAGAGTGAGAGACTGATGGGGAGAGTGTATGTGAGTGAGGTGGAGGGGGAGAGAGGGAGGGGAAGGCCGAGGATGAGATGGAGAGATGGAGTGGAGAGGTATATGAGGGAGGGGGGTGTGAGTTGGGAGCAGGGCAGTGAAATGGCAAGGGACAGGGTGACGAGGCGATTTGTTTGTGGCCATCCCGTATGGGACTGAGGTGTCTGGCAATAGATAGATAGAGAAAGGAAGGGGGCCACAGAGGTGTATCCAGGATTATTTTTTAAAGGGGGGGGGGGCAAGCGAAGCAAGCCTCTACAGCTGGGGGGTAGTAGTAGTAGTAGTAGTTGTTCCCTAGGCAGTCTGGCCGAACAGCCCCGAGTCCCTTAGGAAGGCCATGGCCGAGACCGGGCTTTCCCACAGCACTCTTAATGAGTGTATGTTGTGTTGTTGGCATAGGTGATTGTGTGCAATGCAGTCTTCCATAATGTGCTTAATAGTATGGGGTGCTGTGTTGCATCCTGGACAGGCATCAGTGACAGAGTCATCCAGCCTCTTCTGGTAGCTTAAGAGGGCTGGATGCTGCCCACATCTTAGCCTGGCCAGGTGGACCCTGTCCTCATGAGGAAGATAGGATTCAGAGGGGTGGATGTCAGGAGGCCGTGCATGCAGCTGTATGTTGTCTTTAAGTGACTGAATGGAGCGGCGAGTGATCTGAGTGTGGATATGCTTCTGGAAGCTAGTCTGAGGTGGGCGAGGGGGGAGAGATGACAGTATTTGTGTATGGTATCGTGTGCTGGGTGTTGTTTTGATATTCCTTGGTGTGGATGGATGTGCTGCCATGTACTGTAGTGGATGCTGTGGGTTTGTGGAGGCTGCAGCAAGAAACTGGGTGCCTCTCATGTCTAGGTGATCCTTGACTTTTAGGACTTTGGTTTCTTGATGTGGGTGTAGTAGCTGTGCAGCCTGTGATTATTTTTAGGGCCTTGTTCTGTATGGTCTATAGAGTGTTGTAGTGTGTTTTGGTGAGGTTAGAAGCCCAGGCAGGGCTTGCATAATTCATCACTGAACGTATGTATTGTTTGTATACTGTGGTGGTGGTTTCTTTGTTGTGTCCGAATGTTGTATGGGTAAGTGACCTCAAAGCATTGAGTCTTGGTGTTATTTTATTTTTAATGTTTGTGATGTGTTGTTTAAGTGACATTGATGTATTGTATGTTACACCAAGGATTTTGGGTGTGTGTGTGTGTGGTAGGGGAGTGTTGTTTATGGTGAGGTGTGGGATGTGACTGTGTTCTGCTGTCCAGTTTGTGAGAAGGGTCACTGTAGATTTGGTTGGGGCTATTTTGAGCCTGTTTGTGGTGAACCATTCGTGTAGTGTGTTGAGGTAGGGTTGAATGATGTGTGCAGCTATGTTTGCGTTTTGGTGCGTGCATGTAAGTGTTATATCATCTGCATAGGAAGCTGTGTGTATCTGTGGTGTGTGGGGTGTGGGTATGTCATGCATGTATAGGTTAAAGAGTGTAGGGGACAAAACATATCCTTGGGGGACACCGTTTGTGAAGTTTCTGATGTTAGAAGATTGACCGGCAAATGTTACGTGTGCACATCTGCCTGCTAAGTAGTTTGCCAGCCATCTTTTTGTGTCATTGTGCATGTTTGTGTTGAGTATTTTGTTTGTGAGGTTGTGGCAGGGGATGGCATCAAAAGCTTTGCTAATGTCTAGTGTGATTAGGAGTGTTCTGTGTGGTGGCCTAGCTGAATTTATGCCATTGAAAACTCTCTGTGTAAGGTCTGTAAGAAGAGTGTTTGTGGAGTGTAGTGGCCTAAAACCATGTTGTGACTGGGCTAGGGGAATGTTGGGTGTGACTAGTTGTAGTACCAGTCGTTCAGTGACTTTAGAGGGGGTGCAGAGGAGTGTGATGGGGCGATGTGAGGAGGGTAACATGGGGTCTTTGTTGGGTTTAGGGATAGTGATGATATTGCCATGCTTCCAGATGCTGGGTATTATGTTTTGTGAGTAGCTGTAGTTTGATATGTTGGTGAGTGCTTGTATGCCTTGTGGTCCTAGGTGTTTAAGGTGAATGTTGCTTATGTTGTCTGGTCCACAGGCAGATGAGTGCTTGAGGTTGTTAATGACGTGCTTCGTCTGATTGTAAGTGAAAGGTGCGTAGTCTGGGTCTGTGGGGAACTGTCTCTTGCGTCGGATGATACGTAGGTCTTCGGGATGGGGGTTTAGATGGCTGACTTGTGAAAAATGATTGATGAGAGTGTTTGCTTGTTGTTTGAGGGTATGGTGTCTGTTGTTGTGATGGCAGCGTGTGATTGTGTGGTGTTGTTGTTGGAAAGTGTGATGCTGTTTAGTATTTTGTAGAGTGCTGATGTTTGTTTTGTGGTCAGGTGTTTCGAGGAAATTTTCACAGTTTAGTGTTTGCTGTTGTGATATTTTAGTGTTTATCTGAGTGTTGAGTTCTTGAATTTGTTGTATGGTGTCTTGTGTATGGGGTGTTGGGGAGTGTCACAGTGTGTCCTGTTGTCTGATGAGGCCTTGAATTTCTGGTGTGAAGTTGGGGTTGTGTCTCTTTCTGTTGCCTCTAGGGATGTCTTTTGTCTGCATTTTGTATAATTGTATTGAAAGTGTGCACAGCGGTGTTGATGTTTGTGATGGGTATACTGTTTAGTGTTTCAAGATGTTGTTCTGTTTCAGTTACAAAAGCCTCCCAGTTGGCTCTCTTTTAATTAGTGTATGTGTATTTGTGGTCAGCTGGGGTGATTCTGGTTTTGGTAGTGATGATGATTGGGAGGTGATCAGAACCTAGGGTTTTGACCACTCTCCATGATGTAGTGGAGGCGAGGTTTGGGGAGCAGAAGGTGATGTCTGGAGATGATGGGAGGCAGAGGGCATGGTGTGGGATATGGGTATGTTGGTCTAGACTTGGGGGTCTGGGGGGGGTGCTGTAAGCCTCCTCAGGAAATTTTTTGAAAATTAAGCATTTTTAACCCCTTAACCCGTCACGTCCCGACCACTTTCGCACCTCTGACACCCCCCAGTCCCGACCACTTTTGGAAAAAAAAATTTTTGGCTAAAACTTCCGCTTATGTTGAGAAACAAAGGAAAATCACAAAGAAAGTGCTTACTGTGGTCCGCAACCGGTCAGAACAGGTGAGGTCCCCCGCTTCAGGTATTGTATTCTATCATAGAGGTGTGAGGCGCTCACGTTTTCTATGGTAGGTAATTTTGGGAGAAACAACAAACAACACCTCTACATTTATTGAATTTGAACTATTAAACAATAAGAATAACAATATTATGAATTTCAGTGACATATATATGAAAAATAAGCATTGTACCTTCGCGCGAGCTTAGCGAGTTTGGTCCGATTGGTAAAACGCTATGTGCTAAGTTTCTTGTTTCAGTCAACATATCATTTTTTCTACTTGTATACTACTGTTTCAATGCCATTTTACCGTTTTGTACTGTATGTAAATGTTTTTAGCTGTTTTCAGTCATTACGATGACATGTAGCATAAGTATAGTGCACATATGCATACTCAGCGCACTCGCTACGACTCGTGTTTCAACGTACAACATTGTTTTATCACTTTCATAATATTTTCTTCTTTACATTGAACCTTTCCTCAACCACTATAAACGTTTTCAATAATTTATATTCATTACAAGGGCATTTAGCAAAATCTATCTATCTATCTATTGCCAGACGCCTCAATCCCGTTTGGGGTGGCCACAAACAAATCGCCTCCAAGTCGCCCTGTCCCCCGCCATTTCACTCCCCTGCTCCCAACTCACACCCCCCTCTCTCATATACCTCTCCACCCCATCTCTCCATCTCATCCTCGGCCTCCCCCTCCCTCTTTCCCCCTCCACCTCACTCACATACACTCTCATTGTCAGTCTTTCACCCTCCATCCTCTCCACATGGCCAAACCACCTCAGTGTGTTCCTCATAATGCCTCCAATCACATCCACATCAACACCACAACGCTCCTTTATATCCTCATTCGTCAGCCTGTCTCTCCATGTGACTCCACAGGCTCCTCTTAAATAACTCATTTCCACGGCACTCACTCTTGACTTGTGTCCTTCCAACAACGTCCAAGCAAAATGCTAGTGCATAATCTCGTAGCAAGCACACTCTCTAACACTCGTGTTTCCACTTTTACTTTATTTCTTCAATCACAATATACTTTACCACTTACATTACACCCATTTACACCCTATTCTGCACTATACATATTTACTGACATTATTTATTCTAGTGAGCGTCAGAATATCGCATGAAAATACCCTCACAATGAATGTTTCGACCAACATAATGCTCATACACTTACATACTAATATTCCACTTATATTACACCCGTGTTCACTTGTAGACTCCTATTTACATATTTACGGGCCTTATTTATTCCACTGAGCGTCTGAATATCGCATCAAAATACCCTCGCAAGGTATGTTTCCACTTAGAAATTACTCATACACTTACATACTAATATTCCACTTATATTACACCCGTGTTCACTTGTAGACTCCTATTTACATATTTACAGGCCTTATTTATTCCACTGAGCGTCTGAATATCGCATCAAAATACCCTCGCAAGGTATGTTTCCACTTCGATAATATTCATACACTCACATAATAATTTTCCACTTATATTACACCCGTTTTCACTTCCATACTACTATTTACAGATCTACGGGCCTTATAATTACACTGAGCTTCTGTTTGTCGCATTTATTTCAGAGTATCAGCGTCCTATCGCATTCACACCTTATCAGAAGTGCAGGAGCGCTTGAAACTCACTGAAACATGGGTTTATACACAGACCCACGTCACACTGAACGCACTCATAGCGGGTGTCCTTTCTCTGAGTGGTGGGTCTCACGCGGGAGTTGCTACACATGTGACACCTGCGCTGGGGCCTAGGTCTGTTTGCTTGGGGAGGTATGGGAGTGGGGAAATGGCGGGCGGATAATCTCAGGGGAGGGTGGGCACCTGGGACTGTGTTGGTGCGGTGTTGGGGCCTTTCAACCGCATATCTTGCAACAATCTCTCGTGTCAGCTCCCTCACAAACCCTTCAAAGGTTTCCTGAACTCCTGTTGTCATGGCATGAAGGTGGTGGCAATTCAGGGCAGTAATGTCAAGCAGGTGAAAGAATAGTTTTTTGTACCACTTCATCGTGGTCCTGGCACACTCGACAGTGGATATCATGGAGTGTGACTGGTCCACCAGGCGCATGTTGATATTATAATCAAGCACACACTCAGGTTTCCATACATGGTGCCTGTTCTCACTCCGATAATCTACTGACTCTGTACGGTGCATCAAGGGGCAGTGAACCGTGGACAAGAGGAGGACTTCTCTATTGTGGTTCCATACAGTTGCAAGGATATTGTTTGCCTGGAAGAGGACAACGTCATTCCTGTCAAGTTTCCGCCCCACCTTGACCACGTGACGCCGGTTCACCTTGACGGTCCCACATATCCCCGTGTCATGCCTGTGTAGATATCGAGCGAGAAGAGGGCTAGTGTACCAATTGTCAAGGTTAAGGACGTGACCACGATGAAGATAGGCTTCTATCATTGTCTTTACCACTGCTTCCGACAGACCAATACTCCGATCTTCTATTATGTCTGTCTGTGCACCGGTGTACAAGACTATGTCTTGCACATACCCAGTCCTGCAGTCACACATAACAAAGATCTTGAACCCAAAACGGTGCCTTTCCTGGGTATGTACTGCTGAAATGAAATATTGCCTCTCCACAACACGAGACTCTCGTCTATGACGAGGTCTCTATAGGGATAAAATGAGGAACGGAATGTCTGCCTTAGGTGATCAAAAACCAATCTAATTCGCCTCATCTTATCTGTGTCATTAGCATTTGCAGGATCATCAGCATCATAGAAATGGAGGTGGCTTAGAATTTGCTGAAACCGATTACGGCTCATTACTTGGCCAAATATTGGTGTAAGCATAATAGGGTCCCTTGTCCAGTATGCAGGAATTTGGTTCTTTCATACAGTACCCATCAAAAGTACAAAGGCCAAAAACAAAAACATTTCTGCAAGGGAGACTGGGTAATCATAGAGGATAGAATGCCTGCTCCTTGTGCCCTGTCTTTCACTGTCACGCCGCTGGCTGTTAGCGAACCGGTTTGTTTGATCCACTATTTCCTCCATGAAAGCCTCACTGAAGAAAAGGTGGAAAAAATCCAGCCTGGTTGAATTAGGGTGAATACCGGGAGCAATGCATCCAGCACGCCCCTGCTCAGTGCATGGGTGAATGAGGGGAGTAAAATCACTCCCATCCTCCCAATTCCAAGACACAAAATCCTCGTCCCGATCGTCCCCATCCTTGCCTTCATCAGGGTGGGGAGGAGACGATGGTGGGGGAGGTTGGGGAGGAGGAGTGCGTAGGGCTTCCCAACTCGCACTCCTCTTCCCTCTGCCTTTACCCTTCCCCGTTCCCTTACCCTTACGGCCTTGGGGAACATCAGGGGGCTGTGGGGAGGAAGCCCGGGAATATTGGGGAGCATAAGACGTGCTGGGGAGTGGCTCCTCCTCACCTCGCTGCTCCATCACCACACCACGTGACTCACCACCCACCCTCACTGCCCCAAGTTATAAGCCCCGCCGCCTCACACCACCACGTGACTCACTCCCGCCACTCTCACTTTCCACACTCCTCCCAACACTTTCCCTTTCACTCCCCACTCCCTCAACGCCACTTCCGCCATCCCCAAACAAAACACTAGGCCCATACCTGTTAGAACGATGTGGTGTGCGCTCTGGGCCGCGATGAGTAATAACCTCACGGCCGTACCACGTGGCAGCACGTCCCACGGCTATGTCCTCGTCCTCGTCCTCGAAATCGGGCTCCACGTCACGTAGGGGCTGGCTAGAGGATCTTGCATGTTGTTTTTGTGCAGCCTGACCCTCTCCTGCAGCACGATAAGTCACGTAGCGCCGCTTCCTGGGGGACAGGACTTCCTCATCACTGCTGCTGCTTTCCACATCCTCTGGTTGGACATAATCTTTGTCCATCTCCTCGTCATTGAGTGGTGAATCACTATCGCCAGTAAAGGCATCCAGGGCGGCTTGAATTTCCTCCTCCGAGAGACCTCTATGCGCCATGTCTGAGCAGGACCGTTGCTAACAGGTGAGTGACCGAGCCGCAGGTGAGCGCGGGTCGCGCGGGGTCGCCGAGTGTCCCTGCCTGGTGGCAGGTAGGGGAAGGTCATGCGATGCTACGTACCAAAAATCTCGCGCGAATTTTGAAAATTGTGGAAATTATGCAACTTGCAATTGCAAAACGTACCAGTACGTCGATGGGACTGGCAAATGCAAAATGTTGCAACGTATCCATACGTTGACGGGACGTCTCGGGTTAACCACGGGGCGTCACTTTTGTTACGCTCGGGGGCAAGGGATCATACCGCGGGACGTCACTTTTGTGAGTCTGTGTTATTTTGAATTCTCCTGGGCTTTCAAGTGGTGGCTTGTATTATCTATCAGTACTGTACAACCAGTGTCCAGCTATGCTCACTTCTGCTAATGTCACCTGTACTCCCATCCACTGTTGACAATTTAGCCATTTTTCTCCTGTCCTTGACTTCCTCCCTCCTTACCTCCCCTCCATTACATTCTCCTCCCGCCTGACCAGCTGCGCTGCGCTACACAAATCCTGGACGGATTTTTCCACTCATTTTATCCATTGAAATGTGACCTTTGCCTTATTCTTTTACAAAATAATTTATAAAAGAAAGAGGAAAGGTAATTGATACTGCCATACATCTGGAATGGGCTAATTATCACCTGGCAACACCTCACGTGCACTCGTTCGCTAATTTTCCCTGTTTATTTCCCCTTGAAATATGCCGTAAGACCTGTTCTCATAATAAAAATATATATAAGAAAGGAAGGGAGAAGCCTAAGTGATATTTACATTCACCTGGAACTACCTAATTTATTATGTATTGTCTAGATTTCCTGCTAATCATTTCATAGCGTATATATTAGCAGCTGTCACCACGCTGACATTGGCAACCTTTCACTGCCCTTAGACCACAGTATTCAGTTTACTGTTGTCTTTCAAGGTGAAACCACGTCGGATTCGTGCCTGTCCAATTCCGCCACGTTTTAGCCCCATACAAAGGGCCCTGTGACCTCTACCCCTACTAAACCTCGTGTGTAGGGGTAAAGGGCTAAGTGACTCTGCTGTGGAACATGAACTGGCTAATGTATCAGTGATAATGATGGACAGTGACTACGATCTCTCTGGTGACTCTGAAACAGTGCAAGTGGAAATGTAAATAATGTGTAAACAGCAAGTGAAAGCAATGAATGTAAATATAACTGAACAATGGAAAATAGTTTTATAAGTTACTGCAAGTGACAGTGCATAACATAGTGTAAATAAGATAGAAATGTAAATAATGTAAATAAAATAGAGAATGTAAATAGAAATGTATATAAGTAGTAATATAAGAATACAAATGTGATAGGTGGGGGCACTTACCATCCACTCACTCAATGTAGTGCTGCTCTCGGGTGTCTGCCCTGTCCTCTCCTCCATCTTTCTTTCCTTCCATCTTCTTCTATCTTTCTTTCCTTCATTCTTCCCTCATCCTTCTGCCTACAGGTGACTTTACACTCCCTCTTCTGTCTTTCATTCCTTCATTCTTTCCTCTTTCTTCTGCCTATGGGTGACTCTACATTGAGTGACAAGCCAAATGGTTTCCTGTACACCAGGAAGCTATTTACTACGCTGGGTGGTGACCATATAACCAAATTTTGGCGCCTGGTGGTTTAATGGGTAATTATTGTGCTCCAGTCGGATTGAGCCGGTGAAGGTTTATATCGAAGGGGTGGTTGGGGTTTATTGCCACGTAATGCAACTCAGGGATGAGTGAGGCTGGTCACTCTTCATCTTAAATGTCAGGACCAACTGCCTAGCCCCGGGCACCTACTCTCCTCATGGGGCAACGTAGGATTGGATGATGGATGGATGGATGGATAAGAATACGAGTACAGTAATCCCTCCACTGTCCGACGTAATAGAGCCAAAGGCACGTCCGGAAAGTGGTCCTGTCCAGATAGTGGGCACCAGCCTCCTGGACTGGTACTTATGGACCCTAACCCAGCCTGACTTTGAAAGCCACCTAAATAACTCCCTACCAGACATGCATAGCACCTATTTAAACCTATTTAAGACCCTATTCACACCAGTAATGGACATAAAGCATGAAATAAATGAAAAGGAAGCAAAGAATGAGGAATTAGAAGTGACTGTACCTCAGCCAGGGTACTTACATCACGTTTGTGGCTGCCTTTCTAAGGTTTTGGCAGTGGTGAAAATGCTCTTGAAGAACGTACAGTAATCCAGTGTTGTGCTGCACTTAATTCTTTGCACTGTGAGTTATAATTGTTTAACACTGCACATTGTTCTTAACTGTACCACTGCAGTTCTAACCGCCAGTTTAAACTGCCAGTTTGCACTCCACAGTTGATCCTTTGCACTCTAAGTTCAAATTTTGTAACACTGCACAACACTGTAAATTCCCATGTGGTCTAGAGGCAAGGTATTGCAGTATATGCACTGTTTATTCACAAAAAACGAGCACGTGTGGCTTCCAGTGCGATAAGCATCTATTGACAATCGAAGTTAGGGAGTAACTGTTGATGTCGGAGAAACAGAGTTGCCAGATCGCAACGGCCACATTACCAATCTCCTCAACTTTCATTACCAAATTTAACTTTTCATTACCAAATTCGTAAAGCTAGCATTTATTCTTCACTAATTATATATGCATGTGGAAATACATGTAATCACTCACCTTATAATTAACATGTTGATTATTTTCACGCTATGTAGGGTAGCAGATTAATCAGAGAGAGCAAACAATCCACCATCTCCATCCTGTGTATCTTCATACATGTGAAAAATCCGTTTGGTAATGCATTATTCTGATTCATTACCAAACGAATTTTTCATTACCAAATTGGCCCACATTTGGTAATGAAAAATAACAAACTGCAACCCTGACCGGGAAGGGGGGAGGGGGGAGGAAGAAAGGGGTGAAGGGGCCATGGTGTAAGCAGCTGTTTGGCGCCGCACGACAATTTCAAATTATGGGTGGGAAAAAATTCAGATTTTGGGGGGATTTTTTTTCTTTTTTTGGCCATTTTTCGGTTCCGATGGTCCAGGCCCACAATGTCCGGTAAGTGGGGATGTCCGGAAAGTGGGCATCCGGAAAGTACAGGGATTACTGTATATATACTAGGAGTAATGAAAGTGAAAGTGAAAGTTTTGCTCTAGCATTTATGAATACTGGGAGTTCGAAAATGAAAGTGACAGCTTCGCTCTTTACGCTAGTATACGGGATGAGAAAGTGAATGCCTGGAGTGAAAATAAACTACTAATATTGAAAGAAACTTATAGGTAAATATTGTATATATAAATAAGAGTACTAAAGTACTACAGTCGTTCTATTTTATGAAGGCATTTTGGGTGGGGCGATCTGGGACCTCACATTGTTAGCTCTGTTGCCACATCACCGCCGACACACGTGTAATTATTTGTGCTCACCTCTCTCTCTGTCTCACTCTCCTGTTTTAAGCTAGTAACCACATATAAACGAATTTTTAACACTGTATAGATGTAATTCAATAAAAAAACTATAATATAGTATAAATCTCATAAGACTTGTAAAGAGTTGCTTCTGCGACGTTGTCAGGTGGTGACATGAGGGATACCCCTGCGTGAGCGGTTCATACTCGGTCAGTCTCCCGCCATAAGCTATAAAAAAGAAAAAAAACACCTATAGACTTTTACTTCAGGAGTGGTGTGGAAAAAAGTCGAAAACAAGAGAGAAAATTAAGAAAATAAAATTAGTAGTAGTTAATATAAATATGAGAGAGAGAGAGAGAGAGAGAGCACGTGTGTGGTGACGATGTGGCAACAGAGCTAACAGAGTGAGGTCCCAGAGTGCCCCACCCAAACTGCCTTCATAAAATAGAACAACTGTAGGAATATAAAGTGTGAGTGTGTTTGTAAATAAAAAATGACAGCTTCGCCTCAGAATACCATCGGGGAACCAGCACGGGAGGAAAGCTCGTATGTGCTCGTAATTTACATTGATTTCACTTTTTTTTTTTTTTTTTTTTTTTTTTAATGGATTCCAAACTACCTGTACTTCAGATTCATAGAATAGTGTTTGTAGTTATAATATCAGGCAGTGGTAACCATATTACGGGGTATCGGGAAGTGTAAAGTGAAGACTTCGTTACCCAACTTCAGAAGTCTCCACAAGTCCTACGGTTGTCGACAAAGGCTCAACAAACATCCCAGGGGAAAGCTGAAGGTATGTGCCATATGCATATTTAATTTTAATATTCTAGGACTAATAACTGATTTTTGGCAAATATTTTTAAAAAGTCAGTTGGAATGCGAATATCCTCGCGGGACGCTCAAAGAGCGCAAAAACATCCCTGTGGTGTAGGGGTTAAGGGCATTTTGAGGCCTCAGGAGGGATATATTGCACTAATATGATATTCCATGGCATAACAATATAAAGAAGCTTATGTATCTTGGCTAAACAAAAATGAGCTGTTTCAAAAATATTTGATTACCAGTAGAGAATTCTACAGTACCTTGTATGTATTTAAAAAAAAATGCTAGATCATAATACAGTAATCTCCCCAATATCCGATGTAACACAGCCAAAGGCATGTCTGGAAAGTGGGTTTGTCCGGATATGGGACCCGCCTCCTGGACTGGTACTTATGGACCCTAACCCAGCCGAACTTTGAGAGCCACCTAAATAACTCCCTGCTGGACATGCATAGCACCTACGGTATTTAAAACTCAGTTCCCACAAATAATCCACCACCACCACTGCCAGACGCCATAATCCCGTAAGGGGTGGCCATTTGACTTTGAGTTAGTTGTTTTACGGGGAGGGGCACTAACCCTTCACCAACCCACTTGTTGACACGTAGGGAGCACGTATGGTTTGGTTATGTGGTCACCACCCAGCGTTGTAAATGGTTTCTTGGCTTACAGGAAACCATTAGGCTTGTCACTCAATGTAAAGCCACCTGTAAAGGAAAGAAAAGCAATAAGAAGTGACAGGAAAGATGGGAGAAATAGGAAGAGAGGAGGACAGGCATAGAAAAAGAATGATAAAGGCTAAGGAAGAAGTAGGCAGCACTACATCAAGTGAGTGGATGATGGTCGCCACCACCTACCACAATAAGGGATGAAATAAATGAAAAGAAAATGGAGAATGAGGAATTAGAAGTGAGTATGGAAAATATTTAGCAGTGTACAGGGTACTTAATGCACGTCCGTGGCCATTACCAAAGCTTAACCCGCCTCCTCTAAGGCTCTGGCAGTGGTGAAAATGCTCTTGAAACACATACAGTGATCCATTGTTGTGCTGCACTTAAATTCTTTGCACTGTGAGTTATAATTGTTTAACACTGCACATTCTGTTCTTAATTGCACCAAACCAGTTTCAACTGCCAGTTTGCACTCAGGACTCTAAATTCTTATTTCATAACACTGCATAACACTGTAAATTCCCACCGTCACTAACTCAGGAGTTGCCATTGATCGCCAGCAGAAGTCGCATATCTGTACAAATCTCTTCCATGATAGTTATTGATTTACCGTACGTAAGATCTTCATGATATTATTCTGTAGTAGTTATACTAATTTCCTTGATATGCTTTAGTGCGATAAGTGCAGGAAAACGTTACTATAGAAGCCGTGAAAGCACACTGGGAGTGACAGCATTCATAACATATTTATAAGTCTCTAGCTGCACCTTTGGTTTGAAAACCTCGTACAGTAATTGAGTTTTCTAAATGAACAATGCATCATATCCAAAACTTTGAAGAAAATCTGAAAAGTTTTTCACATGAAAATTGTACAATGTTTAAAGCTGAAAATGTGCAGAGATGAGACCGCCGGCCGAAATCCGATGATGTCGAGGGCTCCAAAATACGTTACAAAAAGTCTAACCAACTAGGGTTTTGTGTACCCTGAACAGGGTATTCCTCTAGACTTCAGGAAAAACTTCAGTCTAGGCACTGTCCATTTTTCCATGCAATGGTTTTCCATGATCTTTAAACAGCGGGTCCGGTGGGGCACTAGACACACGAGTTTGTTATTGTTTATGATCGTAACATACGGTCTTCAGCCATATCATGCTACTATTTCTTAACAAAGAATCGTTACCTGTTTCTCGTAACACTATTTATTTTTGTTTTGATGGACAAATACATG
Organism: Coenobita brevimanus; assembly: GCF_032717465.1. Taxonomy (NCBI): domain Eukaryota; kingdom Metazoa; phylum Arthropoda; class Malacostraca; order Decapoda; family Coenobitidae; genus Coenobita; species Coenobita brevimanus. Next base: position 31,050,832 of record NC_137015.1, read on the forward strand.
AAATGGATATAAAATTAAGCTTCTTGATATTTATGGAAAGAAAGAATATTGACTGTCCCAATACATACTGGTAGATGGTAGACTCAGCCCACCAATTTTTTATTCTGTTTGACTATATTACAGCCTCTCTTCCTTGTAGCAGTGAGTAAAATAATATTGCTATAATTTCTCCCTTTAGTGACAAAGAGGGCACATAAAATGAACGGGGTTTAGTTGACCGACTTTGATGTCGAAATTTAAATAATCTGGTGGAGAGTGGCAGTTTTTCCTTGGTTTGTGACATCAGGAATTCCCATGTGGTCTAATGGTGAGGTATTTCAGTTTATTCACCGTTTTGTCACAAAAACGAGCACGTGTGGCATCCATTGCGATGAGTTTCTAGTCGGGATGGTAGTTAGGTGGTAACGGGAGGAGAGGAAGAAAGGGGCCACGGGTAAACACAGCTATTTGGTGCCGTGCACCAAGTTCAAATTATGGGTAAAGAAAAATAGGATTTTTTTTATTTTTTTATTTTTTACGTTTTTTGCCCATTTTTCGGTTCCAAAGGCTGGAGCCAAAAATGTCTGGCTAGTGGGGTGTCCGGATATTAGAGAGGTTACTTACAATTTTTTATTCCTTCATTCCTGCAAGTTGCAATGTTCATTTTTATATGAAACATTTAAAAAATTAGACTAAAACTCGCTTTGTATACATATTTAGATCTACAGATATATAGGCCTACTGGGACAAAAAGGGGGGGACCATGGCCGAGTGGCCCCCTCCCATATACGCCACTGTTCCGAGATATTACTCATTTTCTGTTGACTTGCAGTGTCTGTATGATTAGAAACAACTTAGGTACCTTTTTTTTATTTTATGAGTTAGGATTAGGGATGGTTATGAAGAGGTAGAGGGTGTTGGAGAAGACAAAGTTGGAGAAAAAGACGTAGAAGGTTGGGGGTCGTCAGGTGAAGTGGCAGTGGGGGGGGGGGGCAGGTGAGGAGGGAGGTTGCGATGGTGGAGAAAGAATTGCTGCTTCTGACATGTTTTTCTTCCCTCAAAATGGCGTCAAATTCTTCTCTGCTGCTTTCCAACATTGCAGTAGCTTCTCAGACGGTTGCCCCATCTTTAAAAAGTGCCCAAAAGCAATGAGAAATGGCAAAGATTAGCGCAGACTGAGAACAGGTTGAGACCAAGGCTGGCACGTCTCCCCTCGTAGTGGCATAGCTTCTCTGGTGTTTCCCGCCTCACTCCCATTGCCAGATGTATGACATAATTTTTGCAGAAAAAAAGGAAAAAACTCGGAAAAAATTATACATTGCATAGAAAATTGAGATTTCTGCAGGTAAGTGACCTCAAAATTGGAATTACAAAATAATTTTTTTTGAAGGGGAAAGAATTGTCACATGGCTGCCAAACTTTTACAGAGAATGAGTGATACTCGGAGCTGTTTTATGGGATAGCTTTCACTGAATGCCATTGTCAGTCAAAAATCGGCCCCTGCTGGCGTCCTCTCCCGTTACGACAGAGTAGCTCTACTGTATATTTTTAAAGCCATGTTTTGGGGTTCCAGAATGGGTGTTGATAATATATTGCCTAACTTTGGTCCACCTGGCCAGGCAAACTCATTAACCATAGGTGAACAACCGCTCCTTTGGGGGTCATCCCATAGGTTCCTTACGTTGATGATGTAATCGTAGCTAGGTGATCTTGATCAGCTCCATTTAAGGATATCCCAAATGGATGAATGTCAGGAGAGGGGCTTGTAGAATGATGTTCTGACTAAGGTTTTGTATGGTTCTATCCATGAAAGCAGTATGCAAGTGTTTCTTCATTGCTTTTGTTAGAATGTTTGGAGGTGGGATGTTATTGAAGAGGGTCTGGTAATGTTTGTGTGGTAATTCCTTTTTGTGTCCAGGTGTTTTGCGTGGCTCTTTCATGTTTTGACAATGCTGTGTGTTGGCACAGGCTACTATGTAGAATAGTGTGCCTCTCATATCAAGATATTCTTTAACAGGGAAGTCTTTAGTTTCAAAGGGTGTTGTTTATATTTAAAGCTGAGAGATATCACTCTTTATGACTGGCAAAGTGAATCTCCAACAAAGGCTTGTTGCTTAAGTTTAGGTGAAGTGGCTTTTGGACTGTAAAGGGGGAAGTGGCTGTGGAAATATATTACATTGGAATGGCAGTGTTTGTGAGTGACAGACTGTATTCATCATCCAGGGAACTTTGATGAGGTCCACAAATGTGAGGAAACATGAAAGGAAACTTTTCCATTCCCACTTTAACGAAGTCTGCCTTGGTTAAAAGGGTTGCATTAACTACTGGTCAGAAGGGGTGCATTAACTATTGTGCAAGTAGGGCTTCAGTTATAGAGTAAATAACCCTGATTGGGGGTGCTCACCATCCACTTACTCGATATAATGCTACTCTTGGGTGACTGCCCTTTCCTTTCTTCCTTCCTTCTTTCCTTTCTTCTTTTAATGTCTTTCTCTCCTTCATTCTCTCCTCTTCCTTCTGTCTGTGGATGACTCTACACTGAGTGACAAGCCAAATGGTTGCCTGTTTGCCAGGAAACCATTTACTATGCTGGGTGATAACCATATTATGGCACTTGGTGGTTAGTGGGTAATTAAGGCACTTCAGACGGATTGAGTCTTTGCAGGTTTATATCCAAGGGATGGTTGGGGTTTAATGCTCATGTAATGCCACTCAGGGATGAGTGAGGCTGGTTACTCTCATCTTAAATGTCAGGACCAACTTGCCTAGCCCTGGGCTCCTACTTTATGGGGCAACACAGGATTGGTTGATAATGATGAATAATAATCCTGATTAAAAAAAAAAAAAGAGAGAGAGTATCAGTGTACAGTGCAGCTGAAGCAGTCAGACAACACGGACTATGAATACACTCAACCCCCTGCTATCGCGCCTAATTGGTCACAGGAAACGCGCGTGATAGCTGAATACACGATAGCTGAACTGAACAATCAATGGGAAAATTTCTAATTGGTTTTTCGGTGGCCCATTTTTCTAACTTTTAACCACTTTATACCTACTATTTCCTGCCAATCTCTCCTCTAACATGAAATAAAGCATTATTATATTAATAATATCAGTATAAGGAATAAATAAATAACATAAAAGGCCATCAAACTTTTATAAGGATTACGGCTTGGGTGGTTTGATGGGTTCCGAGGCTTGGGAGTGGCTTAGTTGCCGCCAGATCTCTTTGGCTGTCTCCATTTCTTTAGTGTCCACAGCTAAAGGGGGTATCACATGGTACCTTATATCAGGAATGGCTGAGGAACATTTAAGTGGAACAAAACTTGGACGCTATCACACATGTTCCTCACACTGTCGTCAGAGCCCCGTCTCAGTTGTAAACACGTGATTACTTTATCGACATCACGGTTTTTTCGGCATAAGAAATATTAACTCTTTATAAGGGTTTCAAAACGATTGATATTTATTCTAAAATACAGTATTAATAAGTATTCAGTGTTAGGCTAAATTTCAATGCTGTAGTACGATATATTCTTTCAAGCCGAATGCGTCTTGGTCACTGTTTTGCACGTCGTGGCCTCAGCAGGAATCCGTTCAGATGCATTCCAAATGCCCGTGCTATAATCGGGAATTTTACCACGTTACCATTCCGATTAACCATCGTATCCTCTGCAAACCTCGTATGAAGTGCCGTGTGAATAAGTTTCGCTTAGCCTGTCTTCAAACTCGACGCGTGATAGTGGTCTTGGTGTGCGTGATAGCATGTATGGTTGTGCATTTGATGTGTGCGTGATAGCAGATAAGCTTGATAGCTGAACGCGTGATAGCAGGGGGTTGAGTGTATTGCAAAATGCTTGATAAGTGTACTCCATATCAGTAGCCTTTATTTAATGAAACTGAGGTAATTTGCTTGCCAGCAGCATTCCTTGTCATATTCATAGCAAATGTTTTTGCTGCACTACATACACATATCAGATTGTGTAACCCTTACTTTGATATGTGATAGTTGTTTCCTGCTCTCTTTCTGCAACACAGACCATGAATGTGTTAGACTGCCAAGTGAAAAAAATATATATACAGTATATATATGATTTTCATTTTTTTTTTTTTTTTTTTTTTTTTTTTTTTTTTAATGTGTCCGACTCTGGGCAAAGGCTTCATGGCCTATATCTAGTTTGCAGGGTTCATAGGCATTTAATGCCTCTGAAAATGCCCATTGGGAGAAATAGTTCATTTGTTAAAACACATGAAATCCTGAATGTTAATATGCAAGTTAACTCTGTCACACTTGTTCAACTTGGATTGCGTCCAACCATATCGGTTGTAGTATTTTTTTGCCACGATTTTTGGTTGCATTATTCACCTTTCTCCCCAGCCCTTATGTATAACTGTTGTTATGAAATTGCTACGTGTTTGAATAAATGATCTAAATGATCTTCCTAGTGAATGAAAAAGAGCAAATAAATTACCATAGTTTATCATTCACTCATTTATTCATCACTGATTTCTCACAGATATATAAACATTTCGTCAATGCTTGTTGAGAGAAAGTTGTAGAACAATCAACAAGCATTGACGAAATGTTTATATATCTAAAAAATCGGCATTGAGTAAACGTGTGAACAAAAAAATATGGTAATTTATTTTTTCTTTTTTACTTCTTTCATTAGGAAAATCATTTATTCATTTATAACATGTAGTAATTTCATAACAGTACAGTTACAAATAAGGGCAGGGGAATGATATGTTTGGAAACATTTTACGATGTTGAGCCAGTTGCTGCTAGATTGGCTGGGTGTGGTCAAAAACTGAGATACTTCTGTTCCGTAAGCCATAAAAATCTTTCTAGTAGAGCTAGCAGTGTCATTTTTTAACAAAATCATCACAGATAATTGCTCTACAACTTTCAATAAACATTGATGAAATGTTTATATATCAGTAAGAAATCCAATCAGCACTGAATAAATGAGTGAATGATAATGGTATTTTTTTTCATTAGGAAGATCATTTATTCATTTATAACATGTAGCAATTTCATAACAAAGCAGTCATAAATAAGGCCAGGAGAGAAAGTTGAATGGAAACATTTTTCAGTGTTATGCACATCACTGAGTGAGGGGTGTGTGGCACGTCAGGTCTGGGCCAACTTGTGGAGGTCATGCAGTACTAGGAAGCGGTTTAGCGTAGGCTGTGTTGAAAGAGTTCGAGAGGGTTTCCTATCACTAGAGACAGCACATTTCACAAATACAGTAATTTTTTTTTTTTTTTACCTCGCTGAAGACATTCTGTTTCAAATGCTTGGCATTCCTCCTACATGCAACAGGTGGTGCAAAATGCTTTTGTGTCTCACCATGTCTGCACTTAAACCTATCATCCCTAATGAATACATACTGGGACTATTGTATCCAGTACTGGAGTGATGGTTTTAGCTGGGGTGGATGGACCTTGTGGAATGTCTGTTAAAACTCCTTTAAAGAAAATTAAATCCCCAAACAGTTCTAGTCCTAGTTTGGGATCAGGTTCACAATCTTTTAAATAGAAGTCCAACACTCATGTCACATGATCCTCACCTTCTGTCCACACACAAAACCTCTTGTCACTTAGTAGTAGTAGTTGTTCCCTAGACAGTGTGGCCGAACAGCCCTGAGTCCGTAAGGAAGGCCACGGCCAAGATCGGGCTTTACCACAGAGCTCTCAAGGAGTGTATGTTGTGTTGTTGGCATAGGTGACTGTGTGCAATGCATTCTTCCTTTTGTGCTTAATAGTATGGGGTGTTGTGTTGCATCCTGGGCAGGCATCAGCAACGGAGTCATCCAGCTTCTTCTGATAAATTAAGAGGACTGGATCATGCCCACATCTCAGCCTGGCCAGGTGGACCCTGTCTTCATGAGGGAGATAGGATTCAGAAGGATGGATATCAGGAGGCCGTGCGTGCAGCTATGTGTTGTCTTTAAATGACTGAATGGAATGGTGAGTGATTTGAGTATGGATATACTTCTGGAAGCTGGTCTGAGGCGGGCAAAGAGGGAGAGATGATGGTATTTGTTCTTACCTAATTGTATCTTTACAGGAATGAGTCAAGCTCGTACTGTCCCGTGTCTTAAACCATATTTATCGTACATATCCTTATTTTTGTGAATTGTTTTGGCACACACTATTTCATTCGGTAGTGCATTCCATTGATCAATTGCTCTGTTTGGGAAACTGAATTTCCTTACGTCTTTATCACCTCTCTTCTTATGCAATTTTTTGCAGTGTCCTCTTACTGATGCTTCTCCATATGTTAAGTAATCATTTATGTCTATTTTCTCCTTTCCTGATATGCATTTATATAGCATTATCATGTCACCTCTTTTCCTTCTCTCCTGTAGTGTTGGTAGATTCAGTTTATTTAGTCTTTCTTCGTAGCTTAGGTCCCTTAAGCTTGGTATCCATCTTGTAGCGGCCCTTTGAACTTTTTCAATCTTGTCTATGTGCTTTTTGAGATGAGGACTCCAGCCTACTGATGCATATTCCAGGGTTGGTCTAATGAATGATGTTATTATCCTTCTTAGCATGTCATCATTTATGTATGTGAATGCTATTCTCATATTTGCAAGCAGTGTATACATGTTCTGTACCTTCTCGCTGATGTGGTCAGCCGGAGATAGTCTGTTATTGATAATCACACCTAGGTCTTTCTCTCTTTCTGATGTGTATAGAGTTTTATTTCCTAACTTATAATCCCAATCAGGTCTTTTTCCACTTTTACCAAACTTGATTACATGACACTTGTCCACATTGAATTCCATTTGCCATGTACTACTCCATTCATGAAGTTTATTTAACTCTTCTTGTAGCTCTTTACAAGAGTCTGTGTTAGTAATTCTCCTTTGTATTTTTGCATCATCTGCAAACATATTCAGATAGCTCTCATTTCCAGTGTTACTGTATATATCATTTATATACACTAAAAACATGATTGGTGCCAGCACTGAACCCTGTGGTACTCCACTAGTCACTTCTTTCCATGATGAGTAGTTTCCTCTTAGTACTGTCCTCATTTCTCTTTTTATGAGAAAGTCTTGCATCCAGCAAAACAGTTTTCCTCGAATTCCTCCTTGATGGTACAGTTTCCATAAAAGTCTTTGGTGTGGTACTGTGTCAAAAGCTTTCTTGAAATCTAAATAGATACTGTCCACCCATCCTTCCCTTTCCTGTATTGTGTTTGTTACTCTGTCATAGTAGCTCAGCAGATTAGTAACACATGATTTTCCTTTTCTGAAACCAAACTGTCTTTCTGTTATCATACTGTGTTCTTCTAGATGATTTACCCAAGCTTTTCTTATAAGTTTTTCTAATACCTTGCTTACAACACTGGTCAGTGATACTGGTCGGTAGTTGAGTGGATTTTGTCTATTTCCTTTCTTGAATAAGGGGACAATATTTGCTTTTTTCCAAATATCAGGTAGTTTACCTTGATTCAAGGATTTCTTGAAAATTAAAAATAATGGTTTACTTAACTCCTTTGCACATTCTCGTAATACCCAACATGAAATTTCATCAGGACCACTTGCTTTTCCTCTGTCTAATCTACTTAGCTCCTCCTGTATTACTTTTTCTGCTATTTGTATATCTGGTAGTATGTGTGGACATGCGTGTTCCACATAGTCCCCCTCAAAATTTTTTTCTTCTGTAAAAACTAATTGGAAATTCTTATTTAGTGCTTCACAAATATCTTTCTCTTGTGTATAAGTGATTCCCTCGTCCGTAATGGATTGTATTATATCTTTTACTTTAGTTTTGCTTCTGATATAGCTGTAAAACAGCTTTGGTTGATCACTACTTTTATTTATTATATCCTCCTCAAACTGTTTTTGGGCTTCCCTCCTTATTCTTGTATAGTCGTTTCTTGCCTGTTTGTAATTATTATACGCCCTTTCACTATTGTGTCTTCTGTATCTATTCCACAACAAATCTCTTCTTTCTTTTGATTTTTTACATTCTGTATTGAACCATTTCTGTATTTTCTGATCTGCTTCTTTGTGCTGTGGGATGTACTTCTGGACTCCTATTTCATAAAATTCACAAAATTTTTTATATACAGCATTTAAATCTTGTCCTCTAAGCTCATTTTCCCAATCAACTTCTAAGAAATAGTTCTTTAGGTCTTGATAATTTCCCTTTTTATAGTTTAGGCTCTTTTTGTAACTATCATTGCTGTTTACTATGTCATATGCTATCCTGAAGTTATAATTTAGTACTGCATGATCGCTTTTGCCGAGTGGAGGGTGATATATTAAACTGTCAATATCATTTTCTTGCCTTGTAAATATTAGATCTAGCACTGAAGGTACATCAAGTCCTCTTTTTCTGGTGGTTTCCCTCACATGTTGCGTTAAGAAAAACTCTTGTACGAGATCCAGGAGCTTTTGGTCCCAACAGCTTTCTTGGCTACTTATATCTAGAGTATTCCAATTTATATTTGTATTGAAGTCCCCAGTTAGTATAATTCTTTCCGATTTCTCTTCTATTTTATGTAGCAATGATCTTACACTCTGAATTGTACTCTCTGCCAGGTCCTCATATTCGTCTCTTTCCCATGTGTTTGATCTGGGTGGCATGTACAAATTGGCTACAATTACTTTACCTTCAGATGTGTCGATCTCTACTGCAATCAGTTCTACTTGTGATGGTATATCTAGTTTTATTTCCTTGACTTTTAGATTTTTCTTAGTTAATATTATAATTCCTCCTCCTTTTTTTAAATATCTGTCTCTTCTCCATATATTGTATTCCTCTAAGTTTAGTATGTCATTTGATATCCTTGGTATTAATTTTGTTTCAGTTAGGCATATTATTTGTGGTTCATTTTCTCTGACATAATCATTCATCTCTAGTAATTTAGATACCATTCCATCCACATTTGAGTACATCAACTTTATCATCTTGTTTTATATACTTATCATGACATGGTTCTACTACCTTCCTCCTTTTTCTTCCATCCTGTTTGTGTACCACTTTCGTACCTGCAATCCTATTACTTTGTAAAAAAATTTCTTCTCTTCTGATCATCCCTCATTTTTTGTTTTTGCTTCCTCCCTTTTCTCGTTCATTAATTCCAGTTCCTCTTGTGTTAGGCATCTTTTTATCCATACATTTTTGAACTCCTCTTTTCCCTTAAGATTCTTTGCATTTTTTAGTATCTCTTCCACAGTGTTTACACTCTGGAAAGTCACCTTTAGAGGTCTTGTCTTGCTTTTCTCGTATTTCCCTAACCTTTTGTGTTCCTCTATGTCTTTACTACAGATTTCCTCTGATACTTCTTTCAGTAAGCTCATTACATTTGCCATCTCCATTTTGTCTCTTGTGATCTTGTTTTTAACTTCTTCCTATTCTATACCAGTGATTACTATTGATTTGTTTATCTCTACTGAATCTCTGACTAACTTTGGATTGTTTTGGATTATTCTTTTCACCTCCTTTTTAATGCTTTTTTCCTCCACCCTTGTTTCTAAGTCTTTCTTTACTTTCACCATTTCAGCATACGTGGTTTCTACATCATTTTTGTAGCTTTGCACAGCTTCATTCACTTGTGTTATCTTCTCCTCAATATCACTGCTCTGGTCAATAAGACTGCTAACTTGCCTAATTGTCTCTGTGTCATTTTTGAACTCTTCCATAACACTCTCGTGATTGACTACTGTACTTGCCATTTCACTCATTTTCTTCCTAAGTGTACTCAGTTCCACTGTTAGTTCACTGATGGTTGTGTCTTTCTTATTGGCCTCCCTTCCTAGTTTTTCTGTTTCTTCCTTTTGCAAGTGCATCTGCTTCTTTATTTCATCAATTTCATTTTTGAAAGTCATTTCTAGTTTGTTTACACGTTCAACCAGTCTATTGTGGGTCTCTACTTCAACCAGTTCTTGGTAGAAATCATCATTTTGCTTTTTACCTTTATCCCTTTTCTTTTCCAAATTTGTTTTACTGAAGTATGTATCCATTTTGCAATACTTAAAGTGCAAAGCATGTACAGTACTTACAATCTCCGTGTTGTTGTAGTCTAAACAAACCTCAGAGATGACTCGGCGTATTCTTTCATCTTGGTTCTATTCCTGTTTTCACAAGTCTTGTTTAAACTTATTATTTTTTCCTTTTAATAATGAACAATCATTTAGTCTAACCTAGTACTGAGCTTGACTCATACAAAGATACTATTTAGGTAATGCCACTGACCGTGATGATTTGGTACAGAGCGCCGGTGTCACACGTCCGCCATACTGTGTGTGTGTGTGTATGATATCGTGTGCTGGGTGTTGTTTTTGATGTTCCTTGGTGTGTGTGGATGTACTGCCATGTAGTGTAGTGGATGTTGCGGGTTTGTGGAGGCTGCAGTGAGAATTTGGGTGCCTCTCGTGTCTAGATCATCCTTGACTTTTAGGACTTTGGTTTCTTGGTGTAGGTGGTCTGTAGGTGTTGTAGCTGTGCTGCCTGTGATTATTTTTAGGGCCTTGTTCTGTATGGTCTGTAGAGTGTTGTAGTGTGTTTTAGTGAGGTTAGGAGCCCAAGCAGGGTTTGCATAATTCATCACTGACTATATATATTGTTTGTATACTGTGGTGGTGGTTTCTTTGTTGTGTGCAAATGTTGTATGGGCAAGTGACCTCAGGGCATTGAGTCTTGGTGTTAATCTGTCTTTAATGTTTGTGATGTGTTTAAATGACATTGATGTATGTTACACCAAGAATTTTTTTGGGGGGCGGGGATGGTAGGGGAATGTTGTTTATGGTGAGGTGTGGAATGTGATTGTGTTCTGCTGTCCAGTTTGTGAGACGGGTCACTGTAGATTTGGCTGGGGCTATTTTGAGCCTGTTTGTGGTGGACCATTCATGTAGTGTGTTGAGGTAAGGTTGGAAGATGTGTGTGGCTGTGTTTGCGTTTTGGTGTGTACATGTAAGTGTTATGTCGTCTGCACAGGAAGGTATGTGTATCTGTGGTGTGTGGGGTATGGGTATGTTGTGCATATATAAGTTAAAGAGTGTAGGGGACAAAACAGATCCTTGGGGGACACCATTTGTGAAGTTTCTGATGTTCAAAGACTGACTGGCGAATGTTACATGTGCACATCTGCCTGCTAAGTAGTTTGCCAGCCATCTGTTTGTGTTATTGTGCATGTTTGTGTTGAATATTTTGTTTGTGAGCTTGTGGTGGGGGATGGCATCAAAAGCTTTGCTAATGTCTAGTGTGACTAGGAGTGTTCTGTGTGGTGGCCTAGCTCAATTCATGCCATCAAAAACTCTCTGTATAAGGTCTGTAAGAAGAGCGTTTCTGGAGTGTAATGGCCTAAAACCATGTTGCGATGGGGCTAGGGGGAGTGTGAGGTGTAACTAGTTGTAGTACCAGTCATTCAGTGACTTTGGAGGGGTTGCAGAGGAATGTGATGGGGTGGTGTGAGGAAGGTAACATGGGGTCTTTGTTGTGTTTGGAGACAGTGAAGAGAGGTGAAAAGATTAGTGAGAGACAGTAAGAGGAGGGTGGATGAGGAATTTGGAAGGAATTTGAATGTAAAGTGGAGGGACTGTAAGAAAATGTTCTGGAAAGAGGTAAAGAGCGTTAGACAGGGTGGCAGCGATGTTAGTCGGGGAGTGAAAGATAAAAACGATAGATTGCTATTGGAAAAAGGAGAAAAAGTGAGCAGATGAAGAGAACACTTTAATGAATTGTTGAACATAGAGAATGAAGGTAATGTGAGTATAAGTGGCTGGGGAATGGCTGGCAGAATGAGAGATGTGAGAAGAGAGGAAGGAATCAGTAGGATGGAAGTTGTAGAAGCAATAAAGAAAGTCAAAATGGGGAAAGCCCCAGGAATTGATGGAGTGTGTGGTGAAATGCTGAAGCATGGGGGAGAGATAGTAGCAGAATGTATGTGGAAGATGTGCAGGTTGGCCAGGGAGGAAGGTAGGGTCCCAGAGGATTGGAAGTCAGGTATAATTATTCCCTTGTACAAAGGAAAAGGGAAAAATGAAGTGTGTGGTAATCACAGAGGCATTTGTCTTCATAGTGTAATAGGAAAAGTATATGGTAGGATACTTACTGAGAGAGTTTGGGAAATAACAGAGAAATTAGTTCGAGATGAACAGGGAGGTTTTAGGAAGGGAAGAGGTTGTGTAGATCAGATATTCATGTTTAGATCTTTAGTGGAAAAGTTTCTAGAAGAAGGAAAGAAGTTGTATGTGGCCTTCATGGATTTGGAGAAAGCATATGACAGGGTGTATAGACAAGGATTGTGGAAAGTATTAAGAATATATGGAGTAGATGGGAAGTTGTTGAATGCAATGAAGAGTATGTATGAGGGGGCTAAGGCTGCAGTGCGTGTGGATAGTGAACTGAGTGACTTTTTCTTTTTGAAGGTTGAGTTGAAACAGGGATGTGTCATGTCTCCATGGTTGTTTGAGCTGTATATGGATGGGGTTATAAAACAGGTACAAGGTAGGGCAGTGGATGTTGGAGTGGCCCTAATGAGAGAGGGCAGTGTTTGGAAACTCCCTGTACTGTTGTTTGCAGATGATAGTGTTGTTAAGTGAAGATGAAGGGGAGCTGCAAGGCTTGGTGGATGAGTTTGGGAGAGTGTGTAAGAAACGGAATCTAAAGGTGAATGTAGGGAAGAGTAAAGTTATGGTCTTCGAGAGAAGTGAAGTCAGTGAATGTACAGTGAGGTTGGATGAGGAGGAAATGGAAAATGTGAGTATGTTTAAGTACTTGGGTAGTGTGATGAGTAAGGATGGAAGTTTGGAGGTTGAAGTGCTTGAGATGGTACAACAAGGAAGAATGGTTGCTGGTTCCTTGAAAGCAGTGACAAGAAACAGGGAAGTGAGCATGGAAGTGAAAAAGTTACTACATGACAGTATTGTGATACCAACTCTAACGTATGGAAGTGAAGCTTGGACGTTGTTAGAGGGACACAAGTCAAGAGCGAGAGCAGTGGAAATGAGTTATTTGAGAGGAGCATGTGTAGTCACATGGAGAGACAGACTGACAAATGAGAATGTGAAGGAGCGTTGTAGTGTGGATGTGGATGTGATTGAAAGCGTTAGGAGAAACACATTGAGGTGGTTTGGCCATGTCGAGAGGATGGAGGGTGAGAGACTGACGAGGAGAGTGTATGTGAGTGAGGTGGAAGGGGAGAGAGGGAGGGGGAGGCCAAGGATGAGATGGAGGGATGGGGTGGAGAGGTGTTTGAGGGAGAGGGGCATGAGCTGGGAGCAGGGTAGTGAAATGGCGGGGGACAGGGCGACGTGGAGGCGATTTGTTTGTCGCCAACCTGTATGGGATTAAGGCGTCTGGCAGTAGGTAGATAGATAGATGATAATGCCATGCTTCCAGATGTTGGGTATTATGTTGTGTGAGTAGCTGTAGTTTGATATGTTGGTGAGTGCTTGTGTGCCTTGTAGTCCAAGGTGTTTAACCCCTACACCGCGGGCTTGTTTACCAATGACTTGCGTGTCCCGCGGGGTTATTTGGGCTCCGACAGACTCTCAAAAAATATTTGCCAAAAATCAGTTATTAGTCCTAGAATAATAAAATTACATATGCTTATGGCACATACCTTCAGCTTTCTCCTGGAATGATTGTTGAGCCTTCGTCGGTTACCGTAGGACTTGTGGAGACCTCTGAAGTAGGGTAACGAAGTCTCCACTTTACACTTCCCGACAACCCGTAATATGATTACCACAGCCAGATACAAACACTATAAACACTATTCTACAATTTTCAAGTAGTTTGGGATCCATACTAAAAAAAAAAAACACTGTGAAAGCAATGGAAATTACGAGCGCGTCTGATCGTCGCACTGGCACTAGTTCGCTCTTGGTACTCTGTCATTTATTATTCATAAAACCCCTCACACTTTATATTTCTATTACTATATAACACTTATATATATCTACAGTCTTTATCCATAAGTTTCCTTCAGTAGTATTAGTTTATTGTCACTGTAGGGATTCAATTTCTTTCAGTAAAATACGTAGCATTCACTTTCTCGTCCTGTATACTGGCATTGAGAGTGAATGTCACTTTCATCTTCACTCTCATAACTCATAGCATTCAGACATGCTAGAGTGAAACTTTCACTTTCATTACTCCTAGGGTATATACTCGTATTCTTATAATACTACTGATTTACATTTCTATTTACGTTCTCTATTTTATTTACGTTATTTACATTTCTATTTTATTTACACTGTGTTATGCACTGTCACTTGAAATAACTTATAAAACTATTTTCCATTGTTCACATATATTTACATTCATTACTTTCACTTGCTGTTTACACATTATTTACAGTTCCACTTGCACTGTTTTACTCAGTAGAAAGATCGTAGTCGCTCTTTTATCAATTGTCAGCCCTTTACCTCTTTCCACACGAGGTTTAGTAGGGGGTAAAGGTCACAGGGCCCTTTGCATGGGGGTGAAAAAAGGCCTTGAAGTCAGCAAGAAGAAACATACGTATCCTCGCTTCAGAAGATGAGAGTAAACTGATAACGGAGGGCCGGGGTGGAGGCCTGCTTAGGGGTTATTCAGAGTTACCAATATTAGCTCTTGAAACAGCTATGTCTAGCACTGAAATGATTGGCAGGAAATCTAGACAATACATTATAAATTAGGTAGTTCCAGGTGAATGTAAATATCACTTAGGCTTCTCCCTTCCCTCCTTACATGTATATTTATTACGAAAATAGATTAGAGGCCTACTTAGGAGATATATATGCAGAGCTACCAATGTTAGCTCTTGAAACAGCTTTGTGTAGCACTGAAATGATTGGCAGGAAATCTAGACAATACATTATAAATTAGGTAGTTCCAGGTGAATGTAAAGATCACTTAGGCTTCTCCCTTCCCTCCTTACATGTATATTTATTACGAAAATAGATTATACGGCATATTTCAAGGGGAAAAAAACAGCGAAAATTAGCGAACGAGTGCACGTGAGGTGTAGTCAGGTGATAATTAGCCAATTCCAGGTGTATGGCACTCTCACTTACCTTATTTCTTTCTTGTATATATTATTTGGTATAAGAATAGGACATAGGGCTTATTTCAATGGATGAAATCAGTGAAAAATTCCAGGGAAGATTTACTTAGCGTAGCACGGCCGGGCAGGCGAGAGGATAGGGTAATGGAGGGGGGGTAGGGAGGGGAGTCAAGAACGGGGAGAAATGGCTAAATTGTCAACAATGGATGGGAGTACAGATGAGATTAGGAGTGCTGACTAGTGTTGGACATTGGCAGTACTGATAGATGATACAAGCCCCCACTTGGAAGCCCGGGTGAATTCAAAATAACACAGAATCACAAAAGCGACGCCCCGCGGTATGATCCCTTGCTCCCAAGCATCACGAAAGTGACGCCGCGCGGTTAAGGGGTTAAAGTGTATGTTGTTTATGTTGTATGGTCCACAGGCAGATGAGTGGATGCTAATGATGTGCTTTGTCTCGTAAGTGAAAGGTGCAAAGTCTGGGTCTGTGGGGAACTCTCTCTTATGTTGGATGACACGTCGGTTGTTGCGATGGGGGTTTAGATGGCTGACATGGGAAAAGTGATTGATGAGCATGCTGGTTGTTTGTTTGAAGGTATGGTGTCTGATGAGAGTGTCTGTTGTTTGTTTGAAGTTGTGGTGCCTGTTGTTGTGGTGGCAGTGTGTGATTGTGTCGTGTTGCTGTTGGAGAGTGTGATACTGTTTAGTGTTCTATAGAATTTTCTGGTGTTTGTTTTGTGATCAAGTGTTTGGAGATAATTATTCCAGTTTAGAGTATGCTGTTCTGATATTTTGTTGTTTATTTGAGTGTTGAGTTCTTGTATTTGTTGTATGATATCTTTTGTACGGGGTGTTGGGGAGTGTTGTAGTGTGTACCATTAACTGATGAGTCCTTGACTTTCTGGTGTGAAGTTGAGGGTGTGTCTCTTTCTGTTGCCTTTAGGGATGTGTTTTTTTTGTCTGCATTTTGAGTAATTGTATTGAAAGTGTGCACAGCAGTGTTAATGTTTGTGATGGATGTACCATTTAATGTTTCAAAGTGTTGTTCTGTTTCAGTTGTGAAGGCTTCGCAGTTGGCTGTCTTATAATTAGTGTCTGTGGCTAGCTGGGGTGATTCTGGTTTTGGTAGTGATGATGATTGGGAGGTGGTCAGAGCCAAAGGTTTTGACCACTCTCCCGGATGTTGTGGAGGCGAGATTTGGGGAGCAAGGGGTGATGTCTGGGGATGATGGGAGGAAGAGGGCTTGATGTGGGATATGGGTATGTTGATGGAGATTATTGAGTATGAAAAGATTATTTGTTTGGGATTATAGTACCAGCCCTCTGTCTGTGACAAGGTTGGTAACATGCCAGGCTGATGCCTTAGTGTTGAAATCACCAAGGATGATGTTGGGTATGTTAGTGATGTGGTGTATTTGTGGAGAGTAATTGCGTGGCACTGTGGGTTACGATTGAGGGGGGATAGTTTGTGTTGGCAGTCATTATGTGTGGTTTGTTACCAGTGCATATTTTAATTGATTGTATTTCTGTTATGGTGTCATATTTCTGTTGTGGTGTCATGTGGGGGGAGAAGTGACTTTGTGTGTGCACTGGTATCTGAAAAGTTGATGGATTTGTGTACCAGGGTGATGAGTCCACTGCCACCGTCGTCGGCCCGGTCTTGTCTAATGGTGATGAAATTATGAAATGTAGGTGTTTTTTGTGTTATGTGTAGTTTTGTTTCTTGTAAGATGGCAGTGTGTATGTTTTTTGTTTGATGAATTGTGTGAGTTCTTGTTTGGTGTTTATGCCATCTATGTTTAGTTGAAGGATGTTGTGTGTGTGATGTATCATAGGTGCTGCAGCATGGGGGGGGGGATGTGGGTGGAGGGGAAGTGGTGGGAGAAGGTTGTGATGGAGGTAAGGGTTGGGGTGGAATGGGAGGGGCTGGGGCATTGGATGGCATGGAAAGGATCGGTGGGTTAGACTGAGGAAGTGTGGAGGAAGTAGGAGTAGGGTTTGTGGGGGCATTAGTGGGTGGGGGGAAGGAGCTTAAGGAGCAGGTCCAGGTGTTTGTGTAATGTTTTCTGGATGCAAGTGTTGTGCATGTGTAATGGGTCCAGTTCTTGTAGGTATTGTGCTGAAATGAACCCTTTGTCTGTCGGCTGAGAGTGATAGGTTTTGAGCATGTTGGACATACGTATTTGTTGGTGGGTCCTGGATTGCTCTCAATGTCCCCGATTAGAAGAAGTCATCGAGAAATTACCACCGGGGAGTCATTTCTTGGTGTAGGAGAAACACTGTTGTTGTGTGTGTTGTGTTGAGAGATGTAGTACTTGCCTGGGCGACCAAAGCCACTCCCAGGTTCTTGGGCCCCATGAGGTGCCGGTGGGGTGTTTGCAGTGGTTTGGCCCCCATGCTGTCCTCCTTTTCTGCTTTGACAGCCTCTGAGGGGTAGACCCATGGCAATGACGCCACTGCTGCAGGTCCTTGTCACCTAGTTGATGAGGGTGATGGAGGAGACAGTGCAAAGTGAAGCCATCCATGTGATAACTTTAACAAGAAATCTTGATATTCTGCTCAAGTACTGTAACTAGAAATGAATGTGATCATACACCACGGGTGCTGGACCAGGATTTATTTTGGGTTGCATGGGAGGACAAGCAAATATAGGGTTTGGAAGTTCCATGATAATGCCCCTGGAACAGAAAGAATTGCGCTTGAACAGTCAGATTGAGAGAAAGTTTCTAATCGAGTTTCCAGGCAGAAGGCAGCTCCATCATCAGACAGTCTTTCAGCTGCAAGTTTTTCATGATTGTGCCAACCCTTGATACCTCTGTGCTGTATTTTTAATTGGTCCTTAACCCACCAGGTGCCGGCTATTTTTACCCCTATGGGTTGCCCCAAGTGCCGGCCATTTTTCAACTTTTTTTTTTTTTTTTTTTTTTTTTACAATGGTAGATTTTGATGTGGAAACAACGAATTTTGCTGTTAAAATGCTCACCGAGGCTCGGAAATGGGTTTTATTGAGTCCTCCTGCATACTCGTGTACAGGTATAGGTGCTCTCTCACGCTCACCACATAGGTGAGAGAAAGCCGTTTTCTGTGTAAGGTATACTCAGGTATTTATGCTGGGAAGGTATAGCAATGTTCAGTACACTTTTCTGATTACTTGTTACTTCAGCATTTATCACAATTTGCATGTCTTTCTCACTGTGAATGCTTTATCTTACACTTAATTGAAGGTAGGTACAATCTGACTTCATTATGTACAGTCCTGGCACTTACAAGAAGGTATTTACAACTTGACTTCAGTATACTGTATAATCTTTACACTTCTATCTGTCTGTCTGTTGCCAGACGCCTTAATCCCGTATGGGGTGGCCACAAACAAATCACCTCCACGTCACCCTGTCCCCCACCATATCACTGCCATGCTTCCAATTCACACCCCCCTCTCTCATATACCTCTCCACTCCATCCCTTCATCTCATCCTCGGCCTCCCCCTCCCTCTCCCCCCCTCCACCTCACTCACATACTCGCTCCTCGTCAGTCTCTCACCCTCCATCCTTTCCACATGGCCAAACCACGTCAGTGTGTTCCTCCTAACGCTTCGTATCACATCCACATCCACACCACAATGCTCCTTTATATCCTCATTTGTCAACCAGTCTCTCCATGTGACTCCACAGGCTCCTGTTAATTAACTCAATTCCACTGCTGTCACTCTTGACTTGTGGCCTTCCAGCAACATCCAAGCTTCACTTCCATACGTTAGAGTTGGTATCACAATACTGTCATGTAGTAACTTTTTCACATCCGTGCTCACTTCCCTGTTTCTTATCACTGCTTTCAAGGAACCAGCAACGTTTCTTCCTTGTTGTACCCTTTCAAGCACTTCACCCTCCAAACTTCCATCCTTACTCATCACACTCCCCAGGTACTTAATCGTACTGTACTCACATTTTCCATTTCCTCACCATCCAACCTCACTGTACATTCACTGACTTCACCTCTCTCAAAGACCATCACTTTACTCTTCCCTACATTCACCTTTAGATTCCGTTTCTTACACACTCTCCCAAACTCATCCACCAAGCTTTTCAGCTCCCCTTCGTCTTCACTTAACAACACAGTATCATCTGGAAACAACAGTACAGGGAGTTTCCAAACACTACCCTCTCTCACCAGGGCCACTCCAACATCCACTGCTCTACTTTGTATCTCTTTTATTACCCCATCCACGTACAGATTGAACAACAAATACGAGAAAATATTTACACTTACATTTACATGAAAATATTTACAAAATGCCTTCACTATGTACAGCACTGGGTGAGGCACACAGGCAGAGTGAGGCAGAACAAGCATGAGCGGGGGAGCAAGTGAGTGTATGGTCTTGACAGCCTGGGGGATGGTAGAGGAACAGTTACCATACATGCCTGCCAATTTTTACCCACGAATCTTGAAAAATGCGGTCACAGTGAATTTTTTTATTTTAAACCTTTTTATAATAGCACTGACACTGGCGATGGAATTATGTCAGACCGTTTTAAAACAGCACTGGCATGTGGCGGGTTAAGTCTGTGTAAATTTAGTTGATCATCCATCTTTATTGTGCATGATGACATAATGATCTCTCTATCTTTTATTCCAGTTTATCATCTATTTCTGTTTTCTGTTATGACATAATGATCAGACTTTCTTTTCCAGTATGGCTCAATGCACTATCAAACTTCCTTCTTCAGCCCCAGAAAGCATGTGATGCTGCAACTGGCTTACTGTGGAGAGGATGCACAGGACCCAAACTCAAGGGAGAAGATATATCACTGTGTTGAAGATGCACTGCTTTGTGCCCTGTTCCAAACCTCACATATTGAAGCCCCCTGTGCCACCAGCTGCCAGTTGAAGATGTAAGTTTTTTATTTTAGTCACAAGATATTTGGACATCCTCTGCCCTCTCTTCTGTTCTCTTGCCTCATCATATCTTATCACATCTCAAATAGCCACATCTTTTCTTTTCTGTTGACTCTTAACATTGCAACAGAATTTATATAGCAGTCAGGAGATACAGTAGTTGATGAGCATTGTGTGAAGAATCAAAGTTGTATTCATATTGGTATTGCCAGAAAAAAAGAAAGTCAGGCAGGTAAATTTAAGAGTTCTTATTGAAATTTCTTTGAAAATGAGATTGAGGGTTCTGTTAGAGAAGACTCTTGTATGGTATGGGAGAAGATGGATGGTGAAAGTAAAGAAAGAGGAAGTGGAGTGCTTGAGAGAGTAAGGTATATGAGGACAAGGAACCTTGAAACAGTTCTGTTATGTCCATTCGTTGTCAAGGTTTTCCAGAATTAGCTAACATTGAAGATGATGGTAATGATTATTGATGCTGTGGAATCAGAGGCATCAAAATTAATTGGTACCAGAATTTTGTTGATGCACCCCAAATTACAGTGTCTCTGTTATATGCTAATGTTGTTGATGCTTCACCTTGGTGTGTCTGGTAGAGCAGCCTTATTGACAGGTATACAACTGCTCCTGCAGAGCTGCTCTACAGATACAGTACAGCACAACACAGCAACCCAGTGTTTTATGACTGAGATGCATATTTGGATAGACAGATAGATAGATCATATAGTCAGCGCTTGTTATAGCGCACTTCGTTATCACAACTTTCAATATCACTACAAGACTAAAATCTGCACTCTAGTCAATATAGTGCAGTCATTTGGCCCAAAATATGGTTATTGCATGGCTGAGCCTGGCCAAGCCCATGACTCTCTCTCTCTCTCTCTCACACATGCACGCACTCACACCACACACACACACACACACACACACACACACACACACACACACACACACACACACACACACACACACACACACACACACCAGCCCATGACATCATCAGACATCTGGGTTTTTCTCATTGACTGGGACTTTAAATGTCAAAGCTTGTTTTTCCTTGGCCTGCACCATGTCAGGTAAGGTTGAAGGTGAGTTTTGCGAAGTGTTCCCCTCACCTTGAAGTCATGAGCAACAGTAATAGGGGTCAAATGCATGTTACAGTAGTTATTCTGTGTATCTGTCTATTGTCAGACACCTCAATCTCGTAAGGGGTTGCCACAAACAAATCGCCTCCATATCGCCTTGTCCAATGCCATTTCACTGCCCTGCTCCAAGCTCACACCCCCCTCTCTCTTATACCTCTCCACTTCATCTCTCCCATGGCCTCCCTCTTCTTCTCCCCCCCTCCATCTCACTTCCACTCTTTTCATTAGTTTCTCGCTCTCCATCCTCTCCATATGGCCAAGCCACCTCTATGTATTTCTCCTAACTCTTTCTGTCACATCCACATCCATACCACAACACTCCTTCACTTCCTAATTTGTCAGTCTGTCTCTCCATTTAACTTCACATTCTCCTCTTAAATAACTCATTTCCACTGCTTTCACTTGACTTGTGTCCTTCCAACAAGGTCCAACCTTCACATCCATACGTTAGGGTTAGTATCACAGCACTGTCATATCCGTATTTCAGTCAAACATTCATGTAGAAATATTCACTTAGTTCATTATCCACATGCACTGCAGCCTTAGCACCATCATACATACTCCTCATGGCATTCAGCTACCTCCCATTTACTCCATTTATTCTTAATACTGTCCACATTCCTTGTCCATCCACCCCATCATATGTTTTCTCCATATCCATGAAGGCCACATACAACTTCTTTCCCTTTTCCAGATTCTTTTCCGTTAAAGACGTAAGAATGAATATCTGATATACACAACCTCTTCCCTTCCTAAAACCTTCCTGTTCTTCTCCAACTAATTCCTGTGTTATTTCATTAACACTGTCAATAAGTATCCTACCATATACTATTCCTGTTACTCTAAGCAGACAAATGCCCCTATGATTACCACACACTTCTTTTTCCCCTTTTCCTTTATACAGGGAATAATTATACTAGACATCCAATCCTCCGGGACTCTACCTTCCTAAGAATGAATATCTAATCTACACAACCTCTTCCGTTCCTAAAACCTTCCTGTTCTTCTCCAACTAATTCCTCTGATATTTCCTTAACTCTGTCAATAAGTATCATACCATATACTATTCCTGTTACACTAAGCAGACAAATGCCCCTATGATTATCACTTACTTCTTTTTCCCCTTTTCCTTTGTCTATCTATCTATCTATTGCCAGACGCCTCAATCCCGTTTGGGGTGGCCACAAACAAATCGCCTCCAAGTCGCCCTGTCCCCCGCCATTTCACTGCCCTGCTCCCAACTCACACCCCCCTGTCTCATATACCTCTCCACCCCATCCCTCCATCTCATCCTCGGCCTCCCCCTCCCTCTTCCCCCCTCCACCTCACTCACATACACTCTCTTCGTCAGTCTTTCACCCTCCATCCTCTCCATATGGCCAAACCACCTCAGTGTGTTTCTCATAACGCTTCCTATCACATCCACATCCACACCACAACGCTCCTTTATATCCTCATTCGTCAGCCTGTCTCCATATGACTCCACAGGCTCCTCTTAAATAACTCATTTCCACTGCTCTCACTCTTGACTTGTGTCCTTCCAACAACGTCCAAGCTTCACTTCCATACGTTAAAGTTGGTATCACAATACTGTCATGTGGTAACTTTTTCACTTCCATGCTCACTTCCCTGTTTCTTATCACTGCTTTCAAAGAACCAGCAGCCTTTCTTCCCTGCTGTACCCTTTCAAGCACTTCACCCTCCAAACCTCCATCCTTACTCATCACACTACCCTAATACTTAAACGTACTCACATTTTCCAATTCCTCACCATCCAACCTCGCTGTACATTCACTGACTTCACCTCTCGCAATTCCTGGAGCTTTCCCCATTTCCTTTGTACAGGGAATAATTATACCGACATCCAATCCTCCGGGACTCTACCTTCCTCCCAGGCCAATCTGCACATATTCCACATCCATTCTATTACTATCTCTCCTCCATGTTTCAGCATTTCACCACACACTTCATCAATTCCTGGGGCTTTCCCCATTTTAACTTTCTTCATTGCTTCCACAACTTCCATCCTACTGATATCTTCCTGTCTTCTCACATCCCTCCTTCTCCCAGCCATTCCCCAGGCACTTATACTTGCATTATTTTCATTCTGTTTGTTCAACAATTCCTTCAAGTGTTCTCTCCATCTGCTCAGTTTTTCTCCCTTCTCCACTAGTATTCTGACATTTTTATCTTTCACTCCCAACCAACTTCTTTGGCACCCTGTCTGACTCTCTTTACCTCTTTCCAGAACATTTTCTTACATTCCCTTGACTTTACACTCAAATTCCTTCCAAATTCCTCATCCACTCTCTTCTTACACTCTCTTACTAATCTTTTCACCTCTCTCTTCCTGTGTACGTACAACTCTGTCTTCTGTCTTTCAGCTTCTTCCATGCCTATGTTTCTCATCCACTCACTATATGCTTTCTTCTGTTGTGCCACAGCCTCTCTCGCCTCTTCAGTCCACCATGCTGTTCCCTGCATCCCCTTTCGTCTTCTCTTCACCCCACACACCACCTCACATGCTGCACAGATTTCTTCTGTGAATATCTTGCACACATCTTCCATGTCCCCCATCAGCTCCAATCTATATTCACCCAGTTGCCCCTCCACTTCCCTCTTATATTCTGCCTTTTTTCCATCCTCTTGTAACTTTTCTACACTCCTTGTAAGAACTACTTCCTCCTGTCCTTCCCTTCTCCTATTTCTCCATTTTGTTTGGACTTTGATTCTGACCACTACCAAGTGATGGTCTGAAACTCCACTCCTCCAACCTCTATATACTCTTGCATCCATTACACACCTTCTAATCCTTTCATCCTGTCTATCTATCTATCTATTGCCAGATGCCTTAATCCCATAAGGGGTGGCCAAAAACAAATTGCCTCCGTGTCATCCTGTCCCCCGCCATTTCATTGCCCTGCTCCCAGCTCACACCCTCCTCTCTCATATACCCCTCCACTCCATCCCTCCATCTCATCCTTGGCCTTCCCCTCCCTCTCCCCCCCTCCACCTCACTCACATACACTCTCCTCGTCAGTCTCGCTCTCCATCCTCTCCACATGTCCAAACCACCTCATTGTGTTTCTCCTAATGCTTCCTATCACATCCATGTCCACACCACAACGCTCCTTCACCTCCTCATTTGTCGGACTGTCTCTCCATGTGAGTCCACATGCTCTTTTCAAATAACACATTTCCACTGCTGTCACTCTTGACTTGTGTCCCTTCAACAGAGTTCGAACTCTACTTCCATACGTTAGTGTTGGTATCACAATACTGTCATGTAGTAGCTCTTTCACTTCCATGCTCACTTCCCGGTTTCTTATCACTGCTTTCAAGGAACCAGCAATCTTTCTTCCCTGTTGCACCCTTTTAAGCACTTCACCCTCTAAACTTCCATCCTTACTCACCACACTGGGCAAGTACTCAAATGCACACATAATCAGTCATTCCCTTCCATTCATTCAGTTCACCATCCACCCTTTTCATCACTCGCCACGTATACCTATGGATCATTTTGTGCCTGAAGAGGCTATTAGCTATCACCTACCCCCTCCTGGTGCAAATGTCCACTAAAACACTGCCATTCTTATCCATCTCTGCAGGCACACCCCACTCATCAACTACTCCATCCACCTTCGCATTCCCTACTTTTCCATTCATATCTCCAGTTAAAAACACTCATTTTTTTCAGACTTTTCCAAGCACGCTTCCACGTTTGTCCAGAACCTTCTCTCACTCTACTTGCACGATCTTTGCTTTGGCACATACACACACAATCGCCCACATTTTTAGTCCAACTTTCAATCTTACCCACACAATCCTCGAGTCAACTGATCCATACTCTCTTATATTCTCATTCCATCTCTTGCATGCAACAATACACACTCCTTCTTTTGCCCTCTCATTCTCACCCACTCCAGCACATATATCCCATCCATACTCCCATTCTCTCACACTCACCTCTCCATTTAGTTTCAGTTAATCAGCATACATCCACTTTTGCACCCTCAAGCACCTGGACAATCTCTCTTTCTCTTTCACCTCATCATTTGCACCCTTTGCATTCCATGTCGCAGTCCATACCATGTCCTTTGTTCGGTCCTTATTCATCACCTGTCGGTCAGTCCTGGTCCGAGGCTTCTTGTTTGTATTTTTAGTTAGTTGTTTTCTGTGGAGGGGCACTAACCCTCTGGCAACCCACTTGTCACGTAGGGAACACGTGTTGGTTGGTTATGAGCTTACCACCCTGGTTAACAGGAAATCATTTGGCTTGCCACTTATTGTAGAGCTACCCAAAAAACAGAGTACCACTGCACTAAGTGGGTGGATGAAGGACCCCCCACCGACCATTACTTTGTTTTTGTCTAACATACAGTTGTCACTAATACTGATAATGTTTCAGCTCTGGTATATCTCCTCATCAGTAGGCATAGAACAACCTGCCTATAGCCAGACACCATAATCCCATAAGGGGTGGCCGTTTGTCTTTGAGTTAGTTGTTTTATGGGGAGGGACACTAACCCTCAGCCAATCCACTTGCTGACACATAGAGAACACATATGGGTTGGTTATATGGTTACCACCCAGCATAGAACAAAATTATAGTAATTTACAGTAAGTAAGGAGAATAACAGGAAAATAACAGGAATTAGGTGCAGAAGAACAGGGAGGTTTTAGGGCAGGAAGCGGTTGTGTAGATCAGACATTCATTCTTAGGTCTTTAGTGGAAAAGTTTTAAGAGGAGGGAAAGAAGTTGTATGCAGCCTTCATGGATTCGGAGAAAGCATAGAACAGGGTGGATAGAAAAGGGCTGTGGAAAGTATTAAGAATATATGGAGTAAATGGGAAGTTGTTGAATGCTGTGAAGAATATGTATGAGGATGCTAAGGCTGCAGTGCATGTTGATAGTGAACTGAGTGAATTTTTCTTATATTTGAAGGCTGGATTGAAACAGGGATGTACTATGTCTCCATGGCTGTTCAGTCTGTAAATAAGTGGGGTTACAAAAGAGATACAAGGTAGGGCAGTGGATGTTGGAACGGCCCTAATGAGAGGGGGCAGTGTGGGGAAACTCCTTGTACTCTTGTTTGCAGATGATACTGTGTTGTTGAGTGAAGATGAAGGGGAGCTGCAAAGCTTGGTGAATGAGTTTGGGAGAGTAAGAAATGGAACCTAAAGGTGAATGTAGGGAAGAGTAAAGTTATGGTCTTCGAGAGAAATGAAGTCAGTGAATGTACAGTGAGGTTGGATGAGGAGGAAATGAAAAATGTGAGTGCATTTAAGTACTTGGGTTAGAATGATGAGTTAGGGTGGAAATTTAGAGGGTGAAATGATTGAAAGGGTACAACAAGGAAGAAAGGTTACTGGTTCTTTGAAAGCAGTGATAAGAAACTGGGAACTGAGCATGGAAGTGAGAAAGTTACTACATGACAGTATTGTGATACCAGCTCTAATGTATGGAAGTGAAGCTTGGACCTTGTTGGAGAGACACAAGTCAAGAGTGAGAGCAGTGGAAATGAGTTATTTGAGAGGAGTATGTGGAGTCACATGGAGAGACAGACTGACAAATGAGGAAGGGATTAATCCCCGAGCTAGACCTCATCAGATCATGTAGCCCTGCTTGGGTTGTGAGAGGGCGCTGCCCCTCCCAGCGCGGCAGCCGCTGGGCTGGGCGCGAGCTCGCAATCTCACGGTTGTGAGCCCAACACCCTACCACCAAGCTACCGCGCTCCCCTAATAAATGAGGAAGTGAAGGAGCATTGTGGTTGGATGTGGATGTGATAGGAAGCATTAGGGGAAACGCACTGAGGTAGTTTGGCCATGTGGAGAGGATGGAGAGCAAGAGACTGGCAAGGAAACTATATCCAAGTGAGGTGGAAGGGGGGAGGCCAAGGATGAGATTGAGGGATGAAGTGGAGAGGTATATGAGAGAGGGGGGTGTGAGCTGGGAGCAGGGCAGTGAAATGGTGGGGGACAGAGCGACATGGAGGCAATTTGTTTGTGGCCACCCCTTACAGGATTAAGGCATCTGGCAGTAAATAAAAAAAAAAAAACAGTAAGTTTATTTCCTCTGACAAAATATTCATTCCTCATAACATCATAAAATAATGTTCTCTCCAAAATAATGTGTAATCAATATTCGACAAACAGATAAATTATACTCCTGTTTTATTTAGTAATAGCAGTAGTTGTTCCCTAAGCAGTCTGGCTGAACAGCCCCGAGTCCCTAAGGAAGTCCACGGCCAAGACCGAGCTTTCCCACTGAGCGCACAAGGAGTGTATGTTGTGTTGTTGGCGCAGGTGATTGTGTGTAATGTGCTTAACAGTATGGGGTGCTGTGTTGCATCCTGGACAGGCATCAGTGATGGAGTCATCCAGTTCTTCAACTGTCCCTCCTTTCCTTCTTTTTCCCCTCATGCTTGCTGTCCCTCCCCTCTATCTCCATCTCCCTTGTGCTACAAGATCTGGTCTTCTTTCTTCCTATCAGTCTGTTATATTGAGAAGGAATATAAAAGGTAATAAGGCATCAAATAATTCTATCTATCTGTCTATCTATCTATTGCCAGATGCCTTAATCCCTTATATGGGGTGGCCACAAACAAATCACCTCCATGTCACCCTGTCCCCCGCCATTTCGCTGTCCTGCTCCCAATTAACACCCCCCCTCTCTCATATACCTCTCCACTCCATCCCTCCATCTCATCCTTGGCCTTCCCATCCCTCTCTCCCCCTCCACCTCACTCACATACACTCTCCTCATCAGTCCCTCACTCTCCATCCTCTCCACATGGCCAAACCACCTCAGTGTGTTTCTCCTAATGCCTCCTATCACATCGACATTCACACCACAACGCTCCTTCACATCCTCATATGTCAGTCTGTCTCTCCATGTGACTGCACAGGCTCCTCTCAAATAACTCATTTCCACTGCTCTCACTCTTGTGTCCCTCCAACAACGTCCAAGCTTCACTTCCATACGTCAGAGTTGGTATCACAATACCGTCATGTAATAACTTTTTCACTTCCATACTCACTTCCCTGTTTCTTATCACTGCCTTCAAATAATTCAATATCAATTTACTGCCTACACATTTGAATAGACATCATGTGTCATGGAGCGTTATAAGCCTAGAAATTGATGAAATATTATATCAGTATTAGATTTGTTAAAGAAAGCATTGCCGATTATCATTGTTAGAGGTCAACATCTGTTAGTCTGATTCACTAGACTTCGCTTCAGCAGCTTCATAGTTCGTGAATAAACGAAACAACCAGCTGATGTGCAGCTATTCTGTGCCATATTCCCAATTAGGTTTTACATATTGCTAATGCTCATTATTCTATTATACTGTAGGTTCATTCACTAAATACTGTGGTATTCTTAATAAATTGTTTCCTTTTTTTTTTAATTTATTTATTTTCATTTTTTTTATGTGTCCGTCCTTGGGCATAGGCTTCACAGCCTGCTCCCAAGGCCCAGTAGTCGTCCTACATACCATACATCTCTACATGTCTCCACTTCGGTGCTAACACCCATCATCCATATTGAATACATGCTAGGGCTGTCTCATACAGGTTTGGTGTATTGGTATTAGAGGGGGTATTTTTACGACGTCGGCAGGTCTTCTGGTAGATCAGTAAATTCTGATTTTATGAAATTCAGGTCCTTAAACTGTTCCTTGCTCCAGCGGGGTTTGAACCTGGGTCCGGTAGGACTGCAGGCCACCTTTCCACTGATTGAGCCACCACCTCCCCCACTTATTAGTTATTAACCTTCATTTACGTATAATACGATGAGACTTTTTGCTTCACGACCACTCAAAAAGTTTAACCAGTCACACTCCACCTGACACAGGCTCTAGGTTGTGAGTGATTAATTCAGAAAGATATGTGGGCCTACTTCAGGGAACTGCCAGATATCTCCATATACCCCAATATTTTTTTTTTGCACTTTCTACCTGCTCAACTGTACTATAAGTAGTTTTTTTTTTTCCATGGTTTTCTTGGTGTTAAGCATTACCTTGGATATTCCTATGTGTGTTTTGATGTCTAAATTTAGCAGATTGACCTGAAAACTGCCAAAATTACAAGGAGTACTCTATATGCAGTAGTGTATAGGTAGTTTTTTTTTTTTTTTTTTTTTTTTTTTTCATGGTTTTCTTGGTGTTGAAAATTATTGTGGATATTCCTATGCATGTTTTGATGTCTAAATATGGCTGAATGACTGGAACACATTGCCAAAATAAGCAGAGGTTTTGTGCAAATAGGTTAGGTGAAGGTTGGAAGTTGGGTATAGGTAGGGTCTGGTATAACAGGGGAGATAGTATTCATTATATGGATATTGTCACTACCCAGACATGCCTTTGGCTGTATTACGTTGGATAACTGAGGGAGTACTGTCCATGTTTTTGATCGGTGATATGAATGGTAAAGTTGGGAATGTGAAGGTGGATGGAATGGTTGGTGAGTGGGGTGTGCCTGCTGAGATAGATGAGAATGGGAGTGCGTTAGTGGACATTTGTGCTGGGAGGGGGTTGGTGATAGCCAATACCCTCTTCAGGCATAAAATGATCCACAGGTATACATGGCGAGTGACAAGAAAGGTGGGTGGTGAACTGAATGAAAGGAAGGCAATGATTGATTATGTGTGTGTGGATGAAAGGATGCGAAGATGTGTAATGGATACAAGAGTTTATAGAGGTTGGGGGAGTGGACTTTCTGACCACTACTTGGTGGTGGCCAGAATTAGAATTCAAGTAAGATGGAGGAATAGAAGAAGGGAAAGACAAGAGGAAGGAGTAGTTGCAAGGAGAGTGGAAAGGTTACAAGAGGATGAGAAAAAGGCAGAGTATAAGAGAGAACTGCAGGAACGATTGGGCAAATATGAATTGGAGCAGATGGGAGATGTGGAAGGTGTCTGTAGGGTATTTACGAAGAAATATGTGCAGCATGTGATGTGGTGTGTGGAAGGAAGAGAAGACGGAGGGGGGTGCAAGGAACAGCGTGGTGGACTGAAGAGGTGAGACAGGCTGTGGCACAAAAGAAGAAAGCATACAATGAATGGATGAGAAATAGGGCTGTGGAAGAAGTTGAGAGGCGGAAGAGAGAGTTATATGTAGAAAGAAAGAGAGAGGTGAAAAGATTAGTAAGAGAGAGTAAGAAGAGAGTGGATGAGGAATTTGGAAGGAATTTGAGTATAAAGTGGAGGGACTGTAAGAAAATGTTCTGGATAGAGGTGAAAAGAGTAAGACAGGGTGGAAGTGAAGTTAGCAGGGGAGTGAAAGATAAAAATGGTAGATTACTAGTGGAGAACGGAGAAAAAGTGAGCAGATGGAGAGAACACTTGAAGGAATTGTTGAACATAGAGGATGGACGTAATGCGAGTATAAGTGGCTGGGGAATGGCTGGGAGAAGGAGGGAGGTGAGAAGACAGGAAGAAATCAGTAGGATAGAAGTTGTGGAAGCAATGAAGAAAGTGAAATTGGGGAAAGCCCCAGGAATTGATGGAGTGTGTGGTGAAATGCTGAAGCATGGGGGAGAGATAGTAGTAGAATGGATGTGGAATATGTGCAGATTGGCCTGGGAGGAAGGTAGAGTCCCAGAGGATTGGAAGTCAGGTATAATTATTCCCTTGTACAAAGGAAAAGGGGAAGAAGAAGTGTGTGGTAATCATAGGGGCATTTGTCTTCTTAGTATAATAGGAAAAGTGTATGGTAGGATACTTATTGACAGAGTTAGAGAAAGAACAGAGAAATTAGTTGGAGAAGAACAGGGAGGCTTTAGGAAGGGAAGAGGTTGTGTAGATCAGATATTCATTCTTAGATCTTTAGTGGAAAAGTTTCTAGAGAAGGGAAAGAAGTTGTATGCGGCTTTCATGGATTTGGAGAAAGCATATGACAGGGTGGATAGACAAGGATTGTGGAAAGTGTTAAGAATATATGGAGTAGATGGGAAGTTGTTGAATGCTGTGAAGAGTATGTACGATGGTGCGAAGGCTGCAGTGCGTGTGGATGGTGAACTAAGTGAATTTTTCTCTTTGAAGGTTGGGTTGAAACAGGGATGTGTCATGTCTCCATGGTTGTTCAATCTGTACATGGATGGGGTAATAAAAGAGGTACAAGGTAGGGTAGTGGATGTTGGAGTGGCCCTGGTGAGAGAGGATAGTGTTTGGAAACTCCCTGTACTGTTGTTTGCAGATGATACTGTGTTGTTGAGTGAAGACGAAGGGGAGCTGCAAGGCTTGGTGGATGAGTTTGGGAGAGTGTGTAAGAAACGGAATCTAAAGGTGAATGTAGGGAAGAGTAAAGTGATGGTCTTTGAGAGAGGTGAAGTCAGTGAATGTACAGCGAGGTTGGATGGTGAGGAATTGGAAAATGTGAGTACGTTTAAGTACTTGGGTAGTGTGATGAGTAAGGATGGAGGTTTGGAGGGTGAAGTGCTTGAAAGGGTACAGCAGGGAAGAAAGGCTGCTGGTTCTTTGAAAGCAGTGATAAGAAAGAGGGAAGTGAGCATGAAAGTGAAAATGTTACTACATGACAGTATTGTGATACCAACTCTAACGTACGGAAGTGAAGCTTGGACGTTGTTGGAAGGACACAAGTCAAGAGTGACAGCAGTGGAAATGAGTTATTTAAGAGGAGCCTGTGGGGTCACATGGAGAGACAGGCTGACGAATGAGGATATAAAGGAGCGTTGTGGTGTGGATGTGAATGTGATAGGAAGCGTTATGAGGAATACACTGAGGTGGTTTGGCCATGTGGAGAGGATGGAGGGTGAAAGACTGACGAAGAGAGTGTATGTGAGTGAGGTGGAGGGGGGAAGAGGGAGGGGGAGGCCGAGGATGAGATGGAGGGATGGAGTGGAGAGGTATATGAGAGAGAGGGGTGTGAGTTGGGAGCAGGGGAGTGAAATGGCGGGGGACAGGGCGACTTGGAGGCGATTTGTTTGTGGCCACCCCAAACGGGATTGAGGCATCTGGCAATAGATAGATAGATAGATAGATATATATGTGATAGGAAGCGTTATGAGGAACACACTGAGGTGGTTTGACCATGTGGAGAGGATGGAGGGTGAAAGACTGACGAAGAGAGTGTATGTGAGTGAAGTGGAGGGGGGAAGAGGGAGGGGGAGGCCGAGGATGAGATGGAGGGATGGGATGGAGAGGTATATGAGAGAGGGGGGTGTGAGTTGGGAACAGGGCAGTGAAATGGCGGGGGACAGGGCGACGTGGAGGCGATTTGTTTGTGGCCACCCCAAACGGGATTGAGGCGTCTGGCAATAGATAGATAGATATATGTATATATATATATATATACAGTAATCACTCCAATATCCGGAGTAATAGAGCCATCGGTAGGTCCGGTTATTGGTTTCGTCCGGATATTGGGCCCCAGCTTATGGACTTGTACCTATGGACCCTAACTCAGAGAAACACCTATACAACTCCCTCTGGACATGCATAGCACTTATTTAACACCCAAATCACATCAATAAGGCACATAAGTGACTGAAATAAATGCAAAAGAAACATAAAATGAGGGTTTAGAAGTATGTTCATACATTAATAAACATTCTGGTACTTATGGACCCTAACCTAGCCTAACTCTGAAAAACACATTCCTACTGCACATGCATGAGGTAAGTATAGTCTGGAAAAAAGTACAGTATGAAACATTCTGGTAAGTATAGTATGGAAAAAAGTACAGTATGAAACATTCTGGCTACTTACAGCAAGTCCCTGGCCACCTCGATGAATAACCGCCTCCTCTCGGACTCTGACAGTAAGAACGATTTCCTGAAGCACTTGCAGTACACTCTTCCTGAAGTCTTGCACTGAACTTAGTCAATAACACACAGAAGTCCGTTCTCTTCACAGTGTTCACTTTAGTCCAAATAATGTTCCAGTTTAACCCGTCACGTCCCGAGGTTTTCCGCACCTCCGACATCCCCCAGTCCCGAGGTATTTTCAAAAAAATTTTTTTTGGCTAAAACCTTCGCTTTTGGTGAGAAACATCGAAAATTCATAGAGAAATCGCTCACCTGAGGTTTAAAATACCCAATCCAGGTAGGAGTTCCTCCTTACCTGACTGGGTTTTCTTACATGGTGGCATCAAAGAAAACGAGTTCTATGGGAGGGTAACTATTTTATCCACTCATAAACGGTATTTATTTATTTACTTGGTACGAATGTATATGTAGGATGAGAGTATATTGGTTTTCAAGCAGTAATAAAGGCATTATAAGCATTGTTTCACTCACTAACTAATCACCATACCTGACCTTTTTTTTGCCACATTACCTGATCATTATTTCTGGCTGTTTCTTCTTCTAATGCTGTGTAAACATTGTCCTCCACATTGTCATCGATTGGGGAATCACTCTGGCCCTGAATATCTTTACTAGCCAGGTCACTGGTAACAGGTCCTTTGCCAAGACAATGGCGTGAGGGGGGGAGGGGGGAGGTTATGCGATGTAAGGCATTGTCCCTGCTTGGCATCTTGTAGAGGAATAGAGGAAGGTGTCCCGTGTATACATACGAAAAATCACGCGCAAAAAATGAAAATTGTGCAAATTAGG
Organism: Coenobita brevimanus; assembly: GCF_032717465.1. Lineage (NCBI taxonomy): Eukaryota > Metazoa > Arthropoda > Malacostraca > Decapoda > Coenobitidae > Coenobita > Coenobita brevimanus. The sequence goes on from NC_137015.1 coordinate 31,084,445, forward strand.
GACCTTGCAATTGCACGACGTACTGGTACGTCGCCGGGACTGGCAAATGCAAATCGTTGCAACGTACCAATACGTCGACGGGATGGGGCGGGTTAATTTTGTGTTGCACATTAACTTTTCCCAATTTTTTTTTATTTTCCAAAGCCAAAACAAAGAAGTTTATTTACGTTAAATTGTGTTTCCACTGATTCTTTTCCCTCAACTCGAAAACCTTAACACAACACACCGTTTTTTTCACTGCACAACACTCAAAATTCCCATGTGGTCTAGTGGAGAAGTTCTTGCTGTTTATTCACCATCAGAGTCCGAGAGTATCACTGGCAGGCGACCAAGGGGTGCATCGCTGGGTCGTGGTGATGGCATACCCACTGCAGAAGACTCTGAGGAAAGCCGCAAACTCACGTCGAGCGGTGACTCCACTGTGGCTGATGTGCTGGGCTGTGGCTCGGAGCATGAGGGCCTGTCTTGGGGAGGCAACGGAGTGGAGCCAGGGCTTGGCACAGCGGGGGTCACGGGCCTGAAAAAACTGTCAATCGTTGACTGACGCAAGGACCGACGATTCTGGCGATTGATGATGCACTGCCTAAAAGCACGCACTTCCTCCACGAGTCCCAAGGGCCCCATTTCCCTGTCGCAGTCCGGGTGTTCCAGGTAGTCTAGGACGAACTCTAGATGTTCCCGGAGTGTGCTCAGCTTGGGGATGGCTGGAGTAGTGTCCTGCTGAGAGGAGTCCGCATCATCGTCGCCTTCGTCGTCGGAATCTTCAAGTTCGGGACTGACACCAGCAACCGAATACGCGATCTCGATATCAGACAACGTCTGATACCCAGGATCGCCCTCATCGTCGTCCAACCACTCACGAACATCATCCACATCAACAACGTCGCCGTGCGTACGTAGCCTTGCATGGAAGTCATCCACGTCAAACCCTAGAAAATCGTACTCCACATCCGTTCCGAGAAGCAGACGAGACCAACCATTTTCAAGAGTTTTCACAGGGACTTCCTTCCATGCACTAGCCCAGTTGTACAGCGCAGACTTGATGTTGTAGCGGCGAAGGTTTTCCAAAGTCCGCTTGCCTCGTGTGTCACGTCCTTCCCTGCGCTCGTCCTCGACCTCGAGAACAACCATCACCTCGTCCAGGAACTTCCGACGGTACAGGCGCTTTGCTGCCACGATCACTCCTTGGTCCATGGGTTGAATGAGAGCAGTCATATTAGGTGGCAGAAACATGCACCTAATACGGCCATTCTCAGCAACCAAGTCCTTGTCGCACGGGTGGGCAGGTGCATTGTCGAGCAGAAGGAGAGCCTTTACCTGGTCGCGAGGGATTCCCAGTGTCTTCGTCTGGTACTGGATGACCTCCTTGACGAAGTGACGGTGAAACCAGTCTTTGAAAATCACAGCTGTGAACCATGCTTTCAAAGAATGGTACCAGACGACAGAAAGGACATCCATCACCCCCCGAAGGCACCGAGGCTGCTTTGCACGGCCAACAACAACGGGCTTAAGCTGGTGCATGCCGTTAGCACTGGCACAACACAAAGCAGATATCCGTTCCTTAGAAAGCTTGCGGCCAGGTACACGCTTCTCCGTCTCCTCGGCTAGAGTGTTCGTTGGCAGCGAGCGATAGAATAGGCCAGTTTCGTCTGTGTTATAGACTTGACCGAGAGTGAGGCCCTCCCTGTCGATCAAGCCTTTCACCTTGTGCCGAAACTCGTCAACTCCATCCTCGTTAGCGTCCAATGCTTCGCCATGTGCTTTACGGTTAGTAAGGCCATGTCGCAACTTAAACGCGAAGAGCCAACCCTCGGATGCCTTGAAGTCTAGGGCGTCGTGAAGCCTTGCAAACTTCTCAGCAGCAGCCTTCAGCTCCGTTCCACGTACCGTCACACCAGCTGCACGTTGCTGTCGGTACCAAATCAACGTGGATCGGTCGATTTCTGCAAACTTGGGGGTAAACATAAATTTCCTTTCCACGTTGCGTTTGCTTCACGACGAGAAGTCAGCCGTGTACTGCATAAGTTTGTCTCGGGAACGTTTGATATCGAACAAAGTCGACCGGGCCAGGTTGTACTCGCGGAGAATGCGGGAAGAAGACCAACCCGCATCAACTTTCTCCAATATCTCCCTCTTCTTTTCCAGAGTCAGCACCACTCTCTTCCTTTTCTCAGGTGGCGGGGCCATCATCACACACACTAAGAGGAGGCCCGAGAGCAGCAGGAGGCCTTGCAGCAAGTACGGCACCACCACAAAAGCGAGCACGTGGGCAGCCATTGCGAAGAGCGTAGGTCCAGTCGCGGTGAGAGACAGGCAGGAAGTGGGGAGGATGCAGCGGCGCTCTATCGGATGTCGGAGGAATGACGAACCAAAACAATGCTCTCCCGCGGCACGCGCGGCAAGTTCAAATTACGGACGGCAAAAAATCGATTTATTTTTTTATTTTTTTGGGTTTTCGGACCATTTTGGGAATGTTGGATCCCAGGACGATAAGGTCCGGGTAGTGGGGATGTTCGGTTATTGGGCGTCCGGATATTAGGGTGATTACTTATATATATATTTTTTTTTATATATGGAGCCTCTGTGGTACAGTGGTAGAGTGTGCGTCTGGCACGCTGGTAGACGTGGGTTCGCCTCCCGCCAGAGTTGTAAAAACTTTGGGAAGCGTTCACTGAGCCACTGACCACTTTGACAGACATAAGGGGTGCTGTGGTTGAACCAGTGTCACATACTTGTATGCTTGCACCCAGTTGGCTTAAGGCGGGCCGATTACACTTGGTTCACAGACTACGCACACATCCAAAGCCACTCCAACATTACAGTTACATTCACAAACACTTCTCACCCTACGTACTGTCTCAACCAGACAGCCTAAGCCACTGGAGAGAAATACATTGGCTGTATCATCCCTGCTTCGGTAGGGTTAGGCCAGTCCTGCAGTGGATCTGAACGGCTGACGATGATGACGATGATTTATGTATATACTCTGTATATATATATATATATATATATATATATATACACACATATATACATATATGTATGTATAATATATATACAGTGGAGAGTCTTTTATCTGAAAATCATGGGACTTTCAATGTTTCGTTTAATCATTTTTTTCGGATAAAAGATCTATCTATCTATCTATCTATCTATTGCCAGACGCCTCAATCCCGTTTGGGGTGGCCACAAACAAATCGCCTCCAAGTCGCCCTGTCCCCCACCATTTCACTCCCCTGCTCCCAACTCACACCCCCCTCTCTCATATACCTCTCCACCCCATCCCTCCATCTCATCCTCGGCCTCCCCCTCCCTCTTTCCCCCTCCACCTCACTCACATACACTCTCTTCGTCAGTCTTTCACCCTCCATCCTCTCCACATGGCCAAACCACCTCAGTGTGTTCCTCAGAAAGCTTCCTATCACATCCACATCAACACCACAACGCTCCTTTATATCCTCATTCGTCAGCCTGTCTCTCCATGTGACTCCACAGGCTCCTCTTAAATAACTCATTTCCACTGCTAAAAGATAAAAGATACTGTAATAATATGTAGGATACAAGGGAACAGTATTGTACTCACCCATCACCCATTTCTGGTGACGTGTAACTCGCCACAAGCACCCCAAAAGCCACTAAGCCATCACCAAAACACTTAATACACTGTAGTAACTACGTATGTAATTGCACTTCTGTAACTGTAATAGAAACTGTCAGCTTAATTAGATCTTCACTCAAATAAACTTAAATAAACCTTCACCAAAACAATTACATCATTCACTACAGTATAAGCAATTCGAACAAATAAAGTCTGAAACACATGCACTAGTGACTAGTGGAGCAACTGTAAACTAACGCTAATGGCGCAAAACCCGTGTTTGAATTGTCGGATAGATTTCAGATTTTTGTGGTTAATCGAAATGAAATCGTTGTAGTAAAACTTACGGTTAATGGCATAATTCGGTTAAAAGAATTCCAGATAAAAGAGACACCAGTGTTTATATATATATATATATATATATATATATACAGTATATATATATATATGTACAAGATGCTACTCAAAAGTTCCAGTAATTTGAATATTGTAGGAAAATAAGTTACCTTACCTCCTAGTTCTCACTGTCACTTTCGAAGTAGTCCCCTTGGGCATGTATACAGTGGTCCCAGTGTTTTTTCCACGTTTCCATGCATCCCTGGAAGGCTTCAGGCGTGATGGTCTTGAGTACCTCCTGCGATTCTGTCTGGATCTCCTCAGTTGAGTCAAATCGACACCCTTTCAGTTGTAATTTCCACTTGGGAAATAGGAAAAAGTTGCAGGGGGCAAGGTCAGGCAAATAGGGTGGGTGGGGAATGACTACCTTGTTAGTGGAAGCCAAGAACTGCCAGACAACAATTGATGTGTGGGCAGAGGCGTTGTCGTGATGCAGGACCCAGTCCTTGTTCTTCCTTTGTTCTGGACGTTTGTAGCAGATGTTCTCCCTCAGATGCTGCAAAACTTCACTGTAAAACTTTCCACTGACAGATTGACTGGGTGGGATGAGTTCTTTGTGAACAGTCCCTTGGATATCGAAGAAAATTATCAACATCGACTTTACATTGCTGCGACCTTGACACACTTTTTTTGGCCTTGGTGAATTGGGAGACTTCCATTGCAATGACTGCTGCTTTGTCTCTGGGTCATAGCCATAAACCCATGATTCATTACCAGTTATGACCTTGGAGATGAAAGTGGCATCATCTCCGACCTGATTCTTGAGCTCCCTGCAAACTGCAATGCAATGTGCCTTCTGCTCATCACTTAGCAGTCTTGACACAAAGTTTGCAGCGTCTCATGCCCAACACATCCGACAAAATGCGTTGCACAGTCCCATACGACAGTCCAGCAACATCACAGACATCATGGATAGTGCGTCTGTGATCTGCAAGGATAGGCTGACGAACATTTCTGACATTTTCTGGTGTTGTTGCTGTTGACAGTTGTCCATTTGGGTCATCGTCTTCGATGGATGTTAGTCCTTCCTTGAACCGCTTGTACCAGAAAAATGTTATGCTTTGGTACACGGCATTGTTACCAAAGGCTTGCTGAAACATCCAGTGAGTTTCTGCAGGCGTCTTGTTGATCTTGAAGCAGAACTTGATGCAGGTTCTTTGTTCTGTGAGGTCCGCCATTGCAAAACCACCAAACCTACTACACACCACGTTACAATAGTAAGCATAGCTCAACAACAATTCTGCTCACAGACACGGCCAGGGCCACACTGACACACAAGGGGTGCTGCTGACTCCTCCTAGTAGCAAAAGGCAAAATTGCAAACGGTTGGCTCCCTCTGTTCAAATTTCTGGAACTTTTGGGTAGCACCTCGTGTGTGTGTGTGTATATATACCGTATATACAGTATATACCATATATATATATATATATATATATATATATATATATATATATATATATATATTTATATATATACATATATATTTTTTATATATATATATATATATATATATATATATATATATATATATATATATATACAGTAATCACTCCAATATCCGACGTAATAGAGCCATAGGTAGGTCCGGATATTGGTTCTGTCCGGATATTGGTCCCCAGCTTATGGACTTGTACTTATGGACCCTAACTCAGAGAAACACCTATACAACTCCCTCTGGACATGCATAGCACCTATTTAAGACCCAAATCACACCAATAAGGCACATAAATGACTGAAATAAATGCAAAAGAAACATAAAATGAGGGTTTAGAAGTAGGTTCATACAATAATAAACATTCTGGTGACTGGCTCCTGGACTGGTACTTATGGACCCTAACCTAGCCTAACTCAGAAAAACACCTTCCTACTGCACATGCATAGCTCCTAACACCCTATTCACACCAATAAAGGACATTAAAGAGTGAAATGAGGTAAGTATAGTATGGAAAAAAGTACAGTATGAAACATTCTTATGTCCGGATAGTGGGGATGTTCGGATATTGGGCGTCCGGATATTAGAGTGATTACTGTATATATATATATATATATATATATATAGGGAGCGAAGAGTTTGTGCAGCAATACAGAGTACTATTATGTGGCATAGTGCTTAAGGAGCGGGTAATGAAGATGAGGACCTATGCACCTAGGAGGAAAATATGGAAGTTTGAAAAGCCAAGTAGCAAGGGATGCTTTCTATAGAATAGAGTTGTAACTGAACAAGAAGTTGCTGACAGAAGTGTTAATGAACAGTACAGAGCTCTCAAGAACAATCTCCAGAGAGTTACCAATTCAGCCTGTGGATGGACATTGGGCCCACCAAGACATACGGTAACATGGTGGTTGGATGAGAGTGTGGAAGCCGCAGTTAAGGAGGAAAGAAGCTTTTCCGGGATTGGAAAAGGGGGTGGTAACAGAGAGGAGTAGTTGGCTGCCAAGAATAGGGCTAGAAAGGAGGAATACAGGGCAAAACCTGTGTCTCAGAGACTTTTACTGGATAACCTGTTTAGCACTGAAAGGAAGAATATGATATTTAAGGTGACAGATTAGATGAAGAGGGAAAACAGGGATATAATAGGTGAACATTGTGTGAAGAATGATAAAGGAAAGATAGCAGTGAACAGTGAAGACATTATAGACCCCTGGAGACATTATAACTGGCTGCTGAATGAGGAGTTTGACTGGAATAAGGAACATTTGAAGTCAGTGGATTCAGTGTTTGTCCCTTGGCTTTTGATTGATGCTTCTATTGTAAACAGGGCAATAGGCAGGATGCAGTTGGGCAGGGCAGCAGGTGTGTCTGGGTTGACTGCTGAAATGCTGAAGTCCCCAGGAGATACAGGAGTGGGTTTCAATACTGATTTGATAAAAACGATTATATGTGAATGTGTTGTCCCAGATGTCCGGCTTAAGAGTATGATTGTAAATGTGTGCAAGGGAAAGGGTGATGCCCTGTTAAGAGGAAATTATCTATCTATTTATATACCTAGGCTGCGTCCCCCAAGGAAAGGGAGGTAGCCGAGACAGGACGACACACTCCCCATTTACTCATCCATTCAAACACATTCATTCGCATCTTAGCCCCAAAGGGGAGAAGGGACAGATCCTCACCACACCACACCGCACAAGGGTCAACTACGCAGTGCAGTCAGTGACATCAGCAACAGGGCCCGACAGCAGAGCTGGTTTACCCCTGCCACGTCATAATAGACCCATCCCCTTACCTGCACCTGATCAGACCAAATGCGGGAGAATATCCCCTCAGGGCTGCGTCATCATTTATTCGTTCACAATTTCTCTCCATTTATTTCTCTCACGTACAGCCACTCTTCCTTGCTCAACAGACATCCCTCTCACATCCAGCGCTCTCTTCACATTGTCCATCCATCCTATTCGTGGTCTCCCTCTCAGCCTTACACCTCTCACATCAGATCTAGTTATCTTTTTCACCAATCACTCATTATCCATTCTCTCCATATGCCCAAACCATCGCAACACCCTCTGCTCAACTCTACCAGCCATCTCCCGAACAACTCCAGTTCTCCTTCGCACCTCATCATTTCGCACTCGATCTATACACGTCGCTCCACACATACTCCTCAGACACCTCATCTCCATTACATTCAAACTTTTCCTCTCTGCTACACCCATATTCCATGTTTCAGCCCCATATAATGCAGTCGGTACCACAACACTCTCATACAGCCTTCTCTTTACATCCATTCTAAGCGAACGACATCTAAACACTTTTTTCATTCCTCCCAGCATCTTACCTACTTCATTCATTCTAAACTTCACTTCTGCATCTATTCTTCCATCCACAGCAATGTGTGACCCTAAATAATTAAAATTATAGAGGCATAAAACTTTTGTACCAGATAAGGAAGGTAATGGAGAGAGTCCTAGAAGGTATGACTGGGGTATACTGGTAAGTAAATATTGATGAGAGGCAGTTTGGATTTATGCCAGGGAAAGGGGCCACTGATGCCGTATTCAGCTATAGGAAAAATATTTAATAAAGAAAAGGGAGCTGTACTTTGTTTTTGTTGATCTGCAGATCTTTGACAGAGTCCTTAGGAAGGTAATGAAGTGGGCAATGAGAATTGGATTGAGGAGTGACTGGTTAGAGTGGTTATGGCTATGTATGTGGGTGCTTGCACCCAGGCGAGAGTGAATGGAGATTTGAGTGATGAGTTTTCCATGAATGTTGGCGTGCATCAGTGGTTAGTCTTGAACCCCTCCATTGTTCATCATCATTCTTGGAGCTCTTTCATATGAGTTTAGAATTTGACTCCCAGGGGAGATGCAGCATCCTAGTAACTTGATGTTGATTGCAGAAAATGAAAGGGAGGCAGAGGAAAGGTTTAGAAAATGGAGAGACAGAATGGGGCACAAGCGTTTGAGAGTCAGTGCAGATAAAACGAAAGTGCTGATATCTAGATCTGGTAGCGGCACTGTCAAAGCAGAGAGAGAGTTGCCATGTGTGGTTTGCCACAAGGGTGTGGGAAGTAACTCCATCTTGTGCAGTATTTGTGATAAGTGGATGTATAGGAGATGTAGTGGAATTATAGGTTGACTGTAAGTAATGCAGATTTTTTGTGTGCTTTGTGTCTGGGAGAGCATGTCGAGATTGTCAGGGTGATTAGAAGAATGAATGAGTGAATGTAGGGATTGATCTTGCTGGTGAATCTCTTGAGTGTATGAAAAAGTTTTTTATGTGGGAGACATGCTATATTCTGGAGGTGGGGCTGGAGGTAGATATGTGGCTAGGGTGAGGAGTGGTTGGAGGAAGTTCAGGGAGCTTTGTCTCTCCTGACATAGAGAAGGCTCTCCCTCCTAGCTAAGGGATCTCTGTATGCGGCGGGTGTTAGGAGTGGAATGCTTTATGGTAGTGAGACCTGGGCAGTAAAGGAAAAAGATATTCATCAGTTCAGACATACAGAAAGGGCAATAATTAGATGAATGTGTGGTGTGTCCATGAATGCAAGGCCTGGGAGGAAGGCAATGTTTATGACTGAAGAATTGAGAGGAAGGATGGGACTTGAATGTATTTGTGTTATGATGAGGAGGGGTAGATTGAGATGGTTTGGGCACGTGAAGAGGATGGAGAATGACAGTTGGGTGCAGAAAGTGCAAAGTGTGAACATTGAGGGTAGGGTTGTGAGAGGCAGACCAAAAAAGACATGGGATGATGTCATAGAAGGCTGCCAGTGATCAAGCAGCATGGAGAGCTGCCATTGGGTGATGAAAGCTGACACATGCAAGCATGTTGGAGTCTATGCCTGAGTAGATACCATTGATGTATAAAGGCAAGGGTGATAAGTATGAATGTACTAGCTTTAGGGGTATAAGTCTGTTGAGTGTTGTAGGTAAAGTGTATGGTAGAGTGTTAATTATGAGAGTTAGAGAGGGTACAGAGGGAGTGATTAGTGATGAGCAGTGTGGCTTTAGGAGAGGGAGGGGATGCGTTGATCAGGTGTTTGCTGTGAGACAAGTGTGTGAAAAGTATTTAGCGAAAGGCAAGGATGTGTTTTGGGCATTTATGGATTTAGAGAAAGCGTATGATAGAATTGATAGGGAGGCTTTGTGGACTGTTTTAAGATTGTATGGACTTGATGGTAGGTTACTAAAAGGGGTGAAAAGTTTTTATGTAAATAGTAGAGCGTGTGTAAGAGTGGGAAATGCTGTGAGTGATTGGTTTCCCGTGAGAGTGGGGCTGCGACAGGGATGTGTGATGTCGCCTTGGTTGTTTAATATTTACATGGATGGTGTTGTAAGGGAGGTGAATGCAAGAGTTTTAGGTGGTCTGAGTCTGGTAAATGTTGATGGAGGAGAGTGGAATCTGAAGCAACTGCTGTTTGCAGATGATACTGCATTGGTGACTGATTCAGAGGAGAAATTGAGACAGTTGGTAGAGGAGTTTGGAAGGGTGTGTGAAAGGAGGAAATTGAAAGTAAATGAGAATAAGAGTAAAGTGATGAAGTGTACTAGGTTGATAGATGGTAGGGGGATGAATATAGTTTTGAATGGTGAGTTGCTTGAGGAGGTAGATTGTTTTAAATATCTAGGGTCACATGTTGCTGTGGATGGAAGAATAGATGCAGAAGTGAAGTTTAGAATTAATGAAGTAGGAAAGGTGCTGGGAGGAATGAAAAAAGTGTTTAAATGTCGTTCGCTTAGAATGGATGTAAAGAGAAGGCTGTATGAGGGTGTTGTGGTACCGACTGCGTTATATGGGGCTGAAACATGGAATATGGGTGTAGCAGAGAGGAAAAGTTTGAATGTAATGGAGATGAGATGTCTGAGGAGTATGTGTGGAGTGACGCGTATGGATCGAGTGCGAAATGATGAAGTGCGAAGGAGAACTGGAGTTATTCGGGAGATGGCTGGTAGAGTTGAGCAGAGGGTGTTGCAATGGTTTGGGCATATGGAGAGAATGGATAATGAGCGACATTGGTGAAAAAGATAACTAGATCTGATGTGAGAGGTGTAAGACTGAGAGGAAGACCACGAATAGGATGGATGGACAGTGTGAAGAGAGCGCTGGATGCGAGAGGGATGTCTGTTGAGCAAGGAAGAGTGGCTGTGCGTGACAGAAATAAATGGAGAGAAATTGTGAATGAATAAGTGATGACGCAGCCCTGAGGGGATATTCTCCCGCATTTGGTCTGATCAGCTAGTCAGGTCAGGTGCGGGTAAGGGGATGGGTCTGTTATGATGTGGCAGGGGTAAACCAGTTCTGCTGTCGGGCCCTGCTGTGGATGTCACTGCTTGCATTGCGCAGTTGACCCTTGTGCGGTGTGATGCGGTGAGGATCTGTCCGTTCTCCCCTTTGGGGCTAAGATGCGAATGAATGTGTTTGAATGGATGAGTAAATGGAGAGTGAGTCGTCCTGTCTCGGCTACCTCCCTTTCCTTGGGGGAAGCAGCCTAGGTATATAGATAGATAGATAGATAGTAATTAAGAATAAATTGAAGTGTTGACAAAACTGTTTAAAATTAAAATTGACTAAAAGAATGAGAATGTTATGAGAAGTGTTGTATTCATGGGGACAGAAATTGATGGTTAGAAATGTTTGATTATGAGAATTTGTATTTTCAGACAAAAATACATTGTTAAAAATATTGGCTATCTAGGAATGATAAACATGAGAGAAAGAGTCATCTGGTTTACAACCAAGAGTACCAAAATCTGTGTAAACATCATCATGCATGTTGACATATGAGGCACCTGCTGCTAGAGAGGCATAACCCACAATCTGGCAATTTTCAGATTTTTGTGGGAAGTTACCCAAGAAGCCTTACTCTAGCATGTGGTAAGTCTGGTGAAGGTAAAAGCAACCTTCCAATAAAGCAGAATAGGAACTGAAGTTGCATGTTTTGGTGTGCACCAAACTTGTGATCATGTCTGGGTTTAAAGAACTCTGGGTGGCACATGGTGCTGGCTTCGGCCAATGTGCGCTCGTTTCTTTGATACCAATCATGCGCATTCTTGTGTGCCATGGAGCGCCAGTAGCCATTAAATACCTGCTGAGAGCTTACACTTCTTCATGCTGGCCCTTTAATTGCAACTACTTACCTGGATTTATGCAACATCCTGAGTTGTAGTGATTCACCTGTGGAAAATGAATGACCAGTGCGTACATGAAAAAGACTCAGCAAGCCTGAAGCATGTGAGAGAAATGCCGCACAGAAGAAAAGAGAGAGTGGGGAAGTCTGACCTGGACACCTATTTCTTACTTCCTTGACTTACCCCAACTCATCAATCCACTCAAGCACTACTGGCTCCTAAAGATAGGTGAGTATTCATATTTCATAAATGTAATTAAGTCCCTGTTGATATTATTATGGTACTGTAAGTCATCTTTACCATCTTAACAAAAAAATGTCTATTGCCAGGCACCATACGAGTTCAAATTTTTACAGGTTGTTGTACTGTGGGTAGTAATGTTGTGGATCACATTATTGTTCCAGTTAGTAATAATTTCATAAGGTTAGGAAGGTAGGGTGAATTTTTTTATTGTTATTATTATTATTATTATTTATTTATTTATTTATTTATTTTTTTATTTTTTTTTTTTTTTTCAGTGAGTAGATCTTGATTAGATGATGAAATTCTATCTATCTGTTGCCAGACGCCTCAATCCCGTTTGGGGTGGCCACAAACAAATCGCCTCCAAGTCGCCCTGTCCCCCGCCATTTCACTACCCTGCTTCCAACTCACATCCCCCTCTCTCATATACCTCTCCACCCCATCCCTCCATCTCATCCTCAGTCTCCCCCTCCCTCTTCCCCCCTCCACCTCACTCACATGATGAAATTGATGTAACATAATGTATGATTATGTATGAAATTTTCTCTGTCCACCAAGAAACCATTTACTACACGGGGTGGTAACCACATAACCATATTATGGCGCCTGGTGGTTTAGTGGGTAATTAAGGTGCTCCAAACAGATTGAGCCTGCGTAGGTTTATATCCAAGGGATGGTTTGGGTTTATTGCTCACGTAATGCCACTCAGGGATAAGTGAGACTTGTCACTTTCATCTTAAATGTTAGGACCAACTTGCCTAGACCCAGAGTCCTACACTCCTTATGGGGCAGCATAGGATCGGATGATGGATGGATGGATGAAATTCGTAATGAACTTTATTGTTAACTTTAACTTCAATTTTCCATAAACTGTGCTTTTTGAAAGATGTCCCTCTAGCAGTGGGGGCTTCGTATGTAACTGCTCAGTTCTTTGAATGTTGGCATCTGGCAGTGTGTTTTTGAAGCTGATTTCTGGAATTTCCCCTTGCATATTGATATTTTTGCTGCACCTACTGAATATGGGTAGGCCATATCTATCCACTCAGATGGTGGATAACACATAAGGAACCTGCACAAACTAAGAGGTTGCTGTATTTCACTGAGCTTGCTGTTGATAATTATCCATTTTATACTTTCCCTTCCTTTGTTTCTGGAGCCTACTTCACCCAGTCCTTAGACTGGAAAAAAGGTCAGTATGTTGATGATGATGAATTCTTTCTTTAAGTTTGCTAGAGCTTGAATGAGTAAAGTTGTACAGTATTAGTGGTGTGGAAGAAAGCTGTGATGGTGCTGTTAGGCTGAAATGAGAATGAAAAGAATGAGCATAAAATTTTAGAAGTTAGTGCAAAAATTTTCAAGGCTTAAGTCTGAAAACCACATTCTTTAACAATTCTCTTTCCAATGCACGTACTCATGAGTTTTCATTTTTATGCCATTACTAAAGAGTTGTGCCCTTATCAATAATGTGGTTACTAAAACCCATAAAATCTTTCAGTCTCAGTATTCTTTTTTCTGTTCTTGGGCCCTTACACTTCTCACTGCAAGGGCAGCACAGGATTTCATTACAGTAATCCCTCCACTATCCGATGTAATAGAGCCAAAGGCATGTCCAGAAAGTGGGTCCGTCCAGATAGTGGGCCCCTGCCTCCTGGACTGGTACTTATGGACCCTAACCCAGCCGAACTTTGAAAGCCACCTAAATAACTCCCTACCAGAGATGTATAGCACCTATTTAAGACCCTATTCACGCCGATAATGGACATAAAGCATGAAATAAATGAAATGGAACCAGAGAATGAGGAATTAGAAGTGAGTATGGAAAATATTTAGCAGTGTACAGGGTACACTGAGAAACGTGCTTTGCTTAGGCCCCTAATTAAGAAACCTGGCCTTGATGTCGAGAGCATGACAAATTATCGTCCTGTCTCTAACCTGTCCTTTTTATCCAAGATTATTGAGCGGGCCATACTTGACCAACTCTTACCACTACTGGAACACAACAGAGTTGTTCCTGTTGTTCAATCAGCATACAGAAAATACCATTCGACTGAAACTGCACTAATAAGGATTCAGAGCGACTTGGTGGCAAACACTTGTAGTGGGATGTCCTCTCTCCCAGTTCTTTTGGATCTGTCTGCAGCTTTTGATACAGTAGATCATAAACTATTGTTGGATGATCTGTATTTTTATGGCGTTCGTGATAGTGCCCTTTTGCTCCTTAAGTCGTATCTGTCGGACAGATCTCAGAGAGTGGTTGTTGATTACGCTAGCTCTGATTCTGCTCCTCTTCTATTTGGAGTCCCTCAAGGATCAGTTTTGGGTCCAATTCTATTTACTATCTACACAAGTAGTTTATCGTCTTTACTTGATGCTCATGATGTGTCCTATCATTTTTATGCTGATGACACCCAGCTCTATGTTAAGATGTCAGATATCAACGATACTAAGATAAAGTTTGAATCTCTAATGTCTGATATTAAGATTTGGATGGCTAAGAGGAAACTTAAGCTGAATGATGGTAAAACTGAGATCATCATCATCAGAGGAAACAGAAGGGGTGATGACACTGACAATGCCCTGGCTTTGAACATTGGCGTGTCACAGCTGCATCCAGTCAGTTCTGTTCGAAATTTGGGTGTTTATTTTAATTGTAAGTTAAATTACAAAGAACACATTAATCAGGTTGTAAGAGGGTGTAACTTGCATATCAGAAATCTGTATTCTGTGAGAAGATTCCTGAATAGACAGTGCCTCCTAACATTGGTCCATGCAGTGGTCTTGTCTCGTGTTGATCATTGTAATTCACTTTGGGTTGGTCTTCCACATAATATACTAACAAAAGTTCAGTCTGTGTTGAACAGGGCGGCACGGCTTATCTTTGGTCTCCCCCCGAGAACCTCAACTACCCCGTTTCTGATTGAGTTGCATTGGTTACCAGTAAAGGCTAGAATTGAATTTAAACTGTGTCTTATTACATTCAAGGTTCTTAAGTTTGGTGAACCGAAGTATCTTTGCTGAATTGTTAAAACTCCCATCGACACGCCCGGGTGTGATGTTACGCAGTGAAGATGATTCCTTGCGTCTTGATGAGCCAGGAGCCATTCACCAGTCATCTTTCTCTGATCGTTCTTTTGCATATAGAGCCCCTAGATTATATAACAGATTGCCATTGTCCATAAGACAACTCTCTACTGTTGAATCCTTTAAGAGACAGCTGAAAGCCTTTCTTTTTCAAAATGCTACGATCTGGAGAGAGGTATTATGACAGATGATTATAGGGTCTAATTTTTGCCACTTTCATGTATATATGATGTAGCTTGTATTATATACAAGAAATGTCACAATTCTTGTAATTGTAAAAATAACGAGCGCTAGTGAATTCCCAAAAGGAAGAACTGGCGCTTTTGAGAAACAAAAGGCCAGATTATTATTATTATTATTATTATTACTTGCAGCACGTCTGTGGCCACCTCCTCTAAGGCTCTGGCAGTAGTGAAAATGCACTTGAAGCACGTACAGTAATCCAGTGTTGTGCAGCACTTAATTCTTTGTACTGTGAGTTATATCTGTTTAACACTGCACATTCTGCCCTTAATTGCGCCACGCCAGTTTCAACCGCCATTTTGCACTCCACACTTAATCCTTTTCACTCTAAATTCTAATTTCTTAACACTGCACAACACTGTAAATTTCCATGTGGTCTAGTGGCGAGGTATTGCAGTTTATTCACTGTTTATTCACAAAAACGAGCACGTACAGCATCCATTGCGATGAACATCTACTCTCGACTGTGGTTAGGCGGTAACTGGGGAGGGGGCAGGAAGGAAGGGGTGGAGGGGCCGTGCATAAACGACAGCTGTTTTCGTCGCATGCCAATTTTAAATTATGGATGGGGGGAAAAATTGGATTTTTTTTTTTTATTTTTTTTTTTAATGTTCCGAAGGTCCAGGTCCACAATGTCTGGTAAGTGGGGAGTCCGGATAGTGGGTGTCCAGATAGTACAGGGGTCACTGTATTAATGAATGGATGTTTCTAACCAAGGCCTTCAAAGCACTGGTCACCTTTCTGCCTTGAGCCACTCTACTCTTCACTTCCTGTATGCATTTCCCATATTCTGCTTTTACTGCAATAAGGTACCATAATGTATATAATAATTCAAGTCTCTCTCCATTCACTAGTATGTCATACTGTGAATCACCTCTCTGAACAACCATCTCTTTACTTTTGTCTACATCCATTTTCATTTTTTCTTAACCTGTTATTTACAGCATACATGGCCTGGAGGATTTGACTGATGATAATTATGATGGTTGGGATGAGGGCGGTGGCCCGTACTGCCTCCAGTTCTCTGTAATCATACGCAAGCTGACGTCCTTCAACGCCGCAGGCATCAAACAGGAGCCAAGAGATGAGTTGGAGGAGGACAATGAAGATAGTAGTTTGGAAAATAATTTTACTGACATTGTTAACAAAGGTAATTTGTTTTGTATCAGTAGTGTTTGCCACTGAGATAGAGCCAAGACTGTCAATGGTTTGAATGATCAGTGAATGGATTTATGGCTCCCTTCATTGAGTACCCTGTTCATAGTTCTATTTTTTTCCCCTCACTTCATTATTAGGTGGAATTCATGGTGAGGATGATGGTGACATATTGTCATTGACAGTATGGGATAAGAATAACACTTCTCTTTTTCTAGTGTGCTATTAAAGACAGCCTAAGGGACAAGAGTTGGTACACGAAAAACGCTCCTCTTTATATTGGTGTATAGGTTCAATGAGCTCACTTCCATGCTTATATGTTGCCAGTAGTCTCATATCTCTTGTGGCATTTGTGGAGGAGTGATTGTACATGGGCTTCCTTTTTCTCTGCTATGTGTACCTGATAAGATCAAGGAACTATAGTTCCTGTACACCATTGTGATTTTAAGAGACTTGGTTAGGATGTTGAGTGTTGTTTTTGGTAAGAGTCCTTCTTTTCTTGAACTTATGTGTAACTTTTTAAAACCGTATTAATCTTATGAGTAATTTCAGTACCTTTATTCTACACAGCTCCAGACACTTTTGTCCAGTTGAGAAATACCCATCAGTGCTAGAAAAGGTAAAATCTGTATCAGTTAAATAAGGATATATTCTTAATGGCAGATAAAAAAGATTATACTTAATGAGATCAGCGTGCCATGTATTGGATATCTGCATCTCATGGGAATATGGAAGTTTGAGTTAGGCTGGCAGTGATGATAACTGACTCTTCTTTAGTTCTCACCTATGTGTTGGAACACTGCACACAGCCAGCCAGTCCAAGGTTTGCTTCAGTACTGTAGCAAGTCTCAAACAAGTATCCAAGTTCATGATGTTTGTTTGAGGTAATCAAATTAGAATATATTCCAGATTTGCTTAATTGTAAATAATGAGGATATTTTGACAGGTTATCTATCCTTTCATTCATTCATTCATTCATTATCAGAATCCTTAATTGTCCCAGTAAGGGCATAGGGGCCTGGGTACTGATATTAAACACTTTCCCATTCATTGGATGCCCTGAGGTGTCAAGATTTTGAGTACACAACCATTCTTTGGACACCGAGGGTATGTTTGACTCTGTCATGTAAGTTATGCTCAGAAAAAAATCAGTACATCTGGAACAACATGAGATACTCTGAAGCCAAAAAGCTCTTGAAAATCTGCGTAAAGACCTCTGACAGTTAACCAAGAACATGACTGGGTGGTGAGTTGGGGAAAAGGGTGGAACGGGAAAGTGTTGTTAACCCCTTCGGTACCGGACCTCCTACTGCACGTGACGTGGTGTATCCCAGCTTTTTCCCATGGTGTACTGGTGCAATATTATACCAAATAAGTGTCATGTATCTTATGTAACAAGGAACTATTCTAAACCGCTTTGTAGTAGATCTGAATGGAGTAAATTATATACAGTAGAACCTCTTTGGTCTGGACCCCTTTGATCCGGACTTCTGTTAATTCGGACAAAATTTAAAAATAATAAGCTCCAAAAATATGTTGAAAGTAATTCTAAAGTCATTTTCAGTATCGGCGCGGAAAGTGATTGTCATTCGTTTAGTCTCGGATCACGCTAGATCGCAACGTGGGCGCCTGTTTAAACACACGCTAGCATTCGTTCCATCAACTAGTTCACCAACCATTTATATTTTTACACTGTATTTCAAAAGTTAATCCTTCTTACCATGCCCCTTAATGCAAGTGTAGCTTCTGCAATGAATAAAAGTGTTAAAAGGAGGAGTTTGCTTACACAAAAATGGGTCAGAATATTCT
The DNA here is from genome assembly GCF_032717465.1 of Coenobita brevimanus. Taxonomy (NCBI): domain Eukaryota; kingdom Metazoa; phylum Arthropoda; class Malacostraca; order Decapoda; family Coenobitidae; genus Coenobita; species Coenobita brevimanus. The sequence continues at coordinate 31,102,539 of NC_137015.1, forward strand.
GCAGTGTTTAATGATTACTGTAGGTTATTTTTTGTACTTAAATGTGCTTTACTTGTACATCAGACATTAGCTTCTTGCCCATATGGGCGTTATCAATATTCCAAAAATGACAATGTATTTTTTGTCCACATAAGTTTTATTTTTATTCCAAATATTACAGTCAATTAGTTAATTTATTTTTTTGCCTACACAGGCCTTAGTCACTTACCACAATTTAAAATGTAGGCTAGTTTCTTGTCATGGCCTTACCTGTAAATTATGCAATACAAAACTATCGTACATGATTAGTTTGGTTATTTTAGTATCCTTTCATCTTTTGCAGTAACATAGGGTTGACATATGCCACATATGTTAATAATTAACAAACATACCATATGTAGACAGTTTTTGGTATGAACTGGAGATTACCCTGATGGTCCGGACAATCTGCTAATTCGGACAACCCTTCCCCCCATATAGTCCGAATGAGAGAGGTTCTACTGTATATCAATAATAATAATAATAATAATAGTAATAATATAATAATGATAATAATAATATTAATAATAATAATAATAATAATAATAATAATAATTATCATCTACAATACTAAAAGAACAAATTACAAAACTCACAGAGAGAGGAAATTACCTCTCAGTCAAAAAAGTATTTGAAAGCATCTCCAGGCGTTGTAAGGGGTGAGGGACCTAGCACAGGATTTGTGCCTGAGAATTGTGCAGTGAAGCGTGGTTTTTCTTCCGGCCGCTTATCATTGAATATGTCCGACACCAAGCACCAGCCTCCCTCCACGACACATTCCTCAATATCACTCGTTTTGTCACTTATTTCACTGCTTGAGAGGCCGTCATCACTCTCAGATCCACAATCACCTGGTATAAATTCATCACCAGAACTATCACTGAGCTCCTCCGCCATGTTGAGAAAAAAATGGCAGAAAAACAGCAAAAAAAAAAAACAGCTCAACACTCCCCTCACTGACCACAGTAGGGAACTGATTGGTTGAGCTGGCTTGCTGATAGATCATAGATGTCACAGAGTCCCTGACCAAGAGTTCCCTGTGATTGGACGAGCAGGAAAAGGGGAGGAGCTAAAACTGGACTAATAGCTGTGTCCCGCATTCTGTATCAACGCCTGGAAGCTTGGGCCAGCTGCTCTGTACTTCCCAGACTCATCACAATAATTTGACGTCGGGGAAACGTCATGGCCCTGCCGACCGGATGGATCATGACGTTGTATTTACGTCATGGTACCGAAGGGGTTGAGGTGAGAAAGATCAGTTGATCTTCCTTGAGAGGCAGCTTGTTAGCAATAAACCCCTATCACTCTTTGGATTTAATTAAGACAGAAAACTGCATTTTCAGAATTCCCTTAGAAGTACAGGCTGTACACGCATGATATTGGTGCATAATTAATTTTTAAACTTTGACAAGCTATTCTGGAAAGAAAAAATGAAGTAATGTTTTTGTTTCATTTCATTTATAAATGCTCCAGCATGCTTGTTTGCATCAGCCTTGATCACCTAATGGTGACTCTCCACCCTGGTTGATCTCTAGGAGCCCCTTTATTCAGTCCCCTGCCCTTGGAGTCACGCCATATGACCTTGTCCCAAACCTTTTTTGATCTGCCACAGCAGCTTTACCCTCATTGTTCATACATCTCATCCCCTGCACCCTGTTGTCATCCTTCATTCTCTGTATATACTCAAACCATCTCAGTCTGCTGCTTCTTGTCACATTAGTAATACAGGCAGCCGCTGGTATCTAGATGGCTAATATCCAAATTTTCTCATATCTAACTTGTCATATTTTTTAAACCGTGAGTCAGTATTTAAACGAAAACCCTGAATTTTTGTTTATCTGGCTTTCCAGTATGGAATTCCTTGTAAAACTGACCTTTTTAGCCGTAACTCACTTTTTCAGTAGTGTAAAGTTGCCAGTTCAAAGGCACTTCTTTTTTTTTTCTTCTCCCAATGCTAGGAAGAAGGAACCAAAGGCCATGAGCCCACATTAACTGTTCCCTCCAAGAGAAAAACAAAATACAAGAGAGAGCCAAATTCAAGATCTGATCATTTCGAGATGCCTGGACACACTGCATTTGAAAGACTGGAGATCGTAGGAAGCAACAGAGGGAGACAGTTCTGGAGTTGACCTGTTGCATAAATGAAGGACTGGGAGTAACGGTTAACTCTTGCATTAGAGAGTTGGACAGAAAAGGGATGAGAATTTGATGCTAGATGGGTGCTATGCACCCATCATAGAGGTGGAGGAATGCAGGCAGACAATTCAGAGGAGCAATGACCATTGAAGTAGCGATAGAAAAGAGATAAAGATGCAACAGTGCGGCAAAGAGACAGAGGTTGAAGGGAGCCAGTAAGAGGAGGAGAGTTAATGAGACGAAAAGCCTTTGACTCCACCCTATTGAGAAGAGCTGTATGTAGGGAACCTCCCCACACATGTGAGCTGTACTTCACACAGGGGTGGATAAAACCCGTGTATAGAGTCAACAATTGTGCAGAGGTAAAGAAGGAATGGAGTCGGCTTAGCACACCTAATCTCTTGGAAGCAGATTTTACCATCCATCCATCTATCCATCATCCAATCCTACATTGCCCCATGAGGAGCGTAGGAGCCCCGGGTTAGGCAGTTGGTCTCGGCATTTATGATGAGAGTGACCAGCCTCACTCATCCCTGAGTGGCATTACATGAGCAATCAACCCCAACCATCCCTTGGATATAAACCTTCACTAGCTCAATCTGACTGAAGTGCAATAAATACCCACTAAAACACGAAGTGCCAAAATTTGGCCATATGGTTACCACCCAGCGTAGTAAATGGTTTCCTGGTGTACAGGAAACCATTTGGCTTGTCACTCAGTGTAAAGTCACCCACAGGCAGAAGGAAAAGGAAAGAATGAAGGATATAAAGACAGAAGAGGGAGTGTAAAGTCACCCATAGGCAGAGGGACAAAGAAAGAAAAGGAAAGAAAGAAAGAAGAGGATGGAAGGAAAGAAGAATGGAAGAGAGGAAAGGGCTGACACCTGAGACCAGCACTACATCGAGTAAGTGGATGGTGAGCGCCCTCACCTACCACAAAGCAGATTTTACAAGGGATGTAATATGATTTTTTCAAGATAAGTCCTGAGTGAATGAAACCCCAAGCATGTTCAAGGATGATGCAGGATTAATCTATCTATATCTATAGCCTGATGCCCTAATCCCGCAAAGGGTGGCCACAGTCAAAATGCCTCCAAGTCGCTCTGTCACCCACCATTTGACTACCCTCCCCCCAACTCACTCCCCCCCTCCCTCATATACCTCTCAACTCCATCCCTCCACCTCATCCTCGGTCTTCTCCTCCCTCTCCCTCCCTCCACCTCACCTACATACACCCTCTTAGTCAGTCTTTCATTCTCCATTCTCTCCACATGTCCAAACCACCTCAGTATGTTTCTCCTAATCTGCTCAACCACATCCACATCCATCCCACAACGTTGCTTCACTTCTTCATTCGTCAACCTGTCCCTCCATGTCACTCCACATGCTCCTCTCAAGTAGCTCATTTCCACTGCTCTCACTCTTGACTTGTTCCCCTCTTGCAAGGTCCATGCCTCGCTTCCATACGTCAGGGTAGGGATCACAATACTCTCATGCAGTGACTTCTCAGCTTCCATACTCACCTCCCTATTTCTCATCACTGCTTTCAGTGAACCAACAACCTTCTTTCCCTGCTGTACCCTTTCACGCACTTCATCCTTACTCATCACACTACTCAAGTACTTGAATGCACTCACATTCTCCATGTCCTCGCCATCCAAGCTCACCGTGCATTCTGTGACTTCATTCCTTTCAAACACCATAACTTTACTCTTGTTCACAGTAACTTTCAGATTCCTCTTGCTACACACTGTCCCAAATTCATTCACCAAACCTTGCAACTCCCATTCATCTTCACTCAGCAATACTGTATCATCAGCAAACAACAACACTGGAATCTTTCAAATCTCACCCTCATTCGTTAGAGCCAGCCCCTTATCCACTGCCCTACCTTGCAACTCCTTTACAACCCCATCCATGTATATATTAAACAGCCATGGAGACATCACACAACCCTGTTTCAGTCCCACATTGAGATCAAAGAACTCACTCAGCTCACCATCCACTAGCACCATAGCCCTAGCTCCTTCGTTTAGTCTTCAAACCACTCAACAATTTCCCCTCCACTCCATAGATTCTCAATACCTTCCACATACATTGTCTGTCTATTCTGTTATAAAGCTTTCTCCAAGTCCATGAAGGCAGCATACACTTTCTTTCCCTTCTCTAGATACTTCTCCACTAAACATCTTAGATTTTTCCCATCCTAAATCCCCCTTGTTCTTCTCCAACTAGCTCCTCTGTCATATGCCTAACCCTATCAATGAGTATTCTACAATATATTTTTCCAGTCACAGCAAGAAGGCAAATACCTCTATTGTTACCACATACTTCTCTCTTCCCTTTTCCTTTGTATAAAGGAACAATTATACCTGATTTCCAGTCCTCCAGAACCTTTCCCTCTTCCCAAGCCAATCTACATAACTTCCATATCCACTCCACTACAATCTCACCCCCATACCTCAGCATTTCACCACACACTCCATCTTGATCTTCTTCATTGCTTCCACCATTTCCACCCTACTGATCACTTCCTCCCTCCTCTCATCTCTCCTTCTCCCAGCCATTCCCCAACCACTTATACTCGCACTGCTCTCACTCTCTACATTCAACAAATCCTCAAAGTGCTTCTTCCATCTCCTCAATTTCTCTCTCTTCTCCACCAACAATCTATTATTCCTATCTTTCACTCCCCTACTATTACCCCTTTCACACTGCCGTACTTTCTTTACCTCCTTCCAAAACAATTTCATACTCTCCCTCCATTTCACACTCAGATTCCTCCCAAACTCTTCATCCACTTTCTTCTTACTCTCCTTCAGCAATCTCTTCACCTCCCTTCTCCTGCTCACATATACTTCTCTCTTCTCTCTCTCATCTCCTCCCCTACCTCTACTCTCTAACCATTCACTATATGCCTTCTTCTTTTGTTCCACATCTCGTTTCACCTCATCATTTTACCATACAGTCCCTTTCACACCCCTGCATCTCCTCCTCACTCCACAAACCAACTCACACGCCGCACCTATCTCTTCCGTGAATATCTTACGTACGTCTTCCATCCCTTCCATCTGCTTTAACTCATACCTTCCCAATCTTTCTTCCACTATGCTCTTATACTCTGCCACTTTCTCACTGTCTTGCAATTTCTCCACTCTTCTCACAGGAGCTGTTTCCTCCTGTCTTCCCCTTCGTCTCTTCAGCCATTTTCTTTGCATCCTTACCTTGGCCATCACTAAGTGATGGTCCGAGATTCCATTCCCCCACTCTCTCCACACTCTTGCATCCACCACTTGTCTTCTCATTCGCTCATCCACGCACACATAGTCTATCATTGCCTTTCGTTCAACAAGTTCACCATCCATCCTCCTCATAACTCTCCATGTAAACCGGTGGATCATCTTATGCCGAAAGTAGGTGTTAGCTGTTGCTAACCCCTTACCAGCACAGATGTCCTACAAAGCACTACCATTCCCATCTACTTCAACTGGCACACCCCACTGACCAACCACTCCATCCACTCCTATATTCCCAACTTTGCCATTCATGTCTCCAATCAAAAACACTCTCTCACTCTCAAACTTGTCCATACATGCTTCTACACTCGCCCAAAACTCATCTTTCACTCTTTCACTTTTGCCACTCGGTCCTCTGTCGGCGCATATGCACACACAATCGCCCACGCTTGTATACCTACTTTCATCCTCACCCATACAATCCTTGCACCCACTGTTCCATACTGTCTTATATTCTCCTTCCACTTCTTGCATATCATCAGACATACTCCCTCTCTTGCCCTCTCATTCTCATTAACTCCTGGACATATTCCTAAACCGTATTCCCATTCTCTCACCCTTTCACCTTTCCATTTAGTTTCAGTCAATCCACATACATCCACTCTTGCATCCTCAAGCACCTGCACAATCTCTCTCTCTTTCACTTCATCATTCACTCCTCTCACATTCCATGTTCCCACCCTCAGAAAGTCCTTTGTCCATTCCTTAGTTGTCAATGTATGGTCCGTCCTGGTCCGAGGCGCTTTATTCGCTTGTTTAGTTAGTTCTTTTTACGGGGTGGGGCACTAACCCACCACCAACCCTTTTATTTGCCTCATACGACAAGCAGGGATACTGGGGGAGTATTCTTGAAACCCACCTACACCTGTGGAAGATTCTGTCAGGTTGATAGGTGTAAGAACTGAGTCTTAAATGCATTAAAAACAACAAATTTTACCCCAGTTAGAGATACGAACCAAGTCAGACATTAGGTGTGCCATAGCCTCATCCCTTGTTTGCTGAAGTAACTGCTAAGGTGAACGTTGTGGGAACCGAATGGAAAGGTGAAGGGTGGAGTCATCAGTGTACAGGTGGATAGGGTTAGATGTACAGCTTAGAAGGTCATTGATGAATAAAAGGAAGAGAGTTGGTGATAGGACAGATCCCTAAGGAACACCACTGTTGATAGATCTAGGAGAAGAACGATGGCCATCTACAACATTGGCTATAGAACGACCAGAAAAGAAGCTATAGATGAAGGCACAGATAGAAGGACAGAAACCGTAAGAGGGCAGTTTGGAAATTAAAGATTTATGCCAGACTCGATCGAAAGCCTTTGAGATGTCAAGTGCAATGGCAAAGCTTTCACCAAAGTCCCGAAAGGAGGATGACCAGGAGTCTGAAAGGTAGGTGAGAAGATCGCCAGTGGAGCGTCCCTGACGGAACCTATACTGACGATCAGAAAGAAGGTTGTGATAGGAAAGATGCTTTAAAATGATTTTATTAGGAATTGACTTGAAAACTTTTGAGATACAGGATGTTAAAGCAATTGGACGATAGTTAGAGAGTTGGGAATGGTCACCCTTCTTTGGGACTGGCTGTATGAGAGCAAACTTCTAGCAAGAAGGAAATACCACTAAACACACTCTCAGATCTGCTAGAATGTAACTACAGTAATCCCTCCACTATCCGATGTAATAGAGCCAAAGGCACGTCCGGAAAGTGGTCCCAACCGGAAAGTGTGCCTCTGCCTGCTGGACTGGTACTTATGACCCTAACCCAGCCTAACTTTGAAAGCCACCTAAATAACTCCCTACCGGACATGCATAGCACTTATTTAAACCTATTTAAGACCCTATTCACACCAATAATGGACATAAAGCATGAAGTAAATGAAAAGGAACCGGAGAATGAGGAATTAGAATTATGGAAAATACTTAGCAGTGTACTGGCTACTTACAGCATGTCTGTGGCCACCTCCTCTAAGGCTCTTGTAGTTGTGAAAATTCTCTTGAAGCACGTTCTCTAATCCAGTGTTGTGCTACACTTAATTCTTTGCACTTTGAGTTATAATTGTTTAACACTGCACATTCTGTTCTTAATTGCACCGCGCCAGTTTCAGCTGCCAGTTTCAACCGCCACTTTGCATTCCACACTTAATCCTTTGCATTGTAAATTCTAATTTCTTAACACTGCACAACACTGTAAATTCCCATGTGGTCTAGTGGTGAGGTATTGCAGTTTATTCACAAAAACAAGCATGTGTGGCATCCATTGCGATGAACGTCTTCCCTTGACGAAGGTTAGGCAGTAGCTGGGGACAGGGTTGCCAGATCTGAGCTCAGCCACATTACCAAATTTCTCAATTTTCATTACCAACTTTAACTTTTCATTACCAAATTCTTTAAGGAAACATTTATTCTTCACTAATTATGTGTACAAATGGAAATAATCACTCTCTTTATAATCAGCAGCATGTTTATTGTTGCGTTATGTATGCCAGCAGATTAATCAAAGAGAGCAGACAGTCCACCGTCTCCATTCTCTATATCTTCATACATGTGAAAGATCTGTTTGGTAATGGATCATGCTGATTCACTACCAAACGAACTTTTTAGTACCAAATTGGCCCACATTTGGTGATGAAAAATACCAAATGGCAACCCTGACTGGGGAGGAGGGAGGGGGGAGGAAGAAAGGGGTGAAGGGGCCATGGTGTAAACAGCTGTTCGGCACTGCGCAGCAATTTCCAATTACAGGTGGGAAGAAATTCAGATTTGGGGGGAATTTATTTCTTTTTTTGGCCATTTTTGGGTTCCGAAGGTCCGGGCTCACAATGTCCAGTAAGTGGGAAGTCCGGAAAGTGGGTATCCGGATAGTACAGGGATTACTGTAAATACAAAAATTGACAGTTCTCTAGAAAAATATAAAATCTGTAAGATGGAGGAATAGAAGAAGGGAAAGACGAGAGGAAGGAGTAGTTGCAAGGAGAGTGGAAAGGTTACAAGAGGATGAGAAAAAGGCAGAGTATAAGAGAGAAGTGGAGGAACGATTGGGCAAATATGAGTTGGAGCAGATGAGGGACGTGGAAGGTGTGTGTAGAATATTTACAGAAGAAATATGTGCAGCATGTGATGTGGTGTGTGGAAGGAAGAGAAGACGGAGGGGGGTGCAAGGAACAGCGTGGTGGACTGAAGAGGTGAAACGGGCTGTGGCACAAAAGAAGAAAGCATACAATGAATGGATGAGAAATAGGGGCGTGGAAGAAGTTGAGAGGCGGAAGAGAGAGTTATATGTAGAAAGAAAGAGAGAGGTGAAAAGATTAGTAAGAGAGAGTAAGAAGAGAGTGGATGAGGAATTTGGAAGGAATTTGAGTGTAAAGTGGAGGGACTGTAAGAAAATGTTCTGGAAAGAGGTGAAAAGAGTAAGACAGGGTGGAAGTGAAGTTAGCAGGGGAGTGAAAGATAAAAATGGTAGATTACTAGTGGAGAAAGGAGAAAAAGTGAGCAGATGGAGAGAACACTTTAAGGAATTGTTGAACGTGGAGGATGGAAGTAATGCGAGTATAAGTGGCTGGGGAATGGCTGGAAGAAGGAGGGAGGTGAGAAGACAGGAAGAAATCAGTAGGATAGAAATTGTGGAAGCAATGAAGAAAGTTAAATTGAGGAAAGCCCCAGGAATTGATGGAGTGTGTGGTGAAATGCTGAAGCATGGGGGAGAGATAGTAGTAGAATGGATGTGGAAGATGTGCAGATTGGCCTGGGAGAAAGGTAGAGTCCCGGAGGATTGGAAGTCAGGTATAATTATTCCCTTGTACAAAGGAAAAGGGGAAAAAGAAGTGTGTGGTAATCATAGGGGCATTTGTCTTCTTAGTATAATAGGAAAAGTATATGGTAGGATACTTATTGACAGAGTTAGAGAAAGAACAGAAAAATTAGTTGGAGAAGAACAGGGAGGCTTTAGGAAGGGAAGAGGTTGTGTAGATCAGATATTCATTCTCAGATCTTTAGTGGAAAAGTTTCTAGAGAAGGGAAAGAAGTTGTATGCGGCTTTCATGGATTTGGAGAAAGCATATGACAGGGTGGATAGACTAGGATTGTGGAAAGTGTTAAGAATATATGGAATAGATGGGAAGTTGTTGAATGCTGTGAAGAGTATGTACGATGGTGCGAAGGCTGCAGTGCGTGTGGATGGTGAACTAAGTGAATTTTTCTCCTTGAAAGTTGGGTTGAAACAGGGATGTGTCATGTCTCCATGGTTGTTCAATCTGTACATGGATGGGGTAATAAAAGAGGTACAAGGTAGGGTAGTGGATGTTGGAGTGGCCCTGGTGAGAGAGGATAGTGTTTGGAAACTCCCTGTACTGTTGTTTGCAGATGATACTGTGTTGTTGAGTGAAGACGAAGGGGAGCTGCAAGGCTTGGTGGATGAGTTTGGGAGAGTGTGTAAGAAACGGAATCTAAAGGTGAATGTAGGGAAGAGTAAAGTGATGGTCTTTGAGAGAGGTGAAGTCAGTGAATGTACAGCGAGGTTGGATGGTGAGGAATTGGAAAATGTGAGTACGTTTAAGTACTTGGGTAGTGTGATGAGTAAGGATGGAGGTTTGGAGGGTGAAGTGCTTGAAAGGGTACAGCAGAGAAGAAAGGTTGCTGGTTCTTTGAAAGCAGTGATAAGAAACAGGGAAGTGAGCATGGAAGTGAAAAAGTTACTACATGACAGTATTGTGATACCAACTCTAACGTACGGAAGTGAAGCTTGGACGTTGTTGGAAGGACACAAGTCAAGAGTGAGAGCCGTGGAAATGAGTTATTTAAGAGGAGCCTGTGGAGTCACACGGAGAGACAGGCTGACGAATGAGGATATAAAGGAGCATTGTGGTGTTGATGTGGATGTGATAGGAAGCGTTATGAGGAACACACTGAGGTGGTTTGGCCATGTGGAGAGGATGGAGGGTCAAAGACTGACGAAGAGAGTGTATGTGAGTGAGGTGGAGGGGGAAAGAGGGAGGGGGAGGCCGAGGATGAGATGGAGGGATGGGGTGGAGAGGTATATGAGAGAGGGGGGTGTGAGTTGGGAGCAGGGGAGTGAAATGGCGGGGGACAGGGCGACTTGGAGGCGATTTGTTTGTGGCCACCCCAAACGGGATTGAGGCGTCTGGCAATAGATAGATAGATAGATAGACAATACTGAAATGACTGTAAAAGTCTCCATAATAAAGTTAGATTTCTATCCTTCTTGTAAAATTCTTCATAATGTAGCTAGATTTTATGTCACAAGGCACTAAAAATTACTAGTAAATGAAGTGTTCTTTCCCAAACATTAAGTTGGTAACTAAGTGATAGTTGTTGTTTTGATGAGCAGTCAGGGTGGTCCATATTTTCTTTTGATATTCAGTGTGACGTGTTACTGTATATAATATGATGTTTGTTGCAGATACTGTACATTATATATATATCCATCCATCCATCATCCAATCCTACATTGCCTCATGAGGAGCGTAGGAGCCCGGGGCTAGGCAGTTGGTCCCGATATTTAAGATGAGAGTGACCAGCCTCACTCAGTCCTGAGTGGCATTACATGAGCAATAAACCCCAACCATCCCTTGGATATAAACCTTCACCGGCTCAATCCGATTGGAGCGCAATAATTACCCACTAAACCACCAGGCACCAAAATTTGGTTATATGGTTACCACCCAGCATAGTAAATGGTTTCCTGGTGCACAGGAAACCATTTGGCTTGTCACTCAGTGTAGAGTCACCCACAGGCTGAAGGAAGTGGAAAGAATGAAGGATAGAAAGACAAAAGAGGGAGTGTAAAGTCACCCATAGGCAGAAGGACAAGGAAAGAATGAAGGAAAGAAAGACAGAAGAGAATGGAAGGAAAAAATGATGGAGAGGAAAGGGCAGACACCCGAGAGCAGCACTACATCAAGTGAGTGGATGGTGAGCGCCCCCACCTACCATCTATATATATATATATATATATATATATATATATATATATATACAGTAGGCTCGCCCAGTGCGCGTCATCACAGTGCGCGGATCGCATTGTGCGCGAGTGACCAAAAATCATAACGAAAAACCTTGAATGCGCGAGTTTACCCCGCAAAACACGAGGTAGAGGCAAGAAGTGGCTTAGAAACGCCATTTTCCATCAGTACGTGACCCCCTCCACACACAACGCGCCAATAGTGACCTAGAGGCTCATGGGGAAGGTGCTCAAGAGGAGTCTACAATAAGATATTGCCAATAACAGCTTCAATAATAACGTTTTCCGCAATAACAGTAAGTTAGAATAGATACCCAGTTTCTAAAATATTGTTGTTTATTTCGTGAATACCAAGTTGTTATACTGCCAATACGTCCATAACAAGATGAGGAATGAAACAAACAAGCAAGAAGAGATGAAGGAAATTGCCAAAAATGTGAGCAGTAGCGAGGAGAGGGAGGATACTCCCTACCCACCGTCGTCCTCCACTGCCCCACCTGACTCACCAGCCGCCTCCCTCTCCACCTCACAGCCCCACCTGACTCACCTGCTTCACCTGGCATACCTGCAACCCCCACCATAATGACTGTTGCTGCATTCTGGAAGAAATGTAACATTCAACAGGCCGTAAATTTCTTCGTCAAAGCCTGGAATAATACAACATTGGCAACTGTTAAACAAGCGTGGTGCGGCCGGGGTGGTGGCGGGGGCACTGTAAGTGCGTTGCCGTGCCTCAGAACCCCTGTTGTTTAAGTCCATCAGGCCTGTTGTCTACTCTTTTTAAGGTGACTGCCCATATTTTTGTTATTGCGGCTATATCTGTAGTACAGTGTCTGAAAAATTTGACCTTTTTTATGTCTCTAAGGGCCAAAAAATGTCCAGGTATTAGAGGGTACCGCCCATATGTAATTTTTCCCATAAGATTATGTATTCCCAGTACGCGAATTCCCAGTGCGCGAGGTCGTGGACCGCCCAATCTCTCGCTCACTGTGCGAGCCTACTGTATATATATATATATATGTTACAAATGTATTATATATTCATTCATTGCCAGACGCCATGTATCCCAAACGGGGTGGCCAAGGGCTTAGAGTTAATTGTTTTACAGGGAGGGGCACTAATCCTCCACCAACCCCACTTGACACGTAGGGAGAACGTTATGCCAACAGCATCTGGTGTTCCCAGGCGGTCACCCATCCAAGTACTAACCAGACCCAACGTTGCTTAACTTCGCTGATCGGACGGGAAGCGGTGTACTCAATGTGGCATGGCCGTTTTATATATATATATATGTATTGTCAGATGCCATAATCCCGTAAGGGGTGGCCATTTGACTTTGAGTTATTTGTTTTATGGGGAGGGGCACTAACCCTCTGCCAACCCACTTGTTGACACGTAGGGAGCACGTATGGTTTGGTTATATGGTTACCACCCAGTTTTGTAAATGGTTTCTTGGCTTACAGGAAACCATTTGGCTTGTCACTCAATGTAAAGCCACCTGTAAAGGAAAGAAAAGCAATAAGAAGTGACAGAGAAATAAGAAGAGAGGAGGGCAGGCACAGGATAATAATGATAAAGGCTAAGGAAGAAGTAGGCAGCAATACTCAAGTCATCATCACAAAATGGCTTTTTATTTCCACATAAGCTAAGCACATCCCTGAAAAAATAAAAACATACTTTACATATTATTACAAAAACATATTAACACTCACCAAAAGTCTGGGTGTTCTCTTCATAACCTTCGTACAATGATGACGATTGCTGTATGACGATCATGATTGCTGTATAGATGGCGATGATTGTTGTATGATGATGACAATGATTGTAGTGCAGTTCCTACAGTGCCAATGTGCCAAGGTGACGAGATGTGTGGCGGCACTGTAGGTAAGTTGTGAGTCTAGTCTGACCTTACTGACAGGACACCAGATAACACCTTACGCTTTCCCTTTGGCTTAGAAAGATTGCTTTTATCCTTTACTTGTTTCCTGGGAGCCATTTTTCACTCACACAATGAAGTACAGTAGACGATGTAAGTAACAAACCGATTGGTGTTTACAATAAGACTGGCTGAGTATCGGGAATGTCCGTGGGTGCGGGTGTGTTAACTGTAGCTACAAATGAAGTGTGAGTTGCATGCCACTTTCAAATTAAGTTACAGTGTATAGTACAGTATTAAAATAAGTTTGATCCGCGGATGCAAATTCCGCGGATAAGAAGGGTCTACTGTATATATATATATATATATATATATATATATATATATATATATATATATTTATACATATATATATTTATATATATATATACCTGTATATATATATATATATATATATATATATATATATATACATATATATATATATATATATATATATATATATATATATATATATATATATATATATATATATATATATATATATATATATATATATATATATATATACAGTATATGTATATATATCCATCATCCAATCCTACGTTGCCTCACGAGAAGCATAGGTGCCCGGGGCTAGGCAAGTTGGTCCCGACATTTAAGATGAGAGTGACCAGCCTCACTCATCCCTGAGTGGCATTACGTGAGCAGTATACCCCAACCACCCTTTGGATATAAACCTTCACCAGCTCAATCCTATTGGTGCACCTTAATTACCCACTAAACCACCAGGCACCAAAATTTGGTTATATGGTTACCACCCAGTGTAGTAAATAGTTTCCAGGTGGACAGGAAACCATGTGGCTTTCTGTCAGTGTAGAGGCACCCACAGGCAGAATGAAGGAAAGAAAGACAGAAGAGGATGGAAAGAAAGAAGGTTGGAGGAGAGGAAAGGGCAGACACCTGAGAGCAGTACTACATCAAGTGAGTGGATGGTGAGCACCCCCACCTTCCACGAAGTACCCCTGCCTACCACAGTATACGGTAAGATCTCGCATCTGACGAATAATAGGTACCAAAAAACACTCATTAGATTCGAATTCGTTAGATGCGAATACATAAACATATGGGAAAAATTATAATAGGTACAAAAAAATTGGATCGAACCCCTATTATGACCATATTTTCATTCATTATGTAAGTTATTGGCGTTAATTTAAGTCATATGATCATACATAGTGATAAAAAATATAAAATAAAGAAGAAATAATGTGGATAACTCACCTGTGAGTGATGAATGAGGTGCGTGGGTAAGACAAAAAGTAGTATCCGAGGCGGGAAGGGAGACTGCCAAGCCGCTCCTCCTCCCTTCTCTTCACCACCACCATCACCATCACCACCCTCCTCTCTCCTCTCGCTCTCCACTGCCTCTCGGGATGCTTCCCCGAGTTTTTGTTATCCTTTAGTCTGCATTCTTTTCCCTCCCAACAAATTCAGAAAAGTCATCAGAAATGTCACCAAGAAGATTCTCTATGTTCTCATCATCATCACTCATAGGCTCTCATCCTTCATTTCCATCGAGATTTCCCACAACTTCCCCAAGATCACGACATTTGTTTCAATATACGGTGATAACTGTTGGTCTTCTTTCATTTACTTTTTTTGCATAGGTTTCACTGTGCTCCTGGTTTAGTTTCTGGAGCAAAGGTAACATCTTTCCCACCCACAGAGACTCTGTGTGCTAGTACCACACCGAAACTCTTCCATTTGTGCTAGATCGGTAGTCTTGTTTTCTTTTTTGTTTTCTTCTTTGCTTTGGACTGAGGTAGGAGACTGGGGATAGGCAGTGTGAGGGGAGGGTGGATGCCAGTGACGTCACACACTCAACCAAGGTGGCGGCAGATTTGAACCACATTCCCAGGATTTTTTTCATTAGATTCGACTCCTCCTTGTTGGATATGAATATGGGTAGAGGTCCAGTAGTGTTGTTAGATGTGAATTCGTTAAATGTGAACTCGTTAGATGCAAGATCACTCTCTCTCTCTCTCTCTCTCTCTCTCTCTACACACACACATATCATATATACACAGTCACTGCTCACATATCATGCAGTCAGAGAGCATGAAACTAGTCATAACGGCCCTTTTTTTTTTTAGTCCAAGAAATGGTCAAAACGCGGTTTTGACAAATATTACGCGGGTGGAGAGATTGCCCATTTCTTAAAAGAACATAATACGCTGCTACGATAGTGAAAAGCAAATTATGGAATATTTAGTCATTACGCAAAAAAAATGGTCAAAACACGGTAAAAAACAGACGAAACGTGGGCAGATTTAGTCATAGTGTGCGTTGCATCTGCCCGCAACGTATACATGTCTGCGCAGGGTATCATCACGGTCTATTGAGCATTCCTGGGTCACTCCAGTCAACCCTCTGCCTGCTGTTCCTCCACATGTGCTGTGTGTTAACTTTGCTTTTTTTTTTTTTTTTTTGGCCACCTTACCCAGCCTGACCATGCCGCCCCACCGTGACTCAGCAAAACGGCAGAAGAGTTTGATCCAGGAGCAGAAACTTGACGTGGTCAAACGGAAGGAGAGAGGAGGACGTAATTATGCCATCGCCAAAAAGTGCTAAGTCAATGAGTCAACTATTCGTCTGACCCAGCGCTTTTTATGATGGAAAGGTACATGGTCGTGTACCGCAACTGACGTGAGAGTGAAGGAGTTCCACTTGACTCTAGAAATGTATGAAGGACTCTGTGGAGCCGGCGTGGCCAGAGGACCGTGCTGGAGACCAGTAGGAATCCTGCCCTGCCTTGGAACCCCATTCGACCTCTCCCCAGGAAGCCTACAAACTATTCAGTCCAAGATGAGGAATCCTTCATTGTTTGTATGTACTGAAGTCATTTTTAGGTAGGTATATATCCTGGGAAAAATCACAGAAAACTGTCCCAAAAGGTGAAGCTGGGGCTGGCTTGGGTACCATGAAACCCTTTAACATGTAAACATATGGCAGTATAACTTGGAATTTTCATAAAGCAGGACTTGCCAGGAATGATATTCACGCTTTAAGTGAACAGTGACTGTATATATATATATATATATATATATATATAATATATACAGTAATCACTCCAATATCCGACGTAATAGAGCCATAGGTAGGTCCGGATATTGGTTCTGTCCGGATATTGGGCCCCAGCTTATGGACTTGTACTTATGGACCCTAACTCAGAGAAACACCTATACAACTCCCTCTGGACATGCATAGCACCTATTTAAGACCCAAATCACACCAATAAGGCACATAAATGACTGAAATAAACGCAAAAGAAACATAAAATGAGGGTTTAGAAGTAGGTTCATACAATAATAAACATTCTGGTGACTGGCTCCTGGACTGGTACTTATGGACCCTAACCTATCCTAACTCAGAAAAACACCTTCCTACTGCACATGCATAGCTCCTAACACCCTATTCACACCATTAAAGGACATTAAAGAGTGAAATGAGGTAAGTATAGTATGGAAAAAAGTACAGTATGAAACATTCTTATGTCCGGATAGTGGGGATGTTTGGATATTGGGCGTCCGGATATTAGAGTGATTACTGTATATATATATATATATATATATATATATATATATACAATAATCCCTCCAAGACCCGACGTAATAGAGCCAAAGGCATGTCCGAAACTTGGGTTTGTCCAGGACTTGGGAAAATAGCCCCTGGACAGGTACATGTGGACCCTAACCCAGCCTAACTCAGAAAACCACCTACATAACTCCCTACCAGACATGCATAGCACCTATTTAAGACCGTATTCACACAAATAAGGGACAGAAAGCATGAAGTAAATGAAAAGGAACCAGAGAATGAGGATTTAGAGGTGAGTCTGGAAAATATTTAGCAGTATTCAGGGTATTTACAACATGTCCGTGGCCGTCGCGAATAATAACCCGCTTCCTCTCAGACTCTGACAGTATGAAGATGCACCTGAAGCATGTACAGTAATCCAGTGTTGCACTGCACTTAATCCTTTGCACTCTGAATTCTAATTTCTTAACACTGCACATTCTTTTCTTACTTGTGCTGCACTAGAAACTCATCAGTGTTGCACTATGCACTTAAGCCTTTACACTCTGAATTCTAATTTCTTAACACTGCTCATTCTGTTCTTAACACTGCACAACACTGTAAATTCCCTTATGCTCTAGTGGCGAGTTTTTGCTGTTTATTCACTGTCAGAGTCTGGGAGTAGGTGTTGCAGGCGGCTGAGGCGCGTCACTGGGATGTGGAGATGGACTATCCACTGCAGACGACTCCGAAGAAATCCGCAAACTCACATCCAGTGGCGACTTCACCGTGGCCAATGTGCTGGGCTATGGCTCGGAGGTGGATGGCCTGTCTTTGTGAGGCAGTGGTGTGGAGCTAGGGATGGGCACAGCGGGGATCAAGGGCCTGAAGAAACTGTCAGTGGTTGATTGATGTAAGGAACAGCGATTCTGGCGAGTGATGATGGACTGCCTAAAAACCTGCACTTCCTCCACAAGTGCCAGGGGCCCCATCTCCCGGTCGCAGTCCAGGTATTCAAGGTAGTCCAGAACGAACTTAACATGCTCCCAGAGTGCGCTTAGCTTGGGGATGGCTGGAGTAGTGGCGTGCTGAGAGAAGTCCTCGTCATCCTTACCGTCCTCATTGGAATCTTGAAGCTGGGTACTTGTACCTGCAACTGACGATGCGATCTCTATATCATATATGACCTAATACCCAGGATCGTCCTCATCGTCATCCAACCACTCATGCACTTCGTCCACATCCACCTCATCGCCAGCTGCACGAAGATGTGCATGAAAGTCATCCACGTCAAAACCTAGATAGTCGTGCACCACATCGGCTACAAGAAGCAGACGAGACCAACCACTTTCCAGAGTCTTGACAGAGACTTCCCTCCATGCACTGGCCCAGTTGTAGATGGCTGACTTGAGGTTGTAGCGGCGAAGGTTTTCCACAGTCCGCTGGCCTCACGTGTCCCATCTCTCCCTGTACTTGTCCTCGAGAACAACCATCACCTCATCCAGGAACTTCCGATGGTCCATCCTCTTTGTCGCCATGATCACTCCTTGGTCCACTGGTTGGATGAGAGCAGTAGTGTTAGGTGGCAAAAACAAACACCTAATGCGGCCATTCTCAACCACCAGCTCCTTGTTGGACGGATGTGCAGGTGCATTGTCCAAGAAAAGGAGAGCTTTTAGCTGGTCGCGTGGGATTGCCAGTGTGTTCGTCTGATAATGGATGACTCCCTTGACAAAGTGGTGGTGAAACCAGTCTTTTAAGAACTTTGCAGTGAACCAAGCCTTCACAGAATGGTACCAAACGACAGGAAGGACACCCAACACCCCAAAAAGACACTGAGGCTGCTTTGCACGGTCAACAGTAACGGGCTTGAACCGGTGCATGCTGTTGGGATTGGCGCAACACAAAGCAGGTATCTGCTGCTTGTAGAGCTTGCAGCCATGTACACGCTTCTCCGTCTCCTCTGCTAGAGTGTTCATTGGTAGCGAGAGCAATGGAATATACCAGTTTCGTTAGCGTTGTAGACTTGACCGAGACTGAGGCCCTTCCTGTCAATCAAGCCCTTCACCTTCTGCCGAGACTCTTCTACTCCCTCCTCGTTGGGAGTCCAAAGCTTCGCCATGGGCCTTACGGTTGATAAGTCCATGTTATAACTTGAAAGTGAAGAGCCAACCCTCGGATGCCTTGAAGTCTGGGGTGTCGTGTAACCTTGCAAACTTCTCGTCAGCAGCCATCAACTCCGTACCATGCACTAGAACACCAGCAGCACGTTGTTGATGGTACCAAATCAGCGTAGAGCGGTTGATTTCTGCAAACCTAGGAGGGCACATACTCTTCTTCTGCACGTTGCTTCTGGTCTTTGATGTGAAGTCAGCCGTGTACTGGGTGAGTTTGCCCCGGGATTTCTTGATATCGGACAAGGTAGAGCGGGCCAGGTTGAATTCTCGGACGATGCGGGATGTTGACCGTCCCATGTCCACCTTGTCCAGTATTTCCCTCTTCTTCTTCAGAGTGAGAACCATTTGTTTCCTCTTCTCGGTTGGTGGGGCCATCGTCTCACATACGAGTAAGAGGCAGCAGAGAAACAAGAGGGCCTGCAGCAGGCAGGGCACCAGCACAAAAGTGAGCACATGGGTGGCCATGGTGACGAGCGTGCACTCTCGACGATGGGTAGGCAGGAAATGGGGAGGAGGAAGTGTTGCCCTGCTGGATGTTGGCGGAACTATGCGGCAAAATACAGCTTTTCGGTGCTGCAGGCCAAGTTCAAAATATGGTTGGAAAAAAAAAAAAAAAAATCCCCAGATTTAATTTTACATCTTTACGTTTTGGGACCATTTTTGGGTTCCGAAGGCCCGGGCCTAAAATATCTGGGAATTGGGGTGTCTGGGACTTGGGTGTCCTGGTCTTACAAGAATTACTGTAAGTGAGGGCGCTCACCATCCACTCACTCCATGTAGTGCTGCTGTCGGGTGTCTGCCCTTTTCTCTCCTCCACCCTCCTTTCCTTTCATCCACTTCTGTCTTTCTTCCCTTCTTTCTTTCCTTGTCCTTCTGCCTACAGGTGACTTAACACTCTCCCTTCTGTCTTTCTTTCCTTCATTCTTTCCTCTTCCTTCTGCCTGTGGGTGACTCTACACTGAGTGACAGGCAAAATGGTTTCCTGTACACCAGGAAACCATTTACTACACTGGGTGGTGACCATATAACCAAGTTTTGGCGCCTGGTGGTTCAGTGG
Source organism: Coenobita brevimanus (assembly GCF_032717465.1). Taxonomy (NCBI): domain Eukaryota; kingdom Metazoa; phylum Arthropoda; class Malacostraca; order Decapoda; family Coenobitidae; genus Coenobita; species Coenobita brevimanus. Next base: position 31,122,651 of record NC_137015.1, read on the forward strand.
GTACTTGAGGTGCTCCAATCGGACTGAGCCAGTGCAGGTTTATATCGAAGGGGTGGTTGGGGTTTATTGCTCACATAATGCCACTCTGGGATGAGTGAGGCTGGTCACTCTCATCTTAAATGTCAGGACCAACTTGCCTGTCCCCGAGCTCCTACGCCCCTCATGGGACAACGTAGGATTGGATGATGGATGGATGGATATAGTACATGGTATACAGTAAACACTTGATGCTCGCGGACTTGAAGCTCGGGATTTGATTACTTGCAGATTTTTCACTGGTGATAAATAATATTGAATAATCAAATAAAATGAAAAAATACGGAGTTTGAATGGTGCCCAATAACTCATCATACTTAACTATATTTCCAATCATTAATCTTCCTACAGAAAGGTGAATTGAGGAGAATGTATTGTACATTGATGAGAATTGATGAGAAAATATTGACATTATTGTACTGTATGGTATTTTTAAAACCTTTTCTATTACAATTTATTGTATTTTGCATTATGATCATGCATAATTATTTATCATTATCAGTAACCCGTATCATCCCAGGCATTCTTCAATTTTATTCCCACCCAATCCCGGACCAAAAGCGGAACAAATGTTTATTGCATAAAACAGTCCAAAAGGACATATAAATCAAGGAAAAGCAAAAAAAAAAGTGCTCCTTATAGGAAAAATAAGAGCAAGATGGCCGTCCGTCGTGTTTTTAGCCCAGTTTCCCACACCGCGAGCAACGTTTTCCCTCTCAGCTATACCTCATACCAATTAATCTGACCAGGCATGTATGGCAACACTGTTCCTTCCGAGATTCTGATTGACTGGAGGTGTTTGTTCGATTTCGTTGTTGCTAAATCTGATGCTCTCTTTATTATCAGATGTGATACTGAGTTTGTCGACAATACAATCGTCAAAAGCAATAAGAAATCCGTTATATACTTATCAACAATGAAATTTTCGTAAGAAGATAGAGATATAGAGTCAACAAAGTATTATAACTGTCCAAGTCAAGGTCAGCATTCGAACAATTCCTTTAAATCTCCGACACTCCGTATTATAACAGAAAATTAAGAAAACCTGCTTAATCTAAGCGTTGGTATAACACGCATTTAAATTTTAAGATCAGTCCGCACCCTTAAATCGTGCCACAACTCGGAATAATTAAAAATTCTAATGAAAAGACTAGTTCTGCGGGGAGGGAGGTTTGAAAAAATCGCGAAAAATCAAAGTAGGCTAATGGAAAACTGTTTCATTCTATATTGTCTGTTATCACAGTAAGGACTGATCTTAAAATTGAAATGTTATACCAGCACTTAGATTAGGCAGGTTTCCTTAATTTTCTGTTATATTACGGAGTGTTAGAGATTTAAAGGAATTGTTCGAATGCTGACCTTGACTTTGACTGTTATAATACTTTGTTGACTCATATCTCTATTTTCCAACGAAAACTTCATTGTTGTTAAGTATCTAACAGATTTCTTATTGCTTTTGACGATTGTATTATCGACAAACTCAGTATCACATCTGATAATACAGACAGTATCGGTTTAAGCAACAACGAAATCGAACAAACACCTCCAACCAATCAGAATCTCGGCAGGAACAGTGTTGCCATACATGCCTGGCCAGATTAATTGGTATGAGGTATAGGAGGGGGGAGGAGGACCGGGAGGGGAGACTGGGGGATTCCTCGTTCTCAGTATCCTCCTCCACTGGCTCATATTCCTCCCCAGAAGAGTCATCCAGGTCTTCCTCTTTTGAAGAATTACTAAATGAAGAGACAGATGGGGTCCGTGTGCCTATCCAACAGCCTCCTCCAACCCAGCGAGGTGGAAACATGGCGTGATTTTCGCGACATCTTGACTCTATGAAGGGCAGTGGCACATTGATGTTACCCACCCACGCAGAAACAAACTCGGTGCTACAAGTGCTATGGCACAGTGTTGCAAATACGGTAAGCTATTCCTTAGCAAAAAATTAGCTAGACTGAAGCAGTTTGAGACACACTACAGCGCTCGAATTTAGCTGTTGGCACCATCATGTCGGTGGGATTAAGCGAGATATTTTGTACTGTCGGCACCATGCTGATGGCAGGATGTTACAGGTTAAGCCATCAGAAGCCGTTTTCTTTATCATGTACGCATATTTTCAGTGTGGGAGGGGTGACTGATTTGATGCTCATGGATTTTCCATTCTCACGGGGGTCTTTGTTCCCTAACCCCTGGCAGCATCAAGGGTTTACTGTATATATATTTATATATATACAGGTATACCCTGGTTTAACAATTGGTTAAGTAAAAACCCACTGTTAGGCGAGGTATCTTATCTCGGGATAGATTTAACATGTAAAATATAGGGATGTGTTGTCGAGCCTTTGGTTCCCCCCCAGCCAAGTCCTAAACCCACCCAAATGAGTCCAGAAACAAGTTTAAAGCCAATCTCAGTGGCCTAACAGCTGTAAAAGAAGCAAACCTAAGCCTGACAGCTGTAAATAGCTCAATAAAACCAACAAATAAAATCTGGAAATCGTCAAATATAAGTCTGGAAAAAATCAAGCTTAGTAAACTGTACCCTAAAATGACAGTGTTCACCCCACCTATGGCTAAAACACATTAATCTAAGTCTAAAAACAGTTTATAAATCAACCTAAACACTCAATTTTAGTCTAAAATATCATCAAAATCGGTAAAAAAAAAAAAAAAAAAAAAAAAAATCAAATCCCATTGTTAAACCAGGGATTGGCCATCATCAGACAGGGGATGGTGGTATTTCTACCCCTATTGTTAAGCCGGGGTATCATATATTGAGGTATACTTGTTTATATATATATATACATATATATATATATATTATATATATATATATATATATATATATATATATATATATATATGTACTGTATATATATATATATATATATATATATATATATATACAGTATATATATATATATATATATATATATATATATATATATATATATATATGAGCCTCTGTGGTAAAGTGTGCATTTTCGTACACTGAAGAACAAGGGTTCGCGCCTTGCCAGGGTAATAAGCTTTGGGAGCGTTCTTCTGGCTACGTACTGCTTGGCGGACACAAGGGGTGCTGTGATTGAACCAGTGTTGCATACTGTAAAGTATGCTTGCACCGGTTGGTTTGTGCGGGCCGATTACATTTGGTTCACAGACTACATACACATCCAAAGCCACTCCAACACTACAGTTACACTTACAAGCACTTCTCACCCTACATACAATCTTTACCAGACAGAGTAAGCCACTTGGTAGAGATACATTGGCTGTATCGTCCCCACTTCGGTCGGGATAGGCCGGTCCTGCAGTGGACACTCAAACGGCTGATGGGATGAGATGAGATGAGAGATGAGATATATATATATATATATATATATATATATATTCAGGTCAGTCCTCGTAAATCGCGGCAATTTGGGTCTGGACCACTGCCGTGATTTATGAATAATAACTCTTAAGTGAAAAATTAATTTGGGTCTGGACTTTGGCCAACTCGCCTCCATAGCACCCTACCTACACCTATCTAGGCACCATCAAACACAATCATATGAATTTAGGAATATCCAGTTCATGTATTAAGGGATCTCACCTTAATCCTATGACGAAATTGCTTAAGTGAATGGAGTGGGGTGGTGTTGGGAAGAACTTAGAACCTCTCAGCACTTGTTCTTCCCAAACTCTTTCACCAGCTTTGAAAACTTCTTTCCCCTCTCAACACGACAAATGAGCTCCAAACGTTGACTGTACGACAACTGCGGCAGCTTCTTGACGCCATACTGCTTAGAGCGCTTCACTGGGGGGTCGGAAGGGGCCATGGCAGGTAGGAGGCGGGGGGAAGTTGCACAAAAAGGCAGGTAACTCTCGTACTCCACGGCAACGGTCTGTAGTGTGCGGATTGGCGGGACAAGAACAACAACATGGCGTCAGTAGTATGCACATATGCCACCAGGGACGCGCGGTGATTGGTTGTTGGGTCGCTATTTTCAGTTTGAATGCCGCGGTTTACGGTTCTCTTCGGAAAAGGCCCACTTGGGTGCCTAGATCTGTGATTTTCCTGACTTAACAGTGATTTAAGGTTGCCGGCATTCTGACGGCCACCTAGCCATGATTTACGAATCCGTGATTTATGAACACGCGATTTACGAGGATTGAGCTGTACATATATATGTGTGTGTGTGTGTGTGTGTGTGTGTACAGTCTATCTATCGGTCTATTGCCAGACACCTTAATCCTGTAAGGGGTGGCCACAAACAAATTGCCTCCATGTTGCCCTGTCCCCTGCCATTTCATTGCCCTGTTCCCAGCTCACACCCCCCTCTCTCTTATACCTCTCCACTCCATCCCTTCATCTCATCCTTGGCCTCCCCCTTCCTCTCCCTTCCTCCACCTCAATCACATACACTCTCCTCATCAGTCTTTCACTACCATCCTCTCCACATGGCCAATCCACCTCAATGTGTTTCTCCTTATACTGTATATACAGTATATATATTATATATATATATATATATATATATATATATATATATATATATATATATGTATATATATACAGGGTGTAATGCAATGTATAACAAAAACTTACACAAATTATCTGTCATGCAATTTTGAGTATATTTTGTTCTATAACATATACTCTCTGCGACCCATATTCAGTACCCAGCATTCAGCTGTTTATAAGGTTCCTGGCTTGCATGTGCCATTGGGTGAGAGCTTCACAGGGCAACGGGAGACGAGTATTATTAGCTTATATTGTACTTACATAAAAATCCCACATCCTGTCAATACGAACGAGTTTTAAGAAGAAACTTTACATAGTCTATTGATTCTTTGACATCAAATCATGCATTTCTGCAATTCTTTTGCACAAATTGACTGTAAATTAAGGATTAAATTCAAATTTTATGACTTGCTAGGGAGTAGGGAGGGAGGAGAGGGGCTGGTGTGTTGTTGCCAGTTAATGTAATGTTTGGTTTCTAGGATATTGCTGCCAGCATTATCATAACACCCACAGCTCATTCAATGGAAAAACAGTATTGTAAAGGGAGATTAGCCTCACTTTTAGTAAAAAACAATACTATTTATTACAGTTTTTCCACTGCAAGTAAACATAGCGCCATTGGGTATCTCCACCTGTATTCCTCTCTGCAGCACTGGCATTTCCATCGCAGAATCCGTTAAAATAGACGATATCTGCATATTCTTCATTGCTGTACGTACGTGGCATGCTGTTTCACGAACAAGTGAAGCTGAACCCCATAAACAGCTGAACGCAGAGAACAGTATTTGAAGTGTGTGCCTCGCCTGCAAATTTTCCTGTTCAAATGACAGTGGACGCAGGGTTGCCAAGTCCCTGTCATCAATCTCGCTAGTTTAGTCCTGAAAACTTGCTAGAATGTCCCTAGATAGTAAACACAGCAAAACATCGCTAGAAAATACGATTAAATCTCTTGAATATCACCTAAAAATGGCAAAAATATCCAGAATGTAGCTAGATATCATGTTGCCAGATGTTAAATAGTGCTGCTAGGTAGAAGCAAAAAATAGGTCTAGCTGCATAGTCGTTACATTGACAATCCTGTGTCACTGTTCTCACGTCAGCATCATATGAAAGAAATGGAGCCACGTTTACTTGCAGCAGAGAAATTGTAATGAATAATAATATTACTTCTGACATAAAGTAATGCTAGTCACCGATTACAATAATGTTTTTTCTATTGAATGAGCAGTGGGTGTTATGATAATGCTGGTAGCAATATCCTAGAAACCAAATACTGTATTACATAACTGGCAACAACACACCAGCCCCTCTCCTCCCACCCTATTCTCTCGCAAGCCATAAAATTTGAATTTAATCCTTAATTTACAGACGATTTGTGCAAAAGAATTGCAGGAATGCATGACTTGATGTTAAAGAATCAATAGACTACGTAGAGTTTCTTCTTAAAACTCGTTTCAACTGATAGGATATGGGATTTTTACGTACAGTACAATATAAGCTAATGATACTCGTCTCCCGTTGACCTGCGAAGCTCTTACCCAGTGGCACATGCAAGCCAAAACTTTTACACTTAAACAGCCGAATGCTAGGTACTTAACTGGGGTAGCAGAGAGTATATGTTACAGAAGAAAATACACTGAAAATTACATGATAGATCATTGGTGTAAGTTTTTGTCATACGTCGCGTTACACCCTGTATGTATATACATACAGTATATATATACGGTAATCCCTCCAATATCCGACGTAATAGAGCCAAAGGCATGTCCGGATATTGGGCCCCAGCCTCCTGGACTTGTACTTATGGACATTAACTCAGAAAAACACCTATACAACTCCCTCTGGACATGCATTGCACCTATTTAAGACCCAAATCACACCAATAAGGGACATAAAAGACTGAAATAAATGCAAAAGAACCATAAAATGAGGTTTTAGAGGTGAGTTTATACAATATTAAACATTCTGGGTACTTACAAGTCCCTGACTCCTGGACTGGTTTGAACTGCCAGTTTGCACTCCACAATTAATCCTCTGGACTCTAAATTCTAATTTCTTAACACTACACAACACTGTAAATTCCCGTGTGTTCTAGTGGCGAGGTATTGCAGTTTATTCACTGTTTATTCACAAAAAACAAGCACCTGTGGCTTGCACTGCTATAAGCATCTGCTCTCGATCGGAGTTAGACTGTGACTGTTGATGATGGTGGGGTAACAGAGTTGCCAGATCGCAACGGCCACATTACCAATCTCCTCAACTTTCATTACCAAATTTAACTTTTCATTACCAAATTCGTAAAGCTAGCATTTATTCTTCACTAATTATATATACATGTGGAAATACATGTAATCACTCTCCTTATAACTAACATGTTGATTAGTTTCACAATATGTAGGGTAGCAGATTAATCAGAGAGAGCAAACAATCCACCATCTCCATCCTGTGTATCCTCATACATGTGAAAAATCCATTTGGTAATGCATTATTCTGATTCATTACCAAACAAATTTTTCATTACCAAATTGGCCCACACTTGGTAATGAAAAATACCAAATGGCAACCCTGACAGGGGAGGGGGGAGGGGGAGGATGGAAGAGGTGAAGGGACCATGGTGTAACAGCTGTTCGACGCCAGGCGGGAATTTCAAATTACGGGAGGGAAAAAAGTCAGATTTTTTTCAAATTTTTTGCGGTTTTTGGCCCATTTTGGGAATATTGGATCCCAGGACGATTATGTCCGGTTAGTGGGGATGTTCGGATATTGGGTGTTCGGATATTAGAGGGCTTACTTATATATATATACAGGTATATATACATATACATATACAGTAATCCCTCCACTATCCGAGGTAATAGAGCCAAAGGCATGTCCGGAAAGTGGGCCCCTGGCTCCTGGACTGGTACTTAAGGACCCTAACCCAGCCTAACTTTGAAAGCCACCTAAATAACTCCCTACCGGACATGCATAGCACCTATTTAAATCTATTTAAGACCTTATTCACACCAATAATGGACATAAAGCATGAAATAAATGAAAAGGAACCAAAGAATGAGGAATTAGAAGTGGCTGTACATCAGCCACTTACAGCACGTCTGTGGCTGCCTTCTCAGGTTTTGGCAGTGATGAAAATGCTCTTGAAGCACGTACCATAATCCAGTGTTGTGCTGCACTTACGATAATTTTTTGCACAGTGAGTTATAGTTGTTTAACACTGCACATTGTTAATTGCACCACACCAGTTTCAGCTGCCATTTTAGACTCCACAATTAATCCTTTGCACTCTAAATTCTAATTTCTTAACACTGCACAACACTAAATTCCCTTGTGGTCTAGTGGCGAGGTATTGGAGTTTATTCACTGTTTATTCACAAAAAACGAGCACGTGTGGCTTCCATTACGATAAGCATCTGCTCTCGATCGGAGTTAGGCTGTGACTGTTGATGATGGGGTAACAGAGTTGCCATATCGCAACGGCCACATTACCAAACTCCTCGATTTTCATTACCAAATATAACTTTTCATTACCAAATTCGTTAAGCTAGCATTTATTCTTCAAGTAATCCCTCTAATATCCGAACGCCCAATATCCGAACATCCCCACTAACCGGACATAATCGTCCTGGAATCCAGTATTCCCAAAATGGGCCAAAAACTGCAAAAAATTAAAAAAAAATCTGACTATTTTCCCTCCCGTAATTTGAAATTCCCGCCTGGCGCCGAACAGCTGTTACACCATGGTCCCTTTACCCCTTCCTTCTTCCCCTTCCCCCCTCCCCTGTCAGGGTTGCCATTTGGTATTTTTCATTACCAAGTGTGGGCCAATTTGGTAATGAAAAATTTGTTTGGTAATGAATCAGAATAATGCATTACCAAATGGATTTTTCACATGTATGAGGATACACAGGATGGAGATGGTGGATTGTTTGCTCTCTCTGATTAATCTGCTACCCTACATAGTGTGAAAATAATCAACATGGTGTTAATTATAAGGAGAGTGATTACATGCATTTCCACTTGTATATATAATTAGTGAAGAATAAATGCTAGCTTTACAAATTTGGTAATGAAAAGTTAAATTTGGTAATGAAAGTTGAGGAGATTGATAATGTGGCTGTTGCGATCTGGCAACTCTGTTACCCCGCCATCATCAACAGTCACAGTCTAACTCCGATCGAGAGCAGATGCTCATAGCAGTGCAAGCCACAGGTGCTTGGTTCTTGTGAATAAACAGTGAATAAACTGCAATACCTCGCCACTAGAGCACACAGGAATTTACAGTGTTGTGCAGTGTTAAGAAATTAGAATTTAGAGTGCAGAGGATTAACTGTGGACTGCAAACTGGCGGTTCAAACCAGTCCAGGAGCCAGGGACTTGTAAGTACCCAGAATGTTTAATATTGTATAAACTCACCTCTAAAACCTCATTTTATGGTTCTTTTGCATTTATTTCAGTCTTTTATGTCCCTTATTGGTGTGATTTGGGTCTTAAATAGGTGCAATGCATGTCCAGAGGGAGTTGTATAGGTGTGTTTCTGAGTTAGGGTCCATAAGTACAAGTCTAGGAGGCTGGGGCCCAATATCCGGACAGGACCACTATTCGGACCTGCCTATGGGTCTATTACGTTGGATATTGAAGGGATTACTTTATATATACAAGTGGAAATACATGTAATCACTCTTCTTATAATTAACAGCTTGTTGATTATTTTCATGCTATATAGGCTAGCAGATTAATCAGAGAGAGCAAACAATCCACCATCTCCATCCTGTGTATCCTCATACATGTGAAAAATCCGTTTGGTATTGCATTATTCTGATTCATTGCCAAACGAATTTTTCATTACCAAATTGGCCCACATTTAGTAATGAAAAATACCAAATGGCAACTCTGACTGACAGGGGAAGGGGGAGGGAGGAGGAAGGAAGGGGTGAAGGGTCCATGGTGTAACAGCTGTTCAGCGCTGCACAGCAATTTCAAATTCTATCTATCTATCTATCTATAGCCCGACGCCCTAATCCCGCAAAGGGTGGCCGCAGACAAAACGCCTCCAAGTCGCTCTGTCACCCACCATTTGACTGCCCTCCCCCCAACTTACCCCCCCCTCCCTCATATACCTCTCAACTCCATCCCTCCACCTCATCCTCGGTCTACCTCTCCCTCTCCCTCCCTCCACCTCACCTACATACACCCTCTTAGTCAGTCATTCATTCTCCATTCTCTTCACATGTCCAAACCACCTCAGTGTATTTCTCCTAATCTTCTCAACCACATCCACATCCACCCCACAACATTCCTTCACTTCTTCATTCGTCAACCTGTCCCTCCACGTCACTCCACATGCTCCTCTCAAGTAACTCATTTCCACTGCTGTCACTCTTGACTTGTTCCTCTCTTGCAAGGTCCATGCCTCGCTTCCATATGTCAGGGTAGGGATCACAATATTATCATGCAGTGACTTCTTAACTTCCATACTCACCTCCCTATTTCTCATCACTGCTTTCAGTGTACCAACAACCTTCCTTCCCTGCTGTACCCTTTCACGCACTTCATCCCCCAAAGTTCCATCCTTACTCATCACACTACCCAAGTACTTGAATGCACTCACATTCTCCATATCCTCACCATCCAACCTCACTGCACACTCTGTGACTTCATTCCTCTCAAACACCATAACTTTACTTTTGTTTACATTAACTTTCAGATTCCTCCTCCTACACACTGTCCCATATTCATTCACCAAACCTTGCAACTCCCATTCATCTTCACTCAACAGTACTGTATCATCAGCAAACAGCAACACCGGAAGCTTCCAAATCTCACCCTCATTCATTAGAGCCACCCCCACATCCACTGCCCTACCCTGCACTTCCTATATATATATATATATATATATATAAAGGAAAGGCCCCAGGAATTGATGGAGTGTGTGGTGAAATGCGTAGGTATGGGGGTGAGATTGTTGTGGAGTGGATATGGAAGTTGTGTAGATTGGCTTGGGAAGAGGGAAGGGTTCCAGAGGACTGGAAATCAGGTATAATTGTTCCTTTATACAAAGGAAAAGGAGAAAGAGAAGTATGTGGTAACCATAGGGGTATTTGCCTACTTAGTGTGACTGGTAAATTTCAAATTACAGGTGGGAAAAAATTCTGATTTGGGGGGGATTTTTTTCTTTTTTTGGCCATTTTTAGGTTCCGAAGGTCCAGCCCCACAATGTCCGGAGAGTGGGCGTCTGGAAAGTACAGGAATTAATGTGTGTGTGTGTGTGTATATATATATATATATATAGTAATCCCTCTAATATCCGAACGCCCAATATCTGAACATCCCCACTAACCGGACATAATCGTCCTGGGATCCAGTACAGTATTCCCAAAATGGGCCAAAAACCGCAAAAAATAAAAAAAAAATCTGACTTTTTTCCCACCCGTAATTTGAAATTGCCGCCTGGTGCCGAACAGCTGTTACACCATGGTCCCTTCACCCCTTCCTTCCTCCCCCCTCCCCTGTCAGGGTTGCCATTTGGTATTTTTCATTACCAAGTGTGGGCCAATTTGGTAATGAAAAATTTGTTTGGTAATGAATCAGAATAATGCATTACCAAATGGATTTTTCACATGTATGAGGATACACAGGATGGAGATGGTGGATTGTTTGTTCTCTCTGATTAATCTGCTACCCTACATAGCGTGAAAATAATCAACATGGTGTTAATTATAAGGAGAGTGATCACGTGTATTTCCACATGTATATAAAATTAGTGAAGAATAAATGCTAGCTTTATGAATTTGGTAATGAAAAGTTAAATTTGGTAATGAAAGTTGAGGAGATTGGTAATGTGGCCGTTGTGATCTGGCAACTCTGTTACCCCGCCATCATCAACAGTCACAGCCTAACTCCGATCGAGAGCAGATGCTCATAGCAGTGCAAGCCACAGGTGTTTGTTTTTTGTGAATAAACAGTGAATAAACTGCAATACCTCGCCACTAGAACACCAGGAATTTACAGTGTTGTGCAGTGTTAAGAAATTAGAATTTAGAGTGCAGAGGATTAACTGTGGACTGCAAACTGGCGGTTCAAACCAGTCCAGGAGCCAGGGACTTGTAAGTACCCAGAATGTTTAATATTGTATAAACTCACCTCTAAAACCTCATTTTATGGTTCTTTTGCATTTATTTCAGTCTTTTATGTCCCTTATTGGTGTGATTTGGGTCTTAAATAGGTGCAATGCACGTCCAGAGGGAGTTGTATAGGTGTTTCTCTGAGTTAGAGTCCATAAGTACAAGTCCATAAGCTGGGGCCCAATATCTGGACAGGACCACTATCTGGACCTGCCTATGGGTCTATTACATCGGATATTGGAGGGATTACTGTATATATATATATATATATATATATATATATATATATATATATATATATATACTCTACTGTATATACGCACCGTCAAGTCGTCTGAGGCGCGGCTAATTGGTTCCGTACCACACCCTTGCCATAGAACACTGTTCCATACAAATAACTAAACCTATGGGAAAAATGGAATTTGGTTCTGGAAGTTCACCCAAAGTCCCCCTTTTCACCCAGCTTTTCCCCATTTTTCCCCAATTTGCACATGCTAACAATCAAGCAGTCAGTCAGTGCATGTATTACACGTAAAAAAAAAAAAAAATGGGAGGGCGATCAGCCTTGTGTCTACATGGGCAATACCACTCACTGCAGATCGAGCGAAAAAAGGCTCGGCCAAGTAGACACAGATCAGCTGACCAACCAAAACATTCAAGATGGTGGAAGCTGCCTGGTCAAGCACTGATTGAAGAAGTTTATTTGATAAAGTGTGTTTGCTGAAGTGTCAACAAAACTCATATTTAACACATTAATAATCATACTTATATACATGATGATGATGATGATGGGAGGCATTATACTTCGTCTTACCTCATAGATAGGTGCCTCGTCACCAACCCGTTCATAGCAGTTTTACGAACAAACCTATAAACTAGTCACAATACCCAAAGAATCTTTAATGTTTCTTTACTTAACACAATGAATTTGGTGAAGTATAACCTTGTAAGAGAGAGAAAAGTACACAGTTGGGGCACTTGTAGTATGGTGCTGAAGTGGTCACCATCTTCTTTGTTTACAAAGTGGGGAGTGTGCCGCCAGGGGAATTTGCCCGAGCGTTTCAAACCTTGCCGCGCCTGCACCTTAGGTAGTTTATGCGCGTGGTTTGTTTTTTTTGGGTCTAGCACCGTCCTGTGTCATAGAAAACCATGGCATAGAAGTCTGCGCCATGGGCAACTTGACTGTATATACGAGTGTTTTTTTTTTTTTTTTTTTTTTTTTTTTAAAGATAACAGAACGGAGGAAGGAAAAACAAATGGGTAAAAAACATATATATATATATATAGTATATACAGAGATAGCCCGATTATCCAGACTATATGGTGTGAAGGGGTGCCCAAATAGTCCTCCTAACAGCAGAAGGCAAAACTGCAAATGTTTGGCTCCCTCTGTTCAAATTACTGGAGCTTTTGGGTAGCACTTCGTATATATATATATCTATATATATATATATATATATATATATATACAGTACATATAAACATTATATATATATATATATATATATATACAGTATATATATATATATATATATATTTATATATATAATATATATATATATATATATATATACAGTATATATATATATATATATATCTATATATATATTAATTGATTCTTTAATTGACAGACGCCATGTATCCCAGATGGGGTGGCCAATGGCTTAGAGTTAATTGTTTTACAGGGAGGGGCACTAATCCTCCACCAACCCCACTTGACATGTAGGGATGCCAACAGCATCTGGTGTTCCCAGGCGGTCACCCATCCAAGTACTAACCAGACCCATATATATATATATATATATTTATGATGGTAGTGAAGCATGTGTCAGGGTTAATGGGCATCTAAGTGAATGGTTCACAATCAGTGTGGGCGTGCGACAAGGTTGTGTGATGTCCTCATGGTTGTTCAATGTACATATGGATGAGGTGATGAGAGAAGTGAAAACACGAGTAATGGAGAGAGGGATGACATTGGTAATGAATGGTGATGGATGGAATATCTCAAATTTGTTGTATGCTGATGATGCAGTACTGCTTGCAAGTACCGGACAAGAACTTGGTAGGCTAGTGCAGAGTTTTGCTGATGTCTGTAAGCGTCGTTCCTTGAGAGTAAATGTAGAAAAGAGTAAAGTGATGGTTATTAAGAGAGAAGGTGACTCCCAGTGCAATGTAACAGTGAATGGAGAGAGACTGGAATTTGTGAGAGAGTTCAAATACCTGGGTAGAGTGATAGAAAAGAGAGGAAAATGTGCAAAAGAAGTGGAAAGTAGAGTGACACAAGGAAGAAAAGTAGCTGGTGCAATGAAGGCCTTGATAAGAAACAGAGGCTTGAGTGTTGCAGCTGCACGAGGCTTACATGAAGGAGTGTTAGTGCCAACTTTAACATATGGATGTGAGACTATGGTGTGGCATGAAAATGAAAAGTCAAGAGTAAGAGCAGTGGAGATGGGACTGCTGAGGAATGTATGTGGAGTACAGAGGGTGGATAGGATACGAAATAATGTGATTCGTGAAAGATGCGGAGTGAGGAAGTCGGTGGACACCAGAATTGAAGAGAGTGGACTGAGATGATATGGTCATGTGGAGAGAATGGATAACAATAGAGTGGTGAAGAAGGTATATCCGAGCGAATTCAAAGGAGGGAGGAGGCGAGGTAGGCCAAGGAGGAGGTGGAGAGATATGGTGGATGAGTGTGTGAGGAAGAGAGGTTTGGAAGTCGGTGAGGCTGGGGAACTGACAGGAGATCGAGCTGGCTGGATGAATTTTGTGAGGAGATGTGCATGATCAGGGATTTTTGGCACCCCATTTTAACGTGGCAGCGTCTGGATTGACTCTGTTGGATACGATATGTGAAGCTACAGAACGTGGTGAATGTTTTTGGCGTATCCGATAGAGCCAGGATTCCGGGGGCTTGAATGATGAGTGAATGGAAGCGTAGCCCATTGGATCGGGCAATTTTGGGCTGTCTGGACATTGCTGGTCCTCACCCTGCCCTTGGGTGGGAAAGGAAGTCCAGATGATGATGATATATATATATATATATATATATATATATATATATATATATATATATATATATATATATATACAGTATATATATATATATATATATATATATACAGTATATATATATATATATATATATATATATATATATATATATATATACAGTATATATATATATATATATATATATATATATATATATATATACAGTATATATATATATATATATATATATATATATATATATATATATATATACAGTATATATATATATATATATATATATATATATATATATATATATATATATATACAGTGTATATATATATCAATCAATCAATCATCTCCTGTGGCACCCTCGGGGATGCATAGGGCCTCGATGAACTCACACCACCACATCCTATCTTGTGCTAACTCCTCAAGATCTCCCCAACACTCATCTCCAGCTTCCCGTCTCATTGTCCTCACCCACGTCTCTTTTGGCCTTCCTCTACCTCTCCTACCAGGTGCCACCCACCCTGGTGTACCTCGTACTATTCCCTGTCTCCTATACACATGTCCTAGCCACTTCCATCGTGAGAATCTAACATATTCATCGATCGGCTGCACTCCCGTTATTTCTCTAATTCTACTATTTGGTATCCTTTCCCACCACTTAACTCCTAATATTCTTCTAAGTGCTTTGTTTTCAAACACCAAGAATTTATTTTCCATAGTCACTGTGCTGTACCAAGACTCGTGTCCATAAATTAAGATACTCCTAACCATTACCTTATAAAGTTTGATTTTTGTATGCACAGAGAAATTGTTATTATTCCAAATATTTTTAAGCATTCCCATTGCCTGATTAGCCTTCTTTAACCTTTCCTCGAATTCAAAGTTCAAAGAACCATCCTTGGCTAAATAAGTACCTAAATATTTAAACCTATCAACTTGCTTTACAACCATACCTCCAATTACACATTCCTGCGCATTTTCCATATTCATATTGATTATTTCAGTTTTTCCACAATTAATAACCAAACCCACCTTGCGACCTTCACTCACCAAACAGTCCAACACTCTCTGCATCTCTTCTGGCCCATCACAAATCAAAACTATATCATCTGCATAATCTAAATCCAAAAGTTTCCTGTTCTCTCCCCAAAGTATACCTGCACCGGTTTCTGTTCCAACACGTTTCATAATGTAATCAATGACCAATATAAATAGTAAAGGCGATAGAACACCACCTTGAATTACTCCGGACTTGACTTCAAACGAATCACTCAGACAACTATCAACCATCACTTTACAAAATGTGTCCTCATGCATGTTCATAATGACCCTCACAAACTCCTCTGGTATTCCATAATGTCTCATGATCTTCCCCATAGACTCTCTCGAAACACTATCAAAAGCTTTTTCAAAATCAACAAAACAAAGACTTAACGGTACTCTCATTTCATTAACTTGCTGCATCAAATGCCTAACTATAAAGATCTGATCATTGCAACCACGTCCCTTTCTAAAACCAGCCTGTTCATCCCTCAGAATACCCTCAACCACCGGCTCCAACCTATTTAACAACACTCTACTGAAAACTTTCAAAGCTATCGGTGACAAGGAGATTCCCCTCCAATTACCACATTCACTCAGGTCTCCCTTCTTCGGAACTTTAACAATTACACCATTCTTCCAAACTGATGGTAGTAACCCCGTCACCCATATCTTATTGAATAGCTTGGTCAAGATCATTATTAATCTATCCCCCTCCACTTTAAACATTTCCGGAAATAAACCATCCTCCCCTCGTGCCTTATTATTCTTTAACTGTTTTACTGCTTTCTCCACTTCTGCAAGCCTCAACTCTCCTGTTTCTATATTTAAATCTTCCTGAGCAGACGGTATATCCTCTTCTGGTGGTATTGGTCTATTAAGAACTGTCTCAAAATGCTCTTTCCATCTATTTTTAATATCTCCATCTTTGGTCAATAAATTTCCTTCCCTGTCTCTAACTGGTATTCCCTTGCGTTTACCTGCATTACCACTCAGTTCTCTAATCGATTCGTATGCTATTCTTTGACTCTGTCCATCATTTTTGTTTATTAGGATTTCAGTCTCTGCAACCTTTTCATCCACACATCTTCTTTTATCTCTCCTAGCTAACCTTCTTACTTCTGAATTCAAACTCCAGTACGCAGCTCTTGCTAATTCAATCTCTCGTTCATCAACGCATTGCATCTCACTCCTCAATTTAGCCTCACCTCTCTTTTTTATCATATCCCACGTTTCCTCTGATATCCATTTCTTTCTCCTGAATCTATGTCTCCTTCCAATCGTACATTCAGCAGTCTCATGCAAAACTTTGTTCACATCCTCCCACATCTCATCTACACTTCTCTCCCCCTCTTCCAACGTTTCCAACACCAAAAACCTATTTCTGCATTCTAATCTGAATTCCTCCTTTTCTTCTCCTTCCCTTCTAAGCTTAACAATATCGTATCTACCAACACCAGATTTTTCCTTCTTCTGATTTTTAAGTTTAAACCTTATTTTTGCAATGCTGAGTTGATGGTCACTACCAATATCCGCTCCCCGTTTAACATGAACATCTAGCAGAGAACTTCTATGCCTCCTACTGATAGCGATGTGATCAATCTGATTTTTATATATATATATATCAATATATATATATATATGTGTGTGTGTGTGTGTGTGCTTGTGTGTATTACCTGATTATATTAAGTCTGTGTGATATGACTGGTTGGGTTTTAAGGAGACTGTGTTTAGGAATACAGGGGAAATCTGTACTGGTATCAGCCTACTTGCATAATGTATAGGTTTGTCGAGACACTGTTAAGTTAGTTTTTGTGTAAAACATGAGTAAGAAAAAGTACAAAATCATGCTTGTAATACATCTTTCGATACTCCAGCATACCTCCCTTTGTTTGTATACCTTAACTAAATCATGCTTGTAATATACCTTTAGATACTTGATACGCCAGCATACCTCCCATTGTTTGTATGCCTTAACTAAAAAAAATATATACAGTAAGATCTCACTGTAACGGACTAATTGGGGCCCAAATCGTTCCAAGAAATGCGAAATTCCGATAAAAGCGACATCCGGATTTCCCCCTGCTAATCCGGACTTTTTCCGACATATCAGACATAGTCTGGATCGCATGAACAGTTTTTAAACTGTTTTGACTACCATTGTGGTACTGTACTGTGTTATAACTTCACTGCATTAATCAAATGGTATAATATATACATTATTATAATACTGCACTGTTCATTGATAAACATGTCTTTTTATTTACCCTATTGTGATGAACATAGCTGAAGTGGTCAGGCAATCCGGACTGCTTCTGGCTTTATCGGACTTTTTCCAATATATAGGAATATAGTCCGATAGCTCCTCAAGTCTGATGAAAGCGAATTCCAGTCTATTGAAGTCCGTTATATCAAGGATTTACTGTACCTGAAAGCAGCTGAGTTGAAGAAAGTTTAGAGAAATATTATCCATCCATCCATCCATCATCCAATCCTATGTTGTCCCATGATGAGCATAGGAGCCCTAGGCTAGGCAAGTTGGTCCAGACATTTAAGATGAGAGTGGCCAGCTTCATTCATCCCTGAGTGGCATTATGTGAACAATAAACCCCAGCCACCCCTTGGATAAAAATCTACACAGGCTCAGTCCGACTAGAGCGCCTTAATTACCCACTAAACCATCAGGCGCCATAATTTTGATCATATGGTTACCACCCAGCATAGTAAATGGCTTCCTGGTGTACAAGTGTATTTATAATATGGCTCAGTTTTTTGTAATGTAAACCTATGTAAAATGGAGACTACCAGAAGTACGAAGAGAGCAGGAGTTAAGAATAATTAGGGTGACACATTGTCAGTGGTCTATTTAAAACAAATGAGTTGTAAAGTGATTGAGTTAAACTTTTAGTAGTCAGTGATATCTAATAATGAATAATTGAGTTAGCATTAGTGTCGACCAGTATGCATTACAGCGTAGAGTGTGATTATTGTGTGATTATTAGTAAAAGTGGAATTAACATGAGTAGTAACTTACAGTCATGTACCATCAAGGCATATTCAGGCTCAGAAGCAACAAAAGTCTGAAGTGCACATAGCGTACCTCACATTCACCCATCTTGGGAAATCCTGGATATGCACTTGCCAGCAGAAGGTTTTGAACCTGTGCCAGCCTTGCCCTCAGAACCATAGTGTGGCACACTACTGACTGCACCACAATTATACCACTGGGAACATATTGCTCATACTTTTTGTGTCATTGCTTATCCTTGTAATTCTCTCTCTAACAGCTCTGCCATCTGAAGTGCAATTGCTTGCTTGGGCCCCGTTTGGTTACCACTCATCAGTTCAACCATTCACCTACCAATACTTTTTCCCTCGTGCCAACCTCGATATCCAGGTGAGTTGATCAGCAGTTCAGGTTGTAAGGGAGGATGGCAAGTGATTTTTTTTTTATTTATTTATTTTTTTTTTTTATTTTTTTTAAGGTAGCTGCATCAGACCTTGTATGACCTCTCCATCTTATGCTAATTTGGTAATCTAGATAAATCTATTTATTATTTTAATTGAGTGCCAGCTAGCTTCTTGAATGTGGATAGGAGTGAACAGATGGAGAGAGAGAGAGAGAGAGAGAGAGAGAGAGAGAGAGAGAGCCTGTCTTGCTTTTTCGTGAGGCTGGTGCCTTGGTTCCTTAGTAACGGTGGTGGGATTGTCACATCCCTGTGTTATAGAAGAGAGGGTGTTCAACTGCCTAGCCTTGCCCCATTTTCATTATTTTTTTACAACATGGAGGGAATACATGGATAAGGCAAGAATGAAGAGATCTGGCTTTGAGAACTATTAGTCAGATTTCAGGATCGAAGTGCAAGGTCAGAAGTTCAGCCATATATTTCAAACAGTTTTGATTCATTTGGACCAAACTTGGTGGAAGGATTGAATGTCAAACAAGGATGAAGATAATCTGTTTTGAGAGCATTAGGTCAGGTCAAGGTCACATGGTATGGTCAACTAAAAAAATTTTGTCCACTTTGGACATAACTTGGTGAAAGTGTTAAAGGTCAGGCAAGGACAGTGTAATTCTTTTTTGAGAAGTGATTGAATGTCAGAGTACAAAGTAAAATATTAAGCCCTTAGACAAACTGCAGGACATGGGTGTTGCACTCTGAATGTTACTTTCTTGTTTCACATTAAGCCTTAACTGAAAGTTGTGTATGCCACAGTGCTTTCCATTTCTTTGTGGTAAACATAGAACCTACTAAAAACTGTCAGTTCAAGCAGAAGGATGCAGTTATTAACACCAATGTATGAACAGAATGACATCTTAATCCTGGATGGAGTAGCCACTTTTTTTGTTTGGAGTGGGTCCTTGTTTTATTAGTGAAATGCAGGGGTAAGGTCTGTGTGTAGACAGTCCTGTAAGATATGTTGTTACTCTCCATTCCAGCCAGAAATCTTCACTGACTATGCCCTCTTCATCTATGTCATCCATGCTTGGTTGGCAGTTACAGTACTGCTAGCAGTGCGTACACAACACTTTGAAACTGACAGTGGTAATGATAGCATCACCAAAGCCTTTCATATGAATTCAAGACTGCTGCCTCTATCCCTGATTTCCCTTATTATTCTGAATGTACAGCAAGCAGCCATAATCCATTATCCATTTAGCCGCCAGTAATGACGAGTCTATGGTCTGTCTATTTTATGAAGAGCGTTTGGGCGTTGTCCCTCTTGGGGAGTCCCCGTCCCACAGTGTAGCCATACTTGTACTGGGCAACTTAATTAGATTAGAATAGGGGCGCTAATGACAACTCTTCCTCCCAACACACCACCTCTCTCTCTCTCTCTCTCTCTCTCTCTGCATATAGAAATTACATTTTTTATAGATTTATTTCTATAAAAAATCTATACACTTTTATGAATTTTTAGAATTTGAGGAAAAGCCTCCAAACTGACTGTCTGTCTGTCTTGTTGTGCTCTTATTCATTCCCTTTCTCCATGATCTTTCCCCTACTCTCTGTTTCTGTCTGTCTGTCTGTCTCTCTCTCTCTAACATTATTTTTTATTATGACTGTGATTTTCTCCTTAAAAGTGATGTTTATTTGTGGTTTATAACAGCTTTTGAGGGATCAATTATAGGTCCTCTGTTTGCCTTCTCTTCTAAAAAATACTTATTTACGTTGTAAATAAGTTATTTTTCTCTACTGTGGAGCACACGAGAGCGAGTAGCAGGAGTAACAGCATTCATCTCAGGTGGCGGCCAGAGTGGAAATGACCTGGATTAACACGGTCACTTTATCCATACAAGTGTAGCAATGTTGGAAAGCAACGTTGCCAAGTGTTGTGGTATTTATAAAAAGTAATTGTTATTAAAAGAAAAAAAGAGGCATTTATAACAGTATATAGCCTTATTAAAGAATTAAATATATATATACTGTAAATAAACTTCATTTAGAAGTAGTAAATAGCTGACATGAGACAGAGAGATGTACACGTTTGGCAGAGAGGCAGCCTAGGAAATTCCCAAGAGGGACAACGCCCAAACGCTCTTCATAGAATAGACGGACCATAGTAGCACCATCGGACCTGTCCGGACTACGGTACTTGAGGAATGCCATTCCTCTCCCTTGTAAGCCTGGCAATGATTGATGTGATTTTGTCCTAAGTTTTTCCCTAGTTTCTCTTTAGATTTTGCTAGAGTTTCAATAATGCAGAAAACATAACAGGTACCATGTGAAGAACAGTGAAGAATTGTCCTGGCTGGAAAGATGACAGTGCTGTGGGTCAAGCCTTTACGAGTGCTTAGGGAGAGGTTGGCGCCAAAAATTGTCCCTGGCCTATAAGGGGGAAGGATGACGTTCCATGAGCAACAGTTCCTGCAGGCCTACTGCTGCACATAAACTAAATGGATATCAGATTATGGTTGCATGCCATAAAGAGAAGAATGATAAGGAAAATTAGGGATAGAGGCAATAGTCTTGCGTTCAGACAAACTGCATTTTCGATGTTATCACTACCACTGTTTGTTTGAAAGTGCTGGTAGTGCCACATTGGCAATGCCAGCCATACAATAACTGTCAACCAAGCATGAATGATGTAGTGGAAGGGGGTGTGGCCAACAAAGATTTCTAAGTTGGAATGCCTAAAGTGGGGGAAAACCTCCAGAAATTTTTAAGAAGTTCCTGTTATGGCCCTATTGAAAGTTGTACCACAATCAAACATGCATAAACACACACTGATCATCATAAGGCATATTAGATATTTATTGCACAAGAATAATGGTAATGCTGTACTGTAATAGTAAAATTTAAACTCATCTTGATACAGGAGTAGAGATGACCAAGTTGTGTTGGGAGAGGGAATCTGAGGCTGAGGGACTAGGGGAGGGAGGTATGAGCAGTGCCCATAACCCTTCAAGAACTGAAACTAGGCCTTAAAGCCCTCAAAACCACTTCCCCCAGCATTAAAAAAATGGTGTCAAATAACCAAGCCTCAGAGTAGGGGGGGGGGACATAAATGGCCTCACTATCTGCCCCTCTCCCGGTGATGACTCAACGAGCTCCTGGAACCACTGTCTGACTCACTTCTTCTTCATTTCTGCAACATTTACGGCTTTTCCTCTAACTTTCTCTCTGTTGAGCACCATCTTGCCTTCTCTAAACCTCACCTTCTCTTCTTAACTGAGACCTAGCCGTTTGAGGCAAGTGATGGCAAACCCTTTTCTGTATCCTCCTACTTTCTCTATACTCATTTCAGAGCCAAAGGTGGCTGTTGTGTATATGTATGGAAAGACATCTTGCTCTTGTGTTCCTGAACTTGATTCTTCTGAATTCTGTACTCTCTGGCTTTGACTCTCCTGTCATTCTCTGACTGAATATATCTGTGCTGTTTACTTATCCCCTAATACTGCTGACTATGAAAAATTCTTCGACCATCTTACTTATGATGGACCACATCCTGTCCGTTTCTCCTTTCCCTGAAATCTCCATTCTAGGAGATTTCAGTGTTCACCAGCACCTTTGACTTTCCTCTCCTTTCACTGGTCCATCTGGTAAACAAGCCCACATCTTTTCTATCCTTAATGACCTGGTGCAGCTTGTACAGCACCCTACCCGTATCCCTGACCACCTTGGAGAGAGTTCCAACATACTTGACCTCTTCCTGACTGTTTACACTGTTAATCTTTTCTCTCTCTTGGGCTCCTCTGATCATGACCTTATTACCTTAACCTGTCCTATCGCTCTAGTACAGCCAGTGGACCCTGCAAAGAAATGATGGTTGTGGCACTTTGGAGCTACTAATTGGGAGTTCCTCAGGCAACACCTCTTTGATTTTCCCTGGAATGATTATTGCTTCCATGGCTGGGAGCCAGCTGAGTATGCCTCGCTCATTACGGAGGTTATTCTCTCGGGCATGGAAGCATACATTCCTTTCTCATATCCTTTGACTAATGCAAAAAAGGTTGGTTTAATCACGCTTGTTCTAATGCCGTCCACAACAAGGAGAGGGCCTATAAAAGGTACCGGAGCCAACCCACCCCTGAATCACATCTTTTTTATGTTTCTGCCCGGAATCGTGCTGTCTGTTCTTCGCTCTGCTAAAAATTATTTCATCCATACTAAATGCTCTCAACTCTCCAACATGAATTCTTCCCACTCCTTCTGGCACCTTGCCAAAAGCCTTTCTAACAACTTTACCTCATCATCCTTCCCTCCTCTACTCTGCTGGCTCTAGCTATTTCTTCTTCTGATGAAGCAGATCTCTTCACTCAGATTTTCTCCTCCAATTCCAATCTAAACAATTCCGGTGCTGGTCCTCCATCACTTCCTGTTTCTGATTTCCTCATGGCTGACATTAAAATGTCTTCAGCTGATGTATTTTCTGCCATCACTGGTCTCAATATCATCAAGGCATATGGGCCTGATGGGGTCCCTTCTGTTGTCCTCAAGATCTGTGCTTCTGTGCTTACACCCTGCCTAGGTAAACTCTTTTGCCTTTGTCTGTCAACTTGTACCTATCTTGTTGGAAAAGTGCTCTCATTCAGCCAGTCTCAAAGAAGGGTGACCATCCCCAGCCCTTTATCACCCAATTGCTTTAACATCCTGTGTCTCAAAAGTTTTCGGGTCTCTTCTTAACAGAATTATTTTACAGTATCTTTCCTATCATAATCTTCTTTCTGATCATCAGTATGGGTTCTGTCATTGAAGCTCCACTGGCAATCTCACCCACCTTTCTGTCTTCTGGTCATCCTCATTTCTGGACTCTGGTGAAAGCTTTGCCATTGCACTTGACATCTCAAAGGCTTTCGATTGAGTCTGGCATAAACCCTTAATTTCCAAACCGCCCTCTTACAGTTTCTATCCTCCTATCTGTGCCTTCATCCATAGCTTCCTTTTTGGTCGTTCTGTAGCTGCTGTTGTAAACTGCCACCGTTCTTCTCCTAGATCTATCAACAGTGATGTTCCTCAGGGCTTTGTCCTATCACCAGTTCTCTTCCTTTTATTCATTAGTGACCTTCTAGGTTGTACATCTAACCCTAGCCACTCCGCTGATGATTCCACCCTTCACCTTTCCATTTGGTTCTCACAACGTCCATCTCAGCAGTTATTGTACATCAACAAACAAGGGATGAGGCTATGGCACACCTAATGTCTGACATGGCTTGTATCCATGATTGGGGTAAAAATAATCTTGTTGTTTTTAATGCATCAAAGAATCAGTTCTTACACCTATTAACTCGACAAAATCTTCCACAGGAGTACCCTCTAATGTTTAGTAATATCCAGCCTAATCCTGCATCATCTTTAAACATACTTGGGGTTTCATTCTCTCAGGACTTATCTTGGAAAGATTGTATTACATCTCTTGTAAAATCTGCTTCCAAGAGATAGGTTTGCTAAGCCGATTCCATACCTTCTTTACCCCTCCACAGTTGTTGGCTTTATACATGGGTTTTATTTGCCCCTGTGTAGAGTACAACTCTCATGTGTGGGGAAGCTCCCCACATACAGCAATTCTCATAGGGTGGAGTCAAAGGCTTTTCGTCTCATTAACTCTCCTCCTCTTACTGGCTTCCTTCAGCCTCTGTCTCTTTGCCGTACTGTTGCGTCTTTAACTCTTTTCTGTCACTATTTGAATGGTCACTGCTCCTCTGCAGTGTCTGCTTGCATCCCTCCACCTCAGCGACATGCACGTAGCTCCTGCCTAGCAACAAACTCTCATTCCTTTTCTGTCCACCTCTCTGATGCAAGAGTTAACTGTTACTCCCAGTCCTTCATTTATGCAACAGGTCAACTCTGGAACTGTCTCCCTCTGTCTGTATTTCTTACTTCCTATTATCTCCATTCTTTCAAACGCAGTGTGTCCAGGCATCTCGAAATAAGCTGATCTTGAATTTGGCTCTCTCTTGTATTGTTTTGCTTTTTTCTTGGAAGGAATGGTCTGTGGGCTCCTGGCACTTGGTTCCTTCTTCCTTACATTAAAAAAAGATAGAAAAAATCATCAGGCAAGTCCAGTGCAGGGTTTGATGCCGAATTTTCAGGCTGTGGGTAGGAAGGCAGAGGTGGCTGAGGTGGTGCTCATTGATTCTGGAAGTGAGTGATGAGTTGCAGCAAGGATTCATTGATCCTCTTAATTAACAGCTGCTTTTCATTAGCCACAAGTATCTCGCTATGTGCATTTTTTTTTTTTTTTATAACAACTGAGGATGAAAAAACAAATGAATAAAAAAAAATGATAATCCATATACCAGATTACAGTTGTCCTCCATTCGTAAAAAATCAGTAACAGTTGTACTTGAACAGCTATAGGTTGAAGTCTGGGGGGAAACTATTATGGGGAAATGAGTTTCAAAGAGATGCAGTTCAGGGAATAAAAGAATTCTGATAGGAAGAAATTCTGCAGTATGGCAGTGTGACAATCCAGCCTTGAGTGCTACGAGATGCCGTGTAGTGCGGGAGAAGGCTTGGAGAGGTGGCACAATGGATACAGTTTCGTCTGAATATTTGCCATTAAAGCATCTGTAGAATAATGCAAGGGAGGCAACATTCCTTCTTACTTATAGGGGAAGTCCGGTAGTTCATTTGTAATAGTAAGGTTAATAATAATTCTGACAGCTTTTTTCTTAATTTTGTCTAGTCGTGTTAGTGCAACCTCTCCACATCCGTTCCACAAGGGTGAGCAGTATTCGAGCTGAGAGCGCACATGACTTTCGTAAATTATAGCCAACTGCTCATCAATAAAGAAGTTATAGACACTGTACAATAATCCAAGTTTCCCTGAAGCAGTTTCAGCAAGTAATGTAACATGAGAGGTCCAGCTGAGGGCATTGTTAAGTGAATCACCAAGGATCTCAATACTTTTAGAGATTGGAATATTAGTAGCATTGAAGGTAATATAGGAATCGGGCAATATCTTTCTATTAGCAAATACACAGTATTTGGTTTTCTCTGCATTAAATGAGAGTGTTATTTAGTCTCCATTCAGTGATCTTAGATAAGTCTTGATATATAGAGCTTGCTGTATTGAGTTGTGAGTTAGAGATATTAAACTTTGTGAAGGGTGTTTAAGTGTGAATGATCTGTGAAGTGTTGAGTCATCTGCATATGAATGGATGGGATTATGGGTGACAGATAAGAGATCGTTAATACGAATTAGGAGCAGGGTTGGAGCTAGAGCCGATCCTTGCGCCACGCTGGCATTAATCAAGTGGAAATTGGAATGTACATCATCTGCTTTTACTCTTATCATTCTGTCACTGAGTTATGAGAAATCAGGGGAACAAAAGATGATAGGCCATAGCAAGGGAGTTTGGGTAGCAGGGAACGGTGCCACACTCTGTCAAAAGCTTTACAGATATTAAGGGCTACTACATGGGTTTCTTGATGTTGGTCAGTTGGTTGATGGATGGTATGAGTCGTGAGATTGAGTACCGGTATATCAGCAGTGGATCTTTCGTGGCAAAAACCGTACTGTCTATCACTAATTAAGTTGTTGGATTCAGGATGTTTAACTTTGTGCATATTAATTACAATCTCAAATACTTTACCAAGAAAAGATGTGATAGCTGTTGGTCTGTAATCAGAGGGGTCAGAGGAACTTTCTTTCTTTGGAAACAGGCAGATGTTGTCTTCTCTCCAAGAATTAGGGAATGAAGAAGTACGTATGCATAGTGTGAATAATTTAGCTAGAACAGGAGCAAGTTCTAGGGGACACTTTTTCTAAACAACTGGAGGAATTTCATCTGGACCTGGAGCTGTGTTGGTTGGTTAATTATCTAAGATGGATTTTACATATCTAGCCTCGGACAAGGACTGACCAAACGATGACGACCCAGGACCGGACAAAGGACTTGGTAATGAGTACATGGAATGTAAGAGGAGCGAATGATGAGGTGAAAGAGAGAGAGATTGTCCAGGTGCTTGAGGGTGCGAAAGTGGATGTATGTGGAATAACTGAAACAAAATGGAGAGGAGAAAGTGTGAGAGAATGGGAGTATGGATGGGGTATATGTGCAGGAATAGGTGAGAATGAGAGGGCGAAGGAAGGAGTATGTATAGTTGTGAGTAAAAGATGGAAGAAGAGCATAAGACAGTATGGATCAGTTGGGTCAAGGATTGTGTGGGTAAAGTTGAAAGTTGGAATACAAATGTGGGCGATTGTGTGTGTGTATGCGCCAACGCAAGATCGTGCTAGAAGAGTGAGAGAAGAGTTCTGGACAAATGTAGAAGTGTGCATGGAAAAGTTTGAAAGGAATGAGAGAGTGTTTTTGATTGGTGATATGAATGGTAAAGTTGGGAATGCGAAGGTGGATGGAATAGTTGGTGAGTGGGGTGTGCCTGCTGAGATAGATGAGAATGGGAGTGCGTTAGTGGACATTTGTGCTGGGAGGGGGTTGGTGGTAGCCAATACCCTCTTCAGGCTTAAAATGATCCACAGGTATACATGGCGAGTGATGAGAAGGGTGGGTGGTGAACTGAATGAAAGGAAGGCAATGATTGATTATGTGTGTGTGGATGAAAGGATGCGAAGATGTGTAATGGATGAAAGAGTTTATAGAGGTTGGGGGAGTGGACTTTCTGACCACTACTTGGTGGTGGCCAGAATCAAGGTCCAATTAGAATGGAGAAATAGAAGAAGGGAAAGACGAGAGGAAGGAGTAGCTGCAAGGAGAGTGGAAAGGTTACAAGAGGATGAGAAAAAGGCAGAGTATAAGAGAGAAGTGGAGGAACGCTTGTGCAAATATGAATTGGAGCAGATGGGAGACGTGGAAGGTGTGTGTAGCATATTTACAGAAGAAATATATGCAGCATGTGATGTGGTGTGTGGAAGGAAGAGAGGACGGAGGGGGGTGCAAGGAACAGCGTGGTGGACTGAAGAGGTGAAACAGGCTGTGGCACAAAAGAAGAAAGCATACAATGAATGGATGGGAAATAGGGGCGTGGAAGAAGTTGAGAGGCGGAAGAGAGAGTTATATGTAGAAAGAAAGAGAGAGGTGAAAAGATTAGTGAGAGAGAGCAAGAAGAGAGTGGATGAGGAATTTGGTAGGAATTTGAGTGTAAAGTGGAGGGACTGTAAGAAAATGTTCTGGAAAGAGGTGAAAAGAGTAAGACAGGGTGGAAGTGAAGTTAGCAGGGGAGTGAAAGATAAAAATGGTAGATTACTAGTGGAGAAGGGAGAAAAAGTGAGCAGATGGAGAGAACACTTTAAGGAATTGTTGAACGTAGAGGATGGAAGTAATGCGAGTATGAGTGGCTGGGGAATGGCTGGGAGAAGGAGGGAGGTGAGAAGACAAGAAGAAATCAGTAGGATAGAAGTTGTGGAAGCAATGAAGAACGTTAAATCTGGGAAAGCCCCAGGAATTGATGGAGTGTGTGGTGAAATGCTGAAGCATGGGGGAGAGATAGTAGTAGAATGGATGTGGAAGATGTGCAGATTAGCCTGGGAGGAAGGTGGAGTCCCGGAGGATTGGAAGTCAGGTATAATTATTCCCTTGTACAAAGGAAAAGGGGAAAAAGAAGTGTGTGGTAATCATAGGGGCATTTGTCTTCTTAGTATAATAGGAAAAGTGTATGGTAGGATGCTTATTGACAGAGTTAGAGAAAGAACAGAGAAATTAGTTGGAGAAGAACAGGGAGGCTTTAGGAAGGGAAGAGGTTGTGTAGATCAGATATTCATTCTTAGATCTTTAGTGGAAAAGTTTCTAGAGAAGGGAAAGAAGTTGTATGCTGCTTTCATGGATTTGGAGAAAGCATATGACAGGGTGGATAGACAAGGATTGTGGAAAGTGTTAAGAATATATGGAGTAGATGGGAAGTTGTTGAATGCTGTGAAGAGTATGTACGATGGTGCGAAGGCTGCAGTGCGTGTGGATGGTGAACTAAGTGAATTTTTCTCTTTGAAAGTTGGTTTGAAACAGGGATGTGTCATTTCTCCATGGTTGTTCAATCTGTATATGGATGGGGTAATAAAAGAGGTACAAGGTAGGGTAGTGGATGTTGGAGTGGCCCTGGTGAGAGAGAATAGTGTTTGGAAACTCCCTGTACTGTTGTTTGCAGATGATACTGTGTTGTTGAGTGAAGACGAAGGGGAGCTGCAAGGCTTGGTGGATGAGTTTGGGAGAGTGTGTAAGAAACGGAATCTGAAGTTGAATGTAGGGAAGAGTAAAGTGATGGTCTTTGAGAGAGGTGAAGTCAGTGAATGTACAGCGAGGTTGGATGGTGAGGAATTGGAAAATGTGAGTACGTTTAAGTACTTGGGTAGTGTGATGAGTAAGGATGGAGGTTTGGAGGGTGAAGTGTTTGAAAGGGTACAGCAGGGAAGAAAGGTTGCTGGTTCTTTGAAAGCAGTGATAAGAAACAGGGAAGTGAGCATGGAAGTGAAAAAGTTACTACATGACAGTATTGTGATACCAACTCTAACGTACGGAAGTGAAGCTTGGACGTTGTTGGAAGGACACAAGTCAAGAGTGAGAGCAGTGGAAATGAGTTATTTAAGAGGAGCCTGTGGAGTCACATGGAGAGATAGGCTGACGAATGAGGATATAAAGGAACGTTGTGGTGTTGATGTGGATGTGATAGGGAGCGTTATGAGGAACACACTGAGGTGGTTTGGCCATGTGGAGAGGATGGAGGGCGAAAGACTGACGAAGAGAGTGTATGTGAGTGAGATGGAGGGGGGAAGAGGGAGGGGGAGGCCGAGGATGAGATGGAGGGATGGGGTGGAGAGGTATATGAGAGAGGGGGGTGTGAGTTGGGAGCAGGGTAGTGAAATGGCGGGGGACAGGGCGACTTGGAGGCGATTTGTTTGTGGCCACCCCAAACGGGATTGAGGCGTCTGGCAATAGATAGATAGATAGAGATAGTCTGTATCATGAGCAGTTTCGGGAGAGTCAAGTTCTAGCGCAGGGATGTTCTGGCTGACTTCCTCTGATGTAGAATTTCTGGCAAATGTACTGGCAAGGATGTCCGCTGTACCACACAGGTCATTTATAGTGTTACCATCTGAAAACTTTAGTGGGGGAATGGGTGATGATTTGTTAAAGTTATTATTGAA
Organism: Coenobita brevimanus; assembly: GCF_032717465.1. Classification (NCBI taxonomy): domain Eukaryota; kingdom Metazoa; phylum Arthropoda; class Malacostraca; order Decapoda; family Coenobitidae; genus Coenobita; species Coenobita brevimanus. The sequence continues at coordinate 31,152,906 of NC_137015.1, forward strand.
AGAACTGAGAGTTGACCAGAATATTCTGTTGTCATTAGGATTATTTGTTACAGTAGTTTGGATGCATGGTTGTGAAGAAAGAGTGATTTAGCAAGATTTATTACAGCTTTTGTGTGGTTTCTAGCAATTTTAAATTGTCTGAGTGATTCAGATGTTTTTTATTTTAAGAAAAAGTTTTATGGTAATGACCTTTAGGTCGTTCCTTTGGCAAAATTGCTGTCAAACCATTTTGGGAGTCCGATTTTTTAATGAACTGTTGGTTGGATGTGAACAATTTCATACCAGTTTGTATCTAATCATTAATGTGAGACTGGGTAGAATCGATGTTGCTGGAGAAGAAAGACTGCCATGGAATATCAGCAAAATAATTTCTAAATCCATCCCAGTCTGCCCTAGTAGAGTTCCATGTGGTCACTGTGACCGGTTCAGAACATGGTGGTTTGGGGGAACTGACTCAGGAGATCCAAGTTTAGGTAGACGTCCTTCAAGATGTCTGCCACTTCAAGAATGCAGCTAAGTTGGAAGCAGATGGTACCTTCAGGCAGCTTCTGCTCCTCTAATATTTCTTCCACCTGTAGCTGTTCCTCCTCCTCCATTTCATCCATGATATCATCCATCATCTTTGGTGCTGTAGTAAGTAGCAGGATATCCTTCCTTGTAATGTCTCCAAAACCATCTCCTTGGATGCAGCTCCACTGCCTTTCTCAGAGTGACTATGATCGTCACATGTGGAACCACAGGGTAGATGTGGGGTAGCAGCTTTCTCCATCCATGCTGAATTATTTCTTGTTTTGTCTTCCACCTAGTTGCCACAGCATATGCCAAACAGTCTTTTATGTTATATGTCTTCCATGAATAGCCCTTGCTACTGCACTGAGGACTTTTTTTGTTGCCTGGGGAACATTGTGGTTCAAGTAATGCAGGAGAGGTGTTACACTGATGGTTGATTAGAGTACATGGGATTCTAATCCGCATGGGTCAAGTTCGGGACGTAATACACTGCAGGGTGAAAGGGGAAGTGGCAGGGTGACCAGAGCAGTGTGTTTGTGCATCCCTCAATGCCATGATGCCTGCATCCCGTGACTGCCACATCACCATACATGTTTTGAATATTGAAGGGGGCAATCCAGGATTTATCACTGCAGTCGTTTAGTTTCGTTTCGTTTTTAAAGGTTCCAACATGCTTGCATGCGTCGGCCTTGGTCACCTAATGGCGGCTCTCCATGCTGCACGATCCATTGCAGCCTCCCTGTTCAGTCCCTTAACCCTGAGTCACAGTTAATGACCTCATCCCATGTCTTTCTCGGTCTTCCCCTCGTAACCCCACCCCCAATATTAACACTTCTCACCTTCCTCACCCAGTTATCATCCCCCATCCTTCCTACGTAAACCCCGGAATGGCCAGCGTGAAAGGCAGAAGAGTAGAGACTGGGGGTGCTGTGGAAAGGGTGGCTAGCATAATTGATGCCTGCATAAAAACTATCTGCAGTTTCTTTCTATTGCCAGATACCTCAATCCCGTAAAGGGTGACCACTAACAGATCGCCTCCATGTCGCCCTGTCCACCTGCCAGTTCATTGTCCTCCCCCTAGCTCACACACCCCTCTCTCATATGCCTCACCTGTTCATCCCTTGATTTCATACTTGGCCTCCCCCTCCTTTCTCCCCCCCTCCACCTCACTCACATGCACTTTCCCCATTAGTTTCTCTCTCTCCATCGTCTCCATGTGGCCAAACACCTCAGTGTATTTTTCCCAGTGCTTTCTGTCACATCCATATCCACACCACAACGCTCCTTCACTTTCTCAGTTGTCAGTCTGTCTTTCCATGTAACTCCACATGCCCCTCTCAAATAACTCATTTCCACTGCTCCCATTCTTGCCTTGTGCCCTTCCAACAAGATCCAAGCTTCACTTCCATACATTAGAGTTGGTATCACAATACTGTACAGTAAACTCCCGATTATCTGGCTCTGCATTACCTGGCATACTACATTATTCGGCATGGCCAGTGGCGGAAATAAAATGGTATCTGGCAGTAAACATAAAAGCTTTGACATTAACTGTCATAAAGGATCTTTCTGGCTAAAAGAACACTATTATCTGGCATAAGACAGTTGTTGTCATCAAAAATCCAACCATTATCACAAAAAAAAAGAAAATACTTTAAAGAAAGATCTATCTATATCTATATACCTAGGCTGCTTCCCCCAAGGAAAGGGAGGTAGCTGAGACAGGACAACACACTCCCCATTTACTCATCCATTCAAACACATTCATTCGCATCTTAGCCCCAAAGGGGAGAACGGACAGATCCTCACCGCACCACACCGCACAAGGGTCAACTGTGCAATGCAATCAGTGACATCCGCAGCAGGGCCCGACAGCAGAACTGGTTTACCCCTGCCACATCATGACAGACCCATCCCCTTACCCGCACCTGACCTGACTAGCTGATCAGACCAAATGCGGGAGAATATCCCCTCAGGGCTGCGTCATCACTTATTCATTCACAATATCTCTCCATTTATTTCTGTCACGCACAGCCACTCTTCCTTGCTCAACAGACATCCCTCTTGCATCCTGCACTCTCTTCACACTGTCCATCCATCCTATTCGTGGTCTTCCTCTCAGTCTTACACCTCTCACATCAGATCTAGTTATCTTTTTCACCAATCGCTCATTATCCATTCTCTCCACATGCCCAAACCATCGCAACACCCTCTGCTCAACTCTACCAGCCATCTCCCGAACAACTCCAGTTCTCCTTCGCACTTCATCATTTCGCACCCGATCCATACACGTCACTCCACACATACTCCTCAGACACCTCATCTCCATTACATTCAAACTTTTCCTCTCTGCTACACCCATATTCCATGTTTCAGCCCCATGTAATGCAGTCGGTACCACAACACCCTCAAGCAGCCTTCTCTTTACATCCATTCTAAGCGAATGACATCTAAACACTTTTTTCATTCCTCCCAGCACCTTTCCTACTTCATTTATTCTAAAACTTCACTTCTGCATCTATTCTTCCATCCACAGCAACATGTGACCCTAGATATTTAAAACAATCTACCTCCTCAAGCAACTCACCATTCAAAACTATATTCATCCCCCAACCATCTATCAACCTCGTACACTTCATCACTTTACTCTTATTCTCATTTACTTTCAATTTCCTCCTTTCACACACCCTTCCAAACTCCTCTACCAACTGTCTCAATCTCTCCTTTGAATCAGTCACCAGTGCAGTATCATCTGCAAACAGCAGCTGCTTCAGATTCCACTCTCCACCATCAACATTCACCAGACTCAGACCTCCACCTAAAACTCTTGCATTCACCTCCCTTACGATACCATCCATGTAAATATTAAACAACCAAGGCGACGTCACACATCCCTGTCGCAGCCCCACTCTCACGGGAAACCAATCACTCACAGCATTTCCCACTCTTACACACGCTCTACTATTTACATAAAAACTTTTCACCCCTTTTAGTAACCTACCATCAAGTCCATACAATCTTAAAACAGTCCACAAAGCCTCCCTATCAATTCTATCATACGCTTTCTCTAAATCCATAAATACCCAAAACACATCCTTTCCTTTCGCTAAATACTTTTCACACACTTGTCTCACAGCAAACACCTGATCCACACATCCCCTCCTTCTCCTAAAGCCACACTGCTCATCACCAATCACTCCCTCTGTACCCTCTCTAACTCTCATAATTAACACTCTACCATACACCTTACCTACAACACTCAACAGACTTATACCCCTAAAGCTAGTACCTTCATACTTATCACCCTTGCCTTTATACAACGGGACCACACAAGCACTTGCCCAGTCAATTGGCAAGAATACACAAAAAGAATGGGGTTATACTGTACTGTAATATGAAAGTGGTGGAGCATTAAGGGAGGGAGGGTTGATGGTTGGTGGGCCTTGCAGCTCACAGGGTGTTGATGGTGGGTAGGGAGGGGAGATGCAATTGTAGGGAGTAGAAGAGTTTTGATTGGCTGAGGCAGGGGAGGGAGAATTCTAATGCAGATTTTTCATTAGTTGGCAGGAGGTAGGTGGATGTTCTCTCCCTCTCAATTGTATTCCTCCGCCTCTGTGGTGCCAGTATACAAACGAGCCTACATTGCACTCTAAGTATCTTCCAAAACATTATTATTGTAATGGCATGGTATGGACATCAGTGATCCTACCTATGTGCCGTGTAATGCAAGACATGTTTGGTAAGAGTTTACAATGCGTGTGTTTATACATTATTACTGGGTGAAAGAAAATGGGTCTCCCAGCTGGGGGGACTTTGATATTATCCCCATTGTCAACATGAAATTGCCTCTGTACATAAAATTGCAGTGTACTTTACAGTACATTACAGTATTTAATTATTAAGAATGCCTATTAGCTGTTTTTTGAAGTTGTAAAGCATTTTATAGGGGTTAAACAGTGGATAAATGTTTTAAGGTTGGGGGGTTAGGGGCCCCTAGGGGGGGGTCTTTTGCATAATCTGGTATTTTGACAGAATCTGGCAGGCCTTTGGCTCTATTATGCTGGATAATCAGGAATTTACTGTACTATCATGCAGCGACTTTTTTACTTCCATGCTCACTTCCCCATATCTTATCACTTTTTTCAAAGAACCAGCCACCTTTCTTCCTTGTTGCAACCTTTCAGGCACTTCATCCTTCAAACTCCCATCTTTACTCATCACACTATCCACATAAAAATGGGGCTACTAAAGTTAGCCAAATTTTTTCTCTCTCCCCCATTTTATATCTATCTATCTGTCTATCTATCTATCTATTGCCAGATGCCATAATCCCATAAGGGGTTGCCATTTGACTTTGAGTTATTGGTTTTACGGGGAGGGAGACTAACCCTCCACCAACCCACTTGTTGACACGTAGGGAGCATGTATGGGTTGGTTATATGGTTACCACCCAGCATTGTAAATGGTTTCTTGGCTTACAGGAAACCATTTGGCTTGTCACTCAATGTAAAGCCACCTGTAAAGGAAAGAAGAGCAATAAGAAGTGACAGGAAAGATGAGAGATATAGGAAGAGAGGAGGGCAGGCACGAAAAAAAAATGATAAAGGCTAAGGAAGAAGTAGGCAGCACTACATCAAGTGAGCGGATGATGGTCGCCACCACCTACCACCATGTATATATATATATATATATATTTATACAGTGGAGTGACATGGAGGGACAGGTTGATGAATGAAGAAGTGAAGCAACATTGTGGGGTGGATGTGGATGGGGTTGAGAAGATTAAGAGAAATACACTGAGGTGGTTTGGACATGTGGAGAGAATGGAGAACGAAAGACTGACTAAGAGGGTTAATGTAGGTGAGGTGGAGGGAGGGAGAGGGAGGGTTAGACCGAGGACGAGGTGGAGGGATGGAGTTGAGAGGTATATGAGGGAGGGGGGGTGGTGAGTTGGGGGGAGGGTAGTCAAATGGTGGGTGACAGAACGACTTGGAGGCGTTTTGTCTGCGGCCACCCTTTGCTGGATTAGGGTGTCGAGCTATAGATAGATAGGTAGACAAACCTGTCACAAACCCTTCTGGTTGTATATATATATATATATATATATATATATATACAGTATATACATTCAATCCTCTTAAATCACGGCAATTTGGGTCTGGACCACTGCCGTGATTTACAAATTCCGCGGTTTATAAATAATAACTCTTATCTGAAAAATTAGTTTGGGTCTGGACTTTGGCCAACCACCCCCCATAGCACCCTACCTACACCTATCTAGGCACCATCAAACACAAACATACAAATTTAGGAATATTCAGTGCATGTATTGAATAGAAATAAATAATGTTAAGGGATCTCACCTTAATCCTATGACGATATTGCTTAAGTGGATGGAGTGGGGTGGTGTTGGGAAGAACTTAGAACCTCTCAGCATGAGGTGGGGGTGCTCCCTCATGCTGTTCTCCCTTCTCCAGCTCCTCTGCCTCCCTCAGGAAGCTCTCAAAGTCTGCCCCAGAGATGACAGATGCTACGTCATCCATGTCCTCAGTATGTGAAGGGCCAGGCTGTGGTTCAGGCCCAGCTTCTGCCCTTACCCGGGCAGAATAGTGGGTGATGAGTTCCTGATGATTCTCATTAACTCTGTGGCATTAGTATGCACACTTGCCACAAGGGACGGGTGGTGATTGGTTGTTGGGTCACGATTTTCAAATTGAATGCCGCGGTTTACGATTCTCCTCGGAAAAGGCCCACTTTGGTGCCTAGATCCGCGATTTTCGTGACTTAACAGCGATTTAAGGGTGCCGGCAGTCTGACAGCCACTTAGCCGTAGTTTACAAATCCGTGATTTATAAACACGCGATGTACGAGGATTGAGTGTGTATATATATATATATATATATATATATATATAGGGTGGGTCACAAACCTGTCACAAACCCTTCTGGTTGCCTCTTGTGACATGCAGGATGTAAATGGGCAAGTTTTTTAACCCCTTAACCGCGGGGCGTCACTTTCGTGACGCTTGGGAGCAAGGGATCATACCGCGGGGCGTCGCTTTTGTGATTCTGTGTTATTTTGAATTCACCCGGGCTTCCAAGTGGGGGCTTGTATCATCTATCAGTACTGCCGATGTCCAACACTAGTCAGCACTCCTAATCTCATCTGTACTCCCATCCATTGTTGACAATTTAGCCATTTCTCCCCGTTCTTGACTCCCCTCCCTACCCCCCCTCCATTACCCTATCCTCTCTCCTGCCCGGCCATGCTACGCTAAGTAAGTCTTCCCTGGAATTTTTCACTGATTTCATCCATTGAAATAAGCCCTATGTCGTATTCTTATACCAAATAATATATACAAGAAAGAAATAAGGTAAGTGAGAGTGCCATACACCTGGAATTGGCTAATTATCACCTGACAACACCTCACGTGCACTCGTTCGCTAATTTTCGCTGTTTTTTTCCCCTTGAAATATGCCGTATAATCTATTTTCGTAATAAATATACATGTAAGTAGGGAAGGGAGAAGCCTAAGTGATATTTACATTCACCTGGAACTACCTAATTTATAATGTATTGTCTAGATTTCCTGCCAATCATATCAGTGCTACACAAAGCTGTTTCAAGATTTAACATTGGTAGCTCTGATTATATATCTCCTAAGTAGGCCTCTAATCTATTTTCGTAATAAATATACATGTAAGGAGGGAAGGGAGAAGCCTGAGTGATATTTACATTCACCTGGAACTACCAAATTTATAATGTATTGTCTAGATTTCCTGCCAATCATATCAGTGCTAAACTTAGCTGTTTCAAGAGCTATGTTGGTAGTGCTGAATAACCCTCAAGTAGGCCTCAACCCCTGCTGGCCCTCCTAGCAGTTCTCTCGCAGATTCCGAAGAGGAGGTACGGTTCATCCTCTTGCTGACTTCAGGGCCTTTTTTTCACCCCCATGCAAGGGCCCTGTGACCTTTACCCCCTACTAAACCACGTGTGGAAAGAGGTAAAGGGCTGACAATTGATAAAAGAGTGACTACGATCTTTCTATTGAGTAAAACAGTGCAAGTGGAATTGTAAATAATGTGTAAATAATGTGTAAACAGCAAGTGAAAGTAATGAATGTAAATATACGTGAACAATGGAAAATAGTTTTATAAGTTACTTCAAGTGACAGTGCATAACACAGTGTAAATAAAATAGAAATGTAAATAACGTAAATAAAATAGAGAACGTAAATAGAAATGTAAATGAGTAGTATTATAAGAATACGAGTATATACCCTAGGAGTAATGAAAGTGAAAGTTTCACTATAGCATGTCTGAATACTATGAGTTATGAGAGTGAAGATGAAAGTGACATTCACTCTCAATGCCAGTATACAGGACGAGAAAGTGAATGCTACGTATTTTACTGAAAGAAATTGAATCCCTACAGTGGCAATAAACTAATACTACTGACGGAAACTTATGGATAAAGACTGTAGATATATATAAGTGTTATGTAGTTATAGAAATATAAAGTGTGAGGGGTTTTATGAATAATAAATGACAGAGTACCAAGAGCGAACTAGCGGAAGTGCGGCGGTCAGACGCGCTCATAATTTTCATTGCTTTCACAGTGGTTTTTTTTTTGGAGTATGGATCCCAAACTACTTGAAAATCATAGAGTAGTATTTATAGTGTTTATATCTGGCTGTGGTAATCATATTACGGGTTGTCGGGAACTGTAAAGTGGAGACTTCGTTACCCAACTTCAGAGGTCTCCACAAGTCCTACGGTAACTGACGAAGGCTCAACAAACATTCCAGGAGAAAGCTGAAGGTATGTGCCATAAGCATATTTAATTTTAATATTCTAGGACTAATAACTGATTTTTGGCAAATATTTTTTGAGAGTCTGTCGGAGCCCGAATAACCCCGCGGCACACGCAAAACATCGGTAAACATGCCCGCGGTGTAGGGGTTAATGACCATATTCCCATGTCATCACCTCCCTTTACCTAAGGCCTCAGGTTTTTCAGGGTTTTTCCTTCTGTTAGGCCAGCTGCCACCTGTGATTCTCCAGTCCCACCCAAGGCATAGGCTTCACTTATATAGGTATACTTAGTATTTTCAGCTGTGACTAAGCAAATATGGTAGATTACACTGCATAGAGGTGAGCTACCAAGCTTTTGGCCTCACTCCACTCCCATGATTGTGCTTACCAGGTATAATAGCAACCATTCACATAATTAATATCAAGCAGAAGCCAGAGACAGGTGGTGGGAGAATTAGCAGTTTCTATCATTGCCAGCTACTGTGCTTTTGATCCCACACCACTTCCATGGTTGCACGTCTTGGGGATGGTGTTAACCATTCACCTTATTAATATTGATGACAATCAGAGACAAGAGGAGTGGAGAATTAGCAGTTTCCATCCCTGGATCTCCATCAGATTGAAAATTTATAAACAGACTGCAAGCATCGATATGCAGTATTTACTGCAAATTGTAAGGAAGTTGAAATACTTTTTAACCCTCTGGCCACGTTAAGCGACAGTGGTCGCCATACCAATTATTCTTCATGATGCTTTGGGTGACTACAGTCCACAGCTGACAAAAAGCTTTTCTGTCTACACATCTGTTGTTTCTGTACAAATATAGTAAGTTTTCTGTCTATCTGTGTATAGCCAGATGCCATAGATCCATAAGGGGTGGCCATTTGTCTTTGAGTTAGCTGTATTATGGAAAGGGGCACTAACCCTTCACCAACACACTTGCTGCCACATAGGGAACATGTATGGGTGTGTTATATGGTTACCACCTAACATTGTAAATGATTTTCTGGCTTACAGGAAACCACTAGGTTTGTCAGTCAGTGTAAAGCCACCTGACAAGGCTAATGGATTCCTGTGATCCAGGAAACCAGCCTGACAAGCCTAATGGTAAGTTTTTATTTCTCTTGTGTGACAACAAACAGTGTATGTGTCTAGTGTATATATATAAGTGAAAAACCTTGCATGAAGTAAATAATCTCATCATTGCAAAATTAGACAGTTGCAAAAATTTACTATTTTCACAATTTTTCTCAGAAAATGACAATTTTCTTGTACAAATATGATATGTTTTGGTTTCTTTTATGTGACAACAGACAGTGTACATGTGTTATGCAAATGAAAAATCTTGCTTGAAATAATCTCATCATTGCAAAATTAGACAATAGTAAAAGTTACCATTATTTTTGCATTTTTTTCCTCAGAAAATGACAATATTCTCATAGAAAGGTGCATTTTTTACCATTATCACAATAAAAAATGGAAACTTCACGGTCATTTCCTATTAGAAATGTAGCAACAAAGTTATAATTAGCACTTTTATGTTTTAGGGACTTATGAAATATCCAGGGGAATGACCGAGAAATGCTAGGTCGCGGCCAAAGGGTTAAAGACTGAGGGGGAGACAAATTTTTAACTGTTTGATTGATGTGTGAATTCTTGTAAGCCCCAATCACTTGGCATTCTCTTGATAGTTCACACAGGTATATGCTTTTTCTTTCTTTTACACACACACACACACACACACACACACACACACACACACACACTTTCTTTTAACCCCTCCGTGGCTGCCAGCGTCGAATGACGTTTAGCTGATAAATGGCTGCAGGCATCGTTTGAACGTGGCCAATAAAAACAGCGAAAATTTTTGGGAAGTGAACGAACGTTCTGAACTTCTTCAAACTGACCTGCACTACACTCCCATATACCCCATCAAGCAGTTCAGAACCTGCTGCTGTGATGAGTGGATTTTCTATTTTTTTGCTCGTGGCCATGCCTAAACAAGCACAACTACACCCATTATCTTGACCCAGACAGAAAATATCATCTTTGTCCTCTCTTGCGAAACACACACAACCACACTGTTTATGATTTTGGATAAATACTGTACAGGCACAAACAAAAATGACATGATAATAAGAGAAAAATACATTTTTGTCATGGTATCTTTACCTGTTTGCTCAGGTTTGTTGTACTGGTTTGGATCATTCGATGCAGTGCAACTTGTAGAAAACTGTGAAAACTTTTGGGAAGTAAATGAACATCATCTGGGACATGAGACTGACCTTCACATCAGGCTCTCACATCTCATTTGTCAGTTCACCATCCGTTGCTGACGAGTGGATGAACGATTTTTTCGCTCGTGGCCATGCCTAAACACGCAGTTACACCCATTATCTTGACCCAGACAGAAAATATCTTTTTCCTCCTTTGCAAAACATACACAACCACCCTGTTAACAATCACAGAATAAACAAATACTGGCATAAACCAAAAAAAAAGAAAAAAATAAATTTTTGTTTGGTATCTTTGTCTATTTGCTCATGTTTGTTGCACTGTTTTGAATCATTTTACATATTCTTTACCTTTTACAAGCATAACAGGAAAGTTTTCTGTGTTCACATGATGCTTTCGTGGGTGGAAAGTCCTCCCTTCCCTTCCTGCTAATCAGCTCGTGCAAGGTGCGAAAGGCAGGTGGTCTCGCCTTTCAACCCTCACTGTCCAGCCTGTACATTCAGGGGATGACGTTTATCTCATTTAGGTCTGAAAACAGACACTCTCGCCTCCCTTTTCCAACAGACTTCACCACCTGGACTACAAAAATAAGTCGAGACTACAATAAACACTGAAAAATGCAAAATAAATTCATAATACAGTCACTACTCGTTTTACAGTGGGGTTACGTCAGGTCATACCTTATCGTATACTGATTTTATCGTAAAAGTGGGAGATTGAAACAGTATAAAAGGGGAGTTACGTCAACTCAGCTTCCCAAAGGCACCTACCCAAGACTGAAATAAAAATGATAACCCACCTTAATCACTTCCTGTGTTGGTCCAAGTCGTCTCCAAGACCAAAACAAACACTATCACACCAATACAGGCGGCGTTACTCACGCACAGTAAATCATTGCAACAACACAACAATCACACTTTCGTAACATTGGCCTGGTGCTACACAATGTATAGGCCTACTGTAGCACGATGCTTGGCTGAGAGGTGATGATGGGGGGGGGGGGGGCACGTGAACGAGTTGAAAAGACAGGGCTTTGAAGGGATTGTGGGACCACAACTGAACCAAAACAATGCTCTGAACTCTGGGGCCACCATCTTGCCTGAGACAAGCGACTGTCGCCTTGCTTGTGCCTGGTGCTTCGTACGAAATTTTCCGAGGGCAATATTGTTATAGCGGGAAATTCATCAGAAATCAGATTTTGGGGTGGAACTTTCTGTTATCGTTGTAGCGAATTATCGTAAACCGAATCAACATTAAACGAGTAGTGACTGTATACAATAAACCCTCGTTTTTCGCTGCTTGGATGTTCCACCAAAACCTCGCAAACCATGAAACGTCGGTGTGAAATTAAGAAACAATGGGAAAAATAGAGGAGCATTCATGTAGGACATGTACCTACCCTATCACTAAGTACTATAACACCAAACAGGCCCTACCCAAAATTAAATGAAGAGTGTTTGCTAGTGTTAAAACAGCATAACACAATAAACATATGACTGAAAAGGCATTAAAAGTGTAGTAGTAGTAGTTGTTCCCTAGGCAGTCTGGCCGAACAGCCCCAAGTCCCTTAGGAAGGCCATGGCCGAGACCGGGCTTTCCCACAGCACTCTTAATGAGTGTATGTTGTGTTGGTGGCGTAGGTGATTGTGTGCAATGCAGTCTTCCATAATGTGCTTAATAGTATGGGGTGCTGTGTTGCATCCTGGACAGGCATCAGCGACGGAGTCATCCAGCCTCTTCTGGTAGCTTATTAGGGCTGGATGGTGCACACATTTCAGCCTGGCCAGGTGGACCCTGTCCTCACGAGGAAGATAGGATTCAGAAGGGTGGATGTCAGGAGGCCGTGCATGCAGCTGTGTGTTGTCTTTAAGTGACTGATATGGAGCTATGAGTGATCTGAGTGTGGATATGCATCTGGAAGCTGGTCTGAGGTGGGTGAGGGGGGAGAGATGACAGTATTTGTGTATGGTATCGTGTGCTGGGTGTTGTTTTGATGTTCCTTGGTGTGGGTGGATGTGCTGCCATGTAATATAGTGGATGTTGTGGGTTTGTGGAGGCTGCAGCAAGAAACAGGGTGCCCCTCATGTCTAGGTGATCCTTGACTTTGAGGACTTTGGTTTCTTGATGTAGGTGGTCTGTGGGTGTAGTAGCTGTGCAGCCTGTGATTATTTTTAGGGCCTTGTTTTGTATGGTCTGTAGAGTGTTGTAGTGTGTTTTGGTGAGGTTAGAAGCCCAGGCAGGGCTTGCATAATTCATCACTGAACATATGTATTGTTTGTATACTTTGGTGGTGGTTTCTTTGTTGTGTCCGAATGTTGTACGGGCAAGTGACCTCAAAGTAGTGAGTCTTGGTGTTATTTTATTTTTAATGTTTGTGATTTATTTAAATGACATTGATGTGTTGTATGTTACACCAAGGATTTTGTGTGTGTATATGTGTGGTAGGGGAGTGTTATTTATGGTGAGGTGTGGGATGTGACTGTGTTCTGCTGTCCAGTTTGTGAGAAGAGTCACTGTAGATTTGGCTGGGGCTATTTTGAGCCGGTTTGTGGTGAACCATTCGTGTAGTGTGTTGAGGTAAGGTTGAATGATGTGTGCAGCTGTGTTTGCATTTTGGTGCATACATGTAAGTGTTATATCATCTGCATAGGAAGCTATGTGTATCTGTGGTGTGTGGAGTGTGGGTACATCGTGCATGTATAGGTTAAAGAGTGTAAGGGACAAAACAGATCCTTCGGGGACGCCGTTTGTGAAGTTTCTGATGTTAGAAGATTGACCGGCAAAAGTTACGTGTGCACATCTGCCAGCTATCTTTTTGTGTTATTGTGCATGTTTGTGATGAGTACTGTATTTTGTTTGTGAAGTTGTGGCGGGGGATGGCATCAAAAGCTTTGCTAATGTCTAGTGTGACTAGGAGTGTTCTGTGTGGTGGCCTAGCTGAATTCATGCCATCGAAAACTCTCTGTGTCAGGTCTGTAAGAAGAGTGTTTGTGGAGTGTAGTGGCCTAAAGCCATGTTGTGACTAGGCTAGGGGAATGTGAGGTGTGACTAGTTGTAGTACGAGTCATTCAGTGACTTCAGAGGGGGTGCAGAGGAGTGTGAGGAGGGTAACATGGGATCTTTGTTGGGTTTAGGGATAGTGATGATATTGCCATGCTTCCAGATGTTGGGTATTATGTTGTGTGAGTAGCTGTAGTTTGATATGTTGGTGAGTGTTTGTATGCCTTGTGGTCCTAGGTGTTTAAGGTGAATGTTGCTTATGTTGTCTGGTCCACAGGCAGATGAGTGCTTGAGGTTGTTAATGATGTGCTTTGTCTGGTTGTAAGTGAAAGGTGCATAGTCTGGGTTTGTGGGGAACTGTCTCTTATGTCAGATGATACGTCGGTCTTCAGGATGGGGGTTTAGATGGCTGACTTGTAAAAAGTGAATGATGAGAGTGTTTGTGTGTTGTTTGTTTGAGGGTATGGTGTCTGTTGTTGTGATGGCAGCGTGTGATTGTGTGGTGTTGCTGTTGGAAAGTGTGATGCTGTTTAGTGTTTTGTAGAGTTTGCTGATGTTTGTTTTGTGGTCAGGTGTTTGGTGGTAATTTTTCCAGTTTAGTGTTTGCTGTTCTGATATTTTATTGTTTATCTGAGTGTTGAGTTCTTGTATTTGTTGTATGGTGTCTTGTGTTTGAGGTGTTGGGGAGTGTCGCAGTGTGTCCCATTGTCTGATGAGGCCTTGAATTTCTGGTGTGAAGTTGGGGTTGTGTCACTTTCTGTTGCCTCTAGGGATGTGTCTTTTGTCTGAGTTTTGTATGATGGTATTGAAAATGTGCACAGCAGTGTTGATGTTTGTGATGGAAGTACTGTTTATTGTTTCAAAATGTTGTTCTGTTTCAGTTACAAAGGCCTCCCAGTTGGCTCTCTTTTAATTAGTGTATGTGTGTTTGTGGCCAGCTGGGGTGATTCTGGTTTTGGTAGTGATGATGATTGGAAGGTGATCAGAACCTAGGGTTTTGACCACTCTCCATGATGTAGTGGGGGCAAGGTTTGGGGCGCAGAAGGTGATGTCTGGAGATGATGGGAGGAAGAGGGCATGGTGTGGGATATGGGTATGTTGGTCTAGACTGTTTAGTATGAAAAGATGATCTGTCTGGGATTGTAGTACCAGCCCTCTGTCTGTGTCAGGGTTGTTGACATGCCAGGCCGACGACTTGGCATTGAAATCACCACCCAGGATGATGTTGGGTATGTTAGTGATGTGGTGTATCTGGGGAGAGTAATTGTGTGGTACTGTGAGGGACGATTGGAGGGGAATGTATGTGTTAGCGATTGTTATGTGTGATTTGTTACCAGTGCGTATTTTAATTGATTGTATTTCTGTTGTGGTGTCATGTGGGGGGAGAAGTGACTTTGTGTGTGCACTGGTATCTGCAAAGTTGATGGATTTGTGTACCAGGGTGATGAGTCCGCTGCCACCGCCGTCGGCCCGGTCTTGTCGAATGGTGGTGAAGTTGTGAAATGATGGTGTTTTCTGTGCTCTGTGTAGTTTTGTTTCTTGTAAGATGGCAATGTGTATGTTCTGTTGTTTGATGAATTGTGTGGGTTCATGTATTTTAGTGTTTATGCCATCTATGTTTAACTGGAGGATGTTTATGTTGTGTGTGCAATGTGTGTTGGCTGCTGCAGCACGGGGGGGAGGTGGTGTGGATGGAGGGGAAGGGATAGGAGAAGGTTGTGATGGAGGTAAGGGTTGAGGTGGATTAGGATGGGTTGGAATGGGAGGAGTTGGGGGACTGGATGGTGTGGGAAGGGTCGGTGGGTTTGGCTGTGGAGGTGTGAAGGAAGTAGCAGTAGGATTGGAAGGGGGATTGATGGGTGGGGGGAAGGAGCATAAGGAGCAGGTCCAGGTGTTTGTGTAATGTTTTCTGGATGCAAGTGTTGTGCAGGTGTAATGGGTCCAGTTCTTGCAGGAATTGCACTGAACTGAACCCTTTGTCTGTCGACTCGACGTGATAGGTTTTGAGTATGTTGGACATATGTATTTGTTGGTGGGTCCTGGATTGCTCTCAATGTCCCCGGCTAGAAGAAGTTATCGAGAAATGACAGCCGGGGAGTCATTTCTCAGTGTAGAAAAAACTGTGTTGTTGTGTGTGTTGTCTTGGGAGATGTGGTACTTGCCCAGGCGACCAAAGCCACTCCCAGGTACTCGAGCCCCGTGAGGGGCCAGGGGGGTTTGCGGTGGTTTGGCCCCCATGCTGTCCTCCTCTCTCTTCGACAGCCTCTGGGGGGTAGACCCACGACGAAGACGCCACCGCTCCAGGTCCTTAACCCTTTAACCGCGGGTGTCATTCCAGAATGACATTGAAAAAACTGGACCAAACCACAGGTGTCATTCTGGAATGCTCGTGAATATTTTGAATACCGCGCGTTTTTTCTGCCCGCCAATTGTTTCACACAAGAGTAGCTATCAAGTTCTTTCACGCCAGCCCTCCCCCACCTCCCTCCTCCCACCCCCTGGGGGCCCACCCCACCCCTGCCCAGACACGCATCAGTCAGTATCTGTCCAGCTTTGTGCGTGACAATGGCGCTCCGTCCCGAGTCCTCATCTCTCGCTTCCTCCTCGGAAAATCCTGGTGCTAGTGTGCCTTCGACCTCTACACCGAAGAAGGAACTCCTGACGGCAAGGCAGAAAGGGTTGAGCACCCCAGAAATTAGGACAGAGCTTGATAAAACTGTGAGTACCACAATGGATTGTGGCAGTGAGAGTGATACCCTCACCGCAAGCAGTGATGATTATGCACTTTTTGCTGGGGAACCGGTTATGGTTGAACAATTGGGCAGTGACAGTGATGAAATTGTACAGGTTGTCTCCCCCCCACTGCCCACAACTTACTCTGGAAAAGGGAAGGCACCCATGGGGAAAATGGGTGTAGCACGTGGGAAGGGAGTGAAGCGGAGAGCTACGTCTCCTACACCCGGCCCTAGCAAGCATTTCCCACCACTTTCCCGTTCCCCTAGCCCTATTGCCCTCACATCATCTTCATCTTCTGCCGTGCCCTCTCCTCAGTCAACATCATCGGAGGAATATGAATTGCCAGAGCCTGCACAGCGAGGGAAGGCAGGCTGGGCAAGCCGGGCAGGCAGGGTAAGCTGGGCAGGCCGGGCTAGAACAAAGGGGATGCGTGGCAGCCAGAGGGCAAAGCGGGGTGATAAACGGGGAACAAAGGGAGGTCAGGCTTCACCACACACCAGGTCAGTAACCCACCCGCCTGCCCACCGCCCAGCTCCCTCCCCCTCACCCCCCCCCACTCACCCCCCTCCCGCTGACCTCCTGCCTCACCTATTGCCTCCACCTCAACTCCTTCTCACCGGGAAAAGAGTGCAACTCGACCTGACACTGCCACTGAACCACGCACCGGGAAAGTGGATGCATTTGTGTTGTCTGACGGTGCTGATTTTCAGCCACACAATCTGGCATTTGACAAACGCCGGAATACAGCCTGCCTTCCCATGCAACGAGGGAGATGACTTTGTGGACTACTTCCTGGCCTTCATGGATGACGAAATCTTGCAATTTGTCAGCGATGAGACCAATAGGTATGCAGCTCAGTGTGCAACAGAAGGGCTGGGACCTATTGGCTCACCAAAGCAGGTGTTGTGGTTGCCTGTAGGGATCAGAGAGCTGTATGTGTTCTTTGCTCTCATGTTCTTGATGCCCCATATCAAGAAACATGAGTTGGAGGAGTACTGGCTGGTTGATGACATCACTTCAACCCCAACATTCGGGAAGTGCATGTCACGAGATCGGTTCCGACAGCTGCTAGGATACCTGCACTTCGCTGACACTGAAAACCCGTCCCAAACTGACCCTTTGTGGAAAGTGAGGGATTTCCTCAACAAGATTAGGGATCGATTTATGCGATTTTTCCGTCCTATGCAAAAAGTCGTCATAGATGAATCCCTGGTACTGTTCAGAGGACGTCTCAACTTCATACAGTACATCCCCAGCAAACGCCACCGCTTTGGAATAAAGTTCTTTGTGCTGTGTGACTGTGAGACGGGGTATATCCTTGAATTCGTAATCTACTCTGCTAGCACAATGGACGTGAACAGGAACGACCCCCTTGGCTTCTCTGGCTCCGTAGTAAAATTGCTGATGGAGAGGTATTTTGGTGGGAATCATGTGCTGTACACAGACAATTACTACACAGCACCAAAACTCGCCAAATACCTGGCTGAACATGGCATCGGCACTGTTGGCACTGTATGGAGCCACAGGAAAGAATGGCCAAGTTTCCCTGAAGCATCATCCTCATCCAAGGGAGATGTGCACCTGAAGAAGTCTGACAAGCTTCTGGCGATCAGGTGGCACGACAAGAAGGTCGTAAATATGCTCAGCACCATCCACAAGGGGGAACTGTAGAGAACTGGGAAGGTCAGCTACAGGACGGGAGAGCCAATCATGAAGCCAGATCCATCATTGAGTACAATATAAACATGAGACTTGTTGATAAGTCTGACATGATGATTGGTGAGATAGACACTGATGATTGGTGAGATAGACACTCTCAGGAGAAACACCTGATGGTACAGGAAGGCTTGCCTCCACATGCTCGATATGTGCATGCTCAACGCCTTCCTCCTCTACAAGACACAAGTCGGTGGCATAAGGCAACCATCTCTGAGACAGTTCTCCAAGACTGTCATGCAGCAGCTGCATGCAAGATTTGGTCAGGTGATGGCATTGGTCCCAAGGCGACCCTCTGATACACAACCTGACCATCTTGAGTGCTGCAATTACATGACCCGGCACCAGCTTGTGAAACTGCCTCTCACCGCAGGCGGCAGGTTGTCACAGGGCCTCTGCAGAGTGTGTCATAACACCACACAGAGGCCTTGGGCGAGAAAAATGAGCACACACCATTGCCAGGAATGCCAAGTCGCTCTCTGTGTGACTCCCTGCTTTGCCGAGTACCACTGTCTGAGTAAATACTGACAGTGACAGTGATATACAGTGACGCGACAGTGACGTGCTTTACCAATTAATGTGTAAGGGATAATGTAGTAATAAGGGATATTTTGCCTAGAAAACAATGTAAATATTGGCCAGTATAATAAGTGATATGGTAGTAAGAAAATCTGCGGCACTGCTGTGATTCTGTGATGCGACAGTGATGTGCTTTACCAATAATTGTATAATATAGTAATAAGAGATATTTTACCTAGAAAATTATGTAAATATGGCCAGTATATAAGTGATATGGTAATAAGAAAATCCGCGACACTGCTGTGATTCTGTGATGCGACAGTGATGCAATATAGTAACAAGTGCAGTGTAAATATAATGTATATTGCCCAGATTATATGTAAAATAGTAATAGAAGTTAGTAATAATGAAAACATCGCCGCTAACCAAACGTCAGTGAGCATGTGATGCGGCAGTGACGTGCGGGCAATTACAGTGCCTTTTACCTACCTCAGTGAACACAGAGTGGGTGTTTATCGTATGTGCAGTGTTCATATATGTTTATAGTATTATTATCAGAGAGTGGTTGGCATTTGGTACTGGTGTGTGGGGCGAAAAATAGTGATTTTACATCGCTCAATTCTAACGGCACTGCCCGTCCAGTGAAAGTCCACAAAGTCATGAAACCTACATCACTGCAAAGCTGAAGGTTAGTACTTTCTAATGGTACCTTATTTTTTGCTCTAGCTTTATTCTGTGCAGAGTTATAAAGGTTTAAAAGTTTGTTTACATTTTGGTGGAACCCCTGCGGGAGAGGCCAGTCGGGTCAAAACAGTGCCCGCGGATAAAGGGTTAAAACTGTTATAAAGAGCAGCAACACCAAAAATCCTTACCAGAAATAAAGTGAAGACTGACTTGAGTGGCAAGTGAAGGTGTGTTGAGGGTGGATGGGATAGTTCTTGATGTCACTAACCAAGGAAAAGCTGCCACTCTTCACCAGATTATTTAATTTTTGATATCAAAGTCGGTCAACTAAACCTCGGTCATTTTATATGCCCTGTTTGTCACTAAAAAGGAAGGGAGAAATTATAACAGCATTATTTTACTCACTGCTACAAGGAGGAGAGGCTGTAATATAGTCAAATAGAATAAAAAATTGGTGGGCTGAGTCTACCATCTCTGTATTGGGACGGTTATTATTCCTTCCTTCCTTAAATATTGATAAGTGTTATTTTACATCCACATCATGTAATTGTCCATCAGAACAAAAATAAATAGTGTTACGAGAAACATGTAATGATTCTTCGTTAAGAAATAATAGCATGACACGGCTGAAGATCGTACATTACGATCACAAGCAATAACAAACTTACGTGTGTCTACTGCCCCAGTGGACCTGCTGTGTATTCATGACACGGCTGAAGATCATACGTTACGATCATAAACAATAACAAACTCACGTGTGTCTACAGCCCCGCTGAAGATCTTGGAAAACTGTTGCATTGAAAAATGGACATTGCCTAGACTGAGCATCAGTACGCATCGTCTGCTGAGTGTCAGCTGCCTGCTGGTAGGGTCAAAGTGCGGGGAAACTAACGAAGTGTGAAACAACTCGGAAACTTTTTTCTTGCGTGAAAAACGAGGCGTTGAAGTAAAATGCATCGAAGTATGAGGATTTACTGTAATTTTTTACATTCAAACCTCGCATATTATGTACTGTAAAACTTCAAAATACACATATATAGTTATTTTACACCTTTTCAGCACCATTGACAATGTTTTTTGTTTAAAAAAATAGTGTAATGTTGCTTTACTGCAACCTCTACATGTGACTAGTATCAGCTGCCTAAATTTATGCAGCTTCCACATTCGATTGCATGCCACAGGATGGGTCTACAGTAGGAAGCTGAAATTTGCAGTCAGGTGCGTCGGAACTTCCTTTTCAATATGGCAAGGAAAAAAAATCAATTTTCAAAACTTCAGAAAATGGCTTTGGCATCGGCCAGGGGTGCACGTAAAATTCTGGACCCACGGCCACGGAAAGGTTAAGGTGGAGATTAGGGTTAGTTTTTTTTTATGTTGATGAAAAGCATTTGTGGTGGGTGATGGCAGCCATCATCCACTCACTTGATGTAGTGCTGCCTACTTCTTCCTTCACCTTTATCATTCTTTTTCTGTCTGCCTCCTCTCTTCCTGTTTCCTTCATGTTTACTGTCACCTTTTATTACTCTTCTCTCCTTTTCAGGTGGCTTTACATAGAGTGATAAGCCTGATGGGAAACCATTTACAGTGCTGAGCGGTAACCATATAACCAGGCCTTACATGTTCCATACGTGTCAAGAAGTGGGTTGGTGGAGGGTTAGTGCCCCTCCCTGTAAAACCACATACTCTGAGACAAACAGCTACCCTTTACGGGATTATGGCATCTGGCTGTGGATAGATAGATAGATGAAAAGCATACAAAAAAGAATGTAGGCTCATAGCGTCTGTATACAATATTAAGTGATTTGATCAGAAAAGTGGAAAAGAGAAGGATTTTTTTTTTTTTTTTTTTTTTTTTTTTTTTTTTTTTTTAAGGCAAACTGGATAGAATGGTAAGATATGCCAAGGAGGTGGAAGACCTGAACGAGGGAGACAGCACTGACTTGCAAATAATGTGGGTTATTTTGGAGTGCCATAGGAGAGTGATAACTGACAGCAGCTGAAGGATATGTGTCAGGAAACAAGGGTATGCACTTTTAGTTCATATTTCAAATGCAGAGGAATACATAAAATTATGGAGAATGGAGGATGGAGTTTTATGGATTTATTTATTTATTTATTTTTTTGGATTGAGGTTTTGTTGATGAATTTTTTGGCTTTGAGCTGTGTGGAGTTCACGTGTCCATGGGTAGAATTGATCTACCACCCTTTCCATTATCTTACACTTTATCTTAAAACAGTCTGTGATAGTGACTTTTTTTTTTTTTTTTTAATAGGTAGATATGTAGACATTTATGCTTCAGTAATTTTGATAACACTCAGTAACGTCTGTGAATAATCATCCATCTGTTGTGCCTGATGCATTTGTGTGTGTGTGTATGTGTGTGTGTGTGTGTGTGTGTATCTTTATATGATAGTTTTTTCTTTTTTTTATATGATTGTTGGTGCCTCAGTAACTTGGATAACACTCAGTACTGCACCAGGATAATTATGCATGTAGTTTGCCTTTTTTTTTGTTTTGTTTTTTTTTCGTTAATCATTTCATCTGTTTATCTTTCTTTCCTGTTTGTCTAATGCTCGGTACTAGATTCTACTATTCATCTATGGAGGCTTTAAAAAAAGTCTGTATCATATCCACACTAAACTGCAAGCCCTGAGCTACCGCCTTGTACTTTATTTATTTTTGTATTATTATTATTAAGTAAAAACAGATATTGATTACTGTGGTTCCATCTTTTCACAGTCAATGCATGAGGCAGCTTTGGGTATAACAGGCACCCATCAGTCATCCAGGAAATTTGGCTACATGCTGAACTCCTTGGCAGTCACACCTGCCTGCTGCCCCCTGGTGGCCATTGATAGAACCAGACCTAAGTGCTCCCTGGACACAGATGAGGGAGAAACAACTGATTCAGACAAGGCTGAGTCAGAGAGAGAAATGGAACTGGATGAGAAAACAGGGAGAGTGAGGGTGAAGAAGAGGAAGAAGATGAAGCTTGATATTAAAAGGTGAAGATGTATGGAAACTCTAAATTAACCTTTTGACTGTTAGGATTTTGCTGAGATCCAGTGTTGGTCCCTTTCCATCGACTGATGCTTCTGCTGCGAGCAAGGCAATAGACCAGATGCAGTTAGGGAAGGTGATGGGTGTGACTGGGTTGAGTGGTGAAATGTTGAAGTCTCATGAGATATAGGAGGGAGCTTAGTTACTGATTTGTTAAATTCGATTATGTATGAGCATGTCGTTCCAGATACAGTAAAAGTCCAATTCTTCGGCATCCAATTCCCCGGCAAATCTGACATTTCGGCAGTTTTGAGAAATAGTCCCATTTACGAAAATCTCTGATCGTTCAGCAGATTTTTCCGATATTTTTCGTCCCCTCTACTGCTGGGGACTTCTTCCAGCAGTAGCAGACTTCAATCAACCCCTTCTATTATACATATGTAAATAAGGAACGTACTATAAGTTTAGGTAAGTGCATGTGAACTTGTAGGCCTACTGTATCATTACATTTATGTACAGTATGTTCACTAATTTCTCTATTTTTCTTATTCATGTATAGTACTGTATTCATGACAGTATTGTACAGTATCAAACAGTACTCTCTCCAAACACATTTGTAATGATATGAGTAGTGATGATAGTGTTCACCGAAACATATAAGGTACTGAGTGGGTAGGGTTTTTGATAATTCGGCAATTTTGATTTTTCGGCACTTGCCTGGTCCCATAGATGCCGAAAAATCGGACTTCTACTGTAACTGGCTGAAGTGTGTGCTTCTAAATGTGTATGAAGGGAAGGATGTGTCCTTGAAAGAGAAATTTATAGAATCATTTAGCTGTAGGACCAGATAATTTAGGTAACTGAAAGTCCTGGAAGGTATGATAAGGGAGAGAATGACTATTGATGAGATGCAGTTTAGGTTTATGCCAGGCTGAGGGATCATTGATGCCATATTCATTGTCTGAAAGATTCAGGAAAAATACTTAGGAAAGAAGAGGGAGCTGTACTTTTTGTTTATTTGGAAAAGGCCATGACAGAGTCCCAAAGGAAGTGGTGAAGTGGACAGTGAGGAAGCTTGGGATCAAGGATTGACAGTTAGGTTGGTTATGGCTGTGTATGTTGGTGCTCATTCCCAGGTAAGAGTGAATGGGGATATGAATGATGTGTTTTCCGTAAATGTTGGCATGCATCAGGGGTCAGTTGTGAACCCCTTAATGTTTGTCATGGTGCTTGAAGCTCTTTCATGTAACTTCAGAAATGGACACCTATGGGAGATGTTATATGCTTCTGACTTCATGTGGATTGTGGAGAATGAGATACAGTACAGTACAGTTGCCATGTAGTGATGTGGTGTCCCCTTATGGTTGACTGTGCTTCACCAGGATTGGACAAGGATCTTTCCCACAGCAAAGTGCAAAGTATTATGAGATGTGACTCCCAGGTGGATGCTGCATCTGCTCCACGCAGTCCTTATTGGTGCCTTTATATTAGTACTGTGTAAATGTTGATTTTTGTACTGACATCCATGTTGAAGCATATGCTGTAGTAGTGTTTGTACGAGTATTGTGTGTACCACAATTTCACCTTTACAATGAAAGGTGTAGGTTGCTCCTAGATTGCTGATAACATCACAGCAAGGCAGAGTTAGTGGATGCATGTCACTTTTTGGCCAACTTTTGAGGCTTGTATCGTATTTAAAAAAAAAAAAAAAAAAAAAAAAAAGAGGCAAATTACAGCAAACTGCAACTAATTCTTTTATCCACATATGTTGTATGTCTAAAAGAAATTTCTTAAAAGAATTTGGATTGCAGTATTTATAGAGTGAGTGAATAATGTGATACCTGTATGTTAATTTGAATTATGAAGTGGGTTAGACGGTTTGATAGAATTCGCTGGCAAGCCACATTCTGCATGCTGTTACATCTGCTCCAGTGCCCTCCTCCTTTCCAAAATACTTATGGTTTTCTGTTACTTATTTCTTCCTTTGACTTTTGCCTGTAGCTGTTTTATCTGTGTATTTTTTTGCCAGACATCTATTGCATATGCTGTAATGGGTGGCCACCAATAATTTGCCTCCATGTCACTCTGTCCTCTGCCATCAGGCTGCCCTCTCTCCAACTCTCACCCTGCTTTCTCTTCCTCTTTACCCCATCTCTCATCTCATTCTCATTCCCAAAGTCCCCATTCCCTTATCCCCACCACCTCAATTGCATCCGCTCTGCTAGTTAATCTCTCATTCATCATCCTCTTCACATGGCCATCCTGGAAAAGTTAATTTTCCATGATCTATAGTCTAGAAACTTCTCTGTCTCATCCTAGGTTTCACTCCCATACAAGACTGTTGCGAGTAACACACATTCACATTAGGTCCTCTTCACCTTCAGACTATCCATTTTATTTGTTTGAATTGCTACCAAGTTGTCCAGTTGCTGTCTTATTTTTATGATCTCTGGAGTTGGAATCAGTGAATTGGAGTGGAATAGATCTGGCCAACTTTTGGAATACATGTAGGGATTGCTTAGTTAGGAATGCTAAAATGGTGTGTGGTATGGCAAGAGTAATGACGAAGAAGAAAGGTGTGGCTTGGTGGGATGAAGAGGTTAAGAGAGCAATGGAGGAAAAGAGGAAGAAGTAGTTAGAGTGGATACAGGACAGGGGTTCATTGAAATAAGAACTGAATCTATTAAAATCAAGAGGCATGTAAAGAGACTAGTAAAGAGGAAAAAGGAGGTAAATGATGATCTAGGAAGAAAAGTGAATGCAAATTACCCTGATAATAGGAAGTTATTCTGAAAAGAGTTGAGGAAATGTAGAAGTGACAGTGGAAAGAAATGTGAAAGTGAAGGATGTAAGTGGTAGATTATTAACCCATGGGGATGAATTAAGGACCAGGTGGAAAGAATATTTTGAAAGTCTGATGAATGGAATAGAGAGAGCAGAGCAGCTGTAAACATGAATGGTCTTGGGGGTGTGCAGAGAAGGAATGCAGCGCCAGGAAACGTGACACCCGCACGGGTGAAGAATGCTGTGAAGCAGCTGAAAAATGGGAAAGCAGCTGTGTTGATGAGGTGTATGTAGTGATGATTAAGTGTAGTGGAGAGAGTAGAATGAAGTGCTTGTTGAAGCTATGCAAGAAGGCATGGAGGAGAAACTGTGCCAGCAGAATGAAAAAAGGCTGTGATTGTACCCCTGTACAAAAATGAAGATGTGCAAAGTGAGTGCAAGAATTATTGTGGCATAAATCTATTGAGTGTTGTAAGGAAGGTACAAACAAACCCCAGTTTAAAAATGCAGTTGGTTAAGTAAAAGCCCATCGCTAGTTGGGGTATTGTATCTCATGGTAGATTTAACACATAAAGTATGGGGATGTGTTTTTGAGACTTGGGTTTCTTCCCAACCAAGTCCTAAACCCACCCAAGTGAGTGGGGGAAAAAAAAAAAAAAAGTTTAAAGCCAGTGTAAATGACCTAACAGCTGTAAAAGAAGTTAACTAAGCCTAAAAACAGTGCCTGTCTCACTTGTAACCAGTCAGGGTCATTGGAGAATGCGATCTCTGACTTGTATTCAAACTCAGCAGAGAAGAAGAAGCAGCACTGTATACAATCCCATCATCAGATGGACACGTGACAATTAAATAAACCTCAGTTATGCCTAATGATAATGTGCGAATGATGCAGAATCGTCCAAGGTGCGAATTGTTGTGACAGAGAATCATTGATGTTTTGAAGAGGAATGTGATTGATGATGTGATCAGGATAGCCTTTCAATTACCCCTCTTTATGTCGTTTTAGTTACTGTTGTGGTTGCTGAGCTTCTTTATTTTCTTCTTTCTTATTTTCCAACATTTATTTAGAAATTCCTTTGTATTTTCAAAGCATTTTCCCATGAACAGCCCGAATGTAAACACATGATTTATCAATGTCACAATTTTCGTCAGTGCATGAAGGTGTTTTTTTTTTTTTTGACTCTGGGCATAGGCTTCACAGCCTGCTATCAAGGCCCAGCAGTCCTTCTACATACCATACACCTCTACATGTCACCACTTTGGGGCTAACACCCACCATCCATATTGAATACATGCTAGGGCTGTCACATACAGGACTGGTGTCTTGGTATTAGCGGGGGTATTTTTACGACATGTCGGCGTGTCTTCTGGTAGATCAGTAAAGCGTGATTTAATGAAATTCAAATCCTTAAACTGTTCCCTGCCCCAGCCGGGATTTGAACCTGGGTCCGTTAGGACCGCACGCCACCTCTCTACCGATTGAGCCACCATTTACTCTTTAAAGCTTTCATAATTATTAATATTTATTTAAAATTATTATGTATTCCATGATAAGTTAGATGTTCAGTGGTCAGACACGAAATATTCTTTGTGGAGTCGCCTGGTTACACACACTGTTTTGTACCTCGTCTGATGGGTGTGAAACCGTACCCCAGATGACAGTGTTCACCCCACCTGTAACTAAAACACATTAATCTAAGTCCAAAAATGGTTTATAAATCAACCTAAATACAAAATTTAAGTCTAAAATATTATCAAAATCAGTTTTTAAGAAATAAAAACCCATCGCCAAACCGGGGGTACCAGTAGGCCTACGATAGGTGGGGTAGGGTGGTATTTCTACCCCATCACTGTTCCTGGGTATCGCATCAAGGGGTATTGTAAATCAGAGTTTGCCTGTATTTGGATGAATTATTATAGAGAAAGAGAGATATCAGAAGGCTTGGTGAGTGACAAACAGGGTGGCTTTAGCAATGGTAGAGGATATGTGGATCAAATACTGCAGTGAGACAGATAGTGGAGAAGTCTTGTGAGAAGGACTATAGGGTGTTTATGGCACTTATGGATCTAGGAAAAACATACGACAATGTAGAGAGAGAAGGATTGTGGAAGGTTTTGCTTATGCACTGTGGAGATGGTATGCCGCTAGGGGTTGTTAAGTGTTTTTATGAAGGTAGTGAGGGATGTGGGAGGGTAAATGGGCATCTAAGTGAATGGTTCACGATCAGTGTGGGCGTGCAACAAGGTTGTGTGATGTCTCCAAGGTTGTTCAGTATATACAGCTACCGCAAATTGACATAGGACCTCCCCCCACAAGATATTAAAAAACACAGAAATCATAGTATATCACAATGTTTGTTTATGAAATGCCATTGTTTTTCGGGACCAGTTGGATGCGTTTTGTCATGGAATCACTTAGATCTTTAAAGTAATCTAAGGACATTTCTTTGCAACAAACATTTATGAGTTCAGTCTTGAGGTTGTCCAGATTGGCTGTCTTCTTCTCTGCCATTATTTTCTTCATCTTTGCCCAGCAGTTTTCTATTCGATTTAGATCCGGACTGTTGCCAGGCCAGTCGAGGACCTCAGTCCGATTATCCTGAAGCCATTTTGTCACCTTTCTTGACTTGTGACATGGAGCTGAATCTTGCATGAAAGAGTTGCACCCATGAATAGCAAAAAAGTTTAACAAATGATCTTCCAGGTACCAGCCACCATTCATCATCAAGTTCTTAGGAAGAAAGTAGAGGCCTACCCTTCCCATTTCACCTGACAAACACCACCATACCATTACTAATTGTGGATGATTAACAGTCGGCACCGTGTAAGCAGGGTCCTATCAACTACTGGAGGCAGGGCGACGAACCTTGGCAGAACGCACCTGGAACACTTGAAATGTGCTTTCATAAAAAATATAACTTTTCTCCACTCATGTGATGTCCAGTGTGCATAATTCTTGGCAAACTGAATGCACTGCTTCCTCATGCGGTTAGTGAGAAGCGGTTTCTTGGCTGCGGTGCAGCTTGGCAAACCCAGCTCCTACTGCAAGCAGTGTTGGATAGTTCAAATTGAGACATCTTGTAACAGCTGGGGATGCATTCTCTTCAATTCTGCTGCTGTCAGTCGAGGATTCTTGATTACTTCCCTCTTCAGAAGCGTATCTGTACCTCTGGAAGTCATCCTCTTCTTTCCACCGCCATGCTTGTGCTCTGGTATGACGTCAGGTGGCAGGCCGCGTGCTGCGGGAAGAATCCTCATGACGGTCGACTTTGTGCATCCAGTACATTCACAGATCTTGTTGATAGGGACATTATCCTGCCTCCATGCAGTGATACAGACCCTCTCATCCCTTGAGCAGTACTTTCCAGGCATGACAACATGGCTGTAGGAGAATAACAGGGCAAACAGTAATGCTTACGAAAAGAGGGAGGTTCAAGCTCGGAGTGACAGGAACATATACTCCCACTCTCGCTTCTGGGCAAGCATTGATGTGCTGAGTGTTTCACCACCTCCTGCCAGCACCAGAGGAATTGCCAGTTACTTCTTGCCCAAAAAATTCACTTGGTAAAGGTGGAAACACAAAGCAAAAACAGACAACTCTCCCATAGCAATTCTGTGTGTAGGTCCTAAGCCAATATAGGCTATATAGCTATATATATATACATATATATATATATATATATATATATATATATATATATATATATATATATATAAAATCATCATCATCATCATCGTCTGGACCTCCATTCCTACCCTAGGGCAGAATGAGGAGTAGCAATGTCCATACAGCCCAAATTTGCCCGAGCCAATGGGCCACGTTTCCATTCACTCACCATTCAAGTCCCCGGAATCCTGACTCTTATCCTATACGCCAGAAACATTCACCACGTTCTTTGTCTTATAGAGTCACTCTGGATGTTGTCACATTAAAAAAGGGTGCCAGATCCCTGATCATGCACTTCTCACAACATTCATCCAGCCAGCTCGATCTCTTGTCAGTTCCCTAGCCTCAATGACTTCCAAACCTTTCTTCCTCACACACACATCCACCATATCTCTCCACTTTCTCCTTGGCCTACTTCGCCTCCTCCTGCCTTCAAATTTGCTCAGATATACCTTTTTCACCACTCTGTTGTTACCCATTCACTCCACACGACCATACCATCTCAGTACACCCTCTTAGATTCTGGTGTCCACAGACATCTTCACTCCACATCTTTCACGAATCACATTATTTCGTATCATATCCACTCTATGTACTCCACTTACTGTACATTCCTCAGCAGTCTCATGTCCACTGCTCTTACTCCTGACTTTTCATTTTTCATGCCACACCATAGTCTCACATCCTTATGTTAAAGTTGGCACTAACACTCCTTCATGTAAGCCTTGTGCAGCTGCAACACTCAAGCCTCTGTTTCTTATCAAGGCCTTCATTGCACCAGCTACTTTCTTTCCTTGTGTCACTCTACTTTCCACTTCTTTTGCACATTTTCCTCTCTTTTCTATCACTGTACCAAGGTATTTGTAGTCTTTACTCTCTCACCAGTTCCAGTCTCTCTCCATTCACTGTAATATCTAACTGGGAATCACCTTCTCTTTTAGTAACCATCACTTTACTCTTTTCTACATTTACTGTCAAGGCACGATGCTCACAGACATCAGAAAAACTGCACTAGCCTACCAAGTTCTTGTCCGGTATTTGCAAGTAGTACTGCATCATCAGCATACATCAGATTTGAGATATTCCATCCATCACCACTCATTACCAACGCCATCCCCCTGTCCATTACTTGTGTTTTGACTTCTCTCATCACCCCATCCATATATTTATATATTGAACAACCATGAGGACATCACACAACCTTGTCGTACGCCTACGCTGATCGTGAACCATTAACTTAGATTCCCATTATCCTTTACACATGCTTCACTACCATCATAAAAACACTTGACAGCATCTAGCAGCTTGCCATGTACACCATACATGCACAAAATCTTCCACAATCCTTCTGTGTCTATTTTGTCATGTATATATAAATATATATATATATATATATATATATATATATCCATCCATCATCCAATTCTATGTTCCACCATATATATATATATATATATACAGTATATATATATATATATATATATATATATATATATATATATATATACAGTATATATATATATATATATATATATATATATATATATATATATATATATATATATATATATACTGTATATCCATCCATCATCCAATTCTATGTTCCACCATGAGGAGCGTAGAAGCCTGGGGCTAGGCAATTTGGTCCTGACATTTAAGATGAGAGTGGCCAGCCTCACTCATCCCTGAGTGGCATTATATGAGCAATAGCCCCAACCACCCCTTGGATATAAACCTTTACCGGGTCAATCCGATTGGAGCGCTGTAATTACCCGCTAAACCACATAATTTGGTTATATGGTTACCACCCAGCCTAGTAAATGGTTTCCTGGTGTACAGGAAACCATTAGGCTTGTCACTCAGTGTAGAGTCACCCATAGGCAGAAGGAAGAGGAAAGAATGAAGGAAAGAAGGACAAAAGAGGGAGTGTAAAGTCACCCATAGGCAGAAGGACGAGGAAAGAATGAAGTAAAGAAAGACAGAAGAGGAAGGAAGGAATAAAGAGAGGAGAGGAAAGGGCAGACACCCGAGAGCAGCACTACATCGAGTGAGTGGATTATATATTATATATATAGATAGATAGATATATTCTATATTATTATATACAATATATATATATATATATATATATATATATATATATATATATATACTGTATATATATATAAATATATATATATAAATATATATATATCTATCTATATATATCTATCTATCTATCTATATATATATATATATATATACAGTAATCCCCATACTATCTGGATGCCCACTTACCGGACATTGTGGGCCTGGACCTTCAGAACCCAAAAATGGCCAAAAAAAGAAATAAATTCCCACTAAATCCAAATTTATTCCCACTCGTAATTTGAAACTGCGGCGCGGCACCGAACAGCTGTTTACATCATGGCCCCTTCAACCCTTCCTTCCTCCCCCATCCCCTTTCAGGGTTGCCATTTGGTATTTTTCATTACCAAATGTGGGCCAATTTGGTAATGAAAAATTCGTTTGGTAATGAATCAGAGTAATGCATTACCAAACGAATTTTTCACATGTATGAGGATACACAGGATGGAGATGGTGGATTGTTTGCTCTCACTGATTAATCTGCAAGCCTACATAGTCTGAAAATAATCAACATGCTGTTAATTGTAAGGAGAGTGATTACATGTATTTCCACTTGTATATATAATTAGTGAAAAATAAATGCTAGCTTTACGAATTTGGCAATGAAAAGTTAAATTTGGTAATGAAAATTGAGTGACCGAGTTGCGATCTGGCAACCCCGTTTCCCCCTCACCAACAGTTACTGCTTAACTTCGATCACGAGTAGATGCTTATCGCAGTGGATGCCACACGTGCTCTTTTTTTGTGAATAAACAGTGAATAAACAGCAATACCTCGTCACTAGACCACACGGGAATTTACGGTGTTGTGCAGTGTTAAGAAATTAGAATTTAGAGTGCAAAAGATTAACTGTGGAGTGCAAACTGGTGGTTGAAACTGGTGTGGTGCAATTACTGTAACAGAATGTGCAGTGTTAAACAATTATAACTCACAGTGCAAAGAATTACTAAGTGCAGCACAACACTGGATTACTGAATGTGCTTCAAGAGCATTTTCACCACTGCCGGTGCCTTAGAGTAGGCGGCCACAGACGTGCTGTAAGTACCCTGGCTGAGGTACAGTCACTTCTAATTCCTCATGCTTTGGTTCTTTTTCATTTATTTCATGCTCTATGTCCATTATTGATGTGAATAGGGTCTTAAATAGGTTTAGATAGATGCTATGCATGTCTGCGAGGGAATTTTTTAGGTGGCATTCAAAGTTAGGCTGGGTTAGGGTCCTTAAGTACAAGTCCAGGAGGCTGGGGCCCACTATCTGGACAGGACCACTTTCTGGACATACCTTTGGCTCTATTACAACGGATCGTGGAGGGATTACTGTATATATACAGTGACTTTAGCTCCCTCTTCTGTCTTTCTTTCCTTCATTCTTTCCTCTTCCTTCTGCCTGTAGGTGACTCTACACTGAGTGACCAGCCAAATGGTTTCCTGTACACCAGGAAACCATTTACTACGCTGGGTGGTAACAATATAGCTAAATTTGGCGCCTTACGGTTTAGTGGATAATTATTGCGCTCCAGTCGGATTGAGCCCGTGAAGGTTTATATCCAAGGGATGGTTTGGTTGAGTGCTCACATAATGCCACTCAGGGATGAGTGAGGCTGGTCACTCTCATCTTAAATGACGGGACCAACTGCCTAGCCCCGGGTTTCTACGCTTCTTATGGGACAAAGTAGGATTGGATGATGGATATATATACATATATATATATATATATATATATATATATATATCGTTTTCGTTTTCAAAGGCTCCAACATGCTTGCATGTGTCGGCCTTGGTCACCTAATGGCGGCTCTCCACGCTGCACGATCCATTGCAGCCTCCCTGTTCAGTCCCTTAACCCTAAGGTCACACTTAATAACCTCGTCCCATGTCTCTCTCGGTCTACCCCTCATAACCCCACCCCCAATAATAACACTTCTCACCTTCCTCACCCAATTATCATCCCCCATCCTCTCCACATGTCCAAACCACCTCAATCTACCTCTCCTCATCACAACACCAATACACTCCAGTCCCATCCTACCTCTCAACTCTTCCATTGTAAACCCAGCCCTTCCAGGCCTTGGACGCAGGGGCGCACTGCACATCCACCTAATCATTGTCATTTCTGTACGTCTGAGCCGGCGAATATCTTCCTGCCCAGGTCTCACTGCCATACAGCATTACACTCCTAACACATGCTGCATACAAAGACCCCTTAGCACGTAGGGAGAGCCCTCTCAATATCAGGAGAGGCAAGAGCTCCCTGAACTTCTTCCAACCACTTCTCACCCTAGCCACAGAGCTAGCTCCAGCCCCACCTCCAGCACACAACATGTCTCCCAAATAACAAAACTCTTCCACACACTCAAGAGATTCACCTGCAAGTTCAATCCTTTCACGTCTGACAATCTCCACCTGCTCACCCCGGCACGCCGTACACATAAAATCAACATTATCTCGCAGTCTACCTCTGATACCACTACATCTCTTATGCACCCATTTATCACACACACCGCACAAGATGGAATTACAGGTAAGCCCTTAATTCACACGAGGGTTAGGTTCCCAGACCCTTCGTGTATGTGGTAAATTCGCGTATATGTTCTGCCCTTATGTGCACATAATTACGCATGTCTATACGTATATTACATCTGAATAATACTGTTTATGCACTACATACACCTTATAAACTAGCATAAAGTATTAAAAACAACAAAAATGTAACAAATTTAAAACTGAAACCTGACAAGCACAGGCGTAGGTGGACACTTCAGCAGTCTGGTGCACTAGCCCTCACTGCCTTCCGTATGCTACATTCTGCCTTCTTTATTGTATGAACAGTTGACTCATTCACCCCAAACATGCGGTTACAAGACAATTCACAGGCGTAGGTGGACACTCTTTAGCAGTCTGGTGCACTAGCCCTTCTCCCGTATGCTACGTTCTCCTTCTTTATTGTATGAACAGTTGACTCACCCCAAACATACGGTTCTGAGACAATTCACCATCAAGTCAATTCACCGTCAAAACATGGACAATTCCCTGTCATTCTATTAATATACTTATTATTGATTAATTAATACTTTAATAACTAATTTTCAGGGGGATTTTATAACTCATATAAGTAAAAAACTAGTGTACTTACTTGCTAAATAAACTGGTATGTAAATAAATGACGGGGAATCGTCCTGACGGAGAATTGTCGCCGACATTCCTCCATGAAGTTTGTCCAACACTTTAACTTTCTCTGTCAGCAACATCACTTTACAAGTCAGTTTTGGTGTGTTACCACATGCATCACTAGCACTACGCTTATGCCCCATGTTGACAGACAAGGCAAGCAATTACTGGAAGGCAGAATAATAAGCCACAAATAACAATTTGCAAGTCATGCATGGTTCGACCGTTCGGCTCCCACACACACATACACACACACACATACATATATGTGTGCACACGGGCAGCAGGTAGGCATTTTTTATACTTTATTTCTCTTGTATATTGAAATTACTTATTTGAATACTATAATTTTGTTTTAATTATTGTACGAAAAATTCGTGGATAACTGAAATCGCGTGAAAAAAGTTCGCGTGAATTAAGGGATAACCTGTACTTCCCATGCCCTTGTGGCAAACTGCACATGGCCACTCTCCCTCGTCTTTGACAGTAACGCCACCAACCCTAGATATCATCACTTTTGTTTTATCTGCATTTACCCTTAAACCCTTTTGCCCCATACCATCTCTTCACTTCCTAAACCTTTCCTCCGCCTCCCTTTCATTCTCTGCAATCAACACCAAATCATCAGCATACAACAACTCCCACGGGAGTCCGTTTCTAAAGTCTCGTGAAAGGGCTTCAAGTACCATGATAAACAACATGGGACTCAAGACTGACCCCTGATGCACACCAACATTCACGGAAAACTCATCACTCAAATCTCCATTCACTCTCACCTGGGTGTGAGCACCCACATACATGGTCATAACCACTCTAACCAGCCACTCCTCCAAGCCAAGCTTTCTCATTGCCCACTTCACCACCTCTCTAGGGACTCTGTCAAAGGCCTTTTCCAAATCAACAAAAAGAAAATAAAGATCCCTTCTCCTACCAATATATTTTTCCTGAAGCTGTCGAACAATGAATATGGCATCAGTGGTCCCCCAACGTGGCATAAACCCAAACTGCATCTCATCAATATTCACTCTTTCTCTAATCATACCTTCTAAAACTCTCTCCATTACCTTCATTATCTGATCTAAAAGCTTTATACCTCTATAACTTCCTCTTTCCAGGGCATCACCCTTCCCTTTATACACCTTTACAATTACACTCTTCAGCCAATCATCTGGGACAACACACTCATAAATAATCCTATTTATCAGGTCAGTGACTAAACTCACCCCTATATCGCCTGAGGCCTTCAACATTTTGGCAGTCAACCCAGACACACCTGCTGCCTTCCCCACCCTCATCCTGCCTATTGCCTCACTCACAGTAGCAGTATCAATCAAAGGCCACGGGCCAGACACTGGATCTGCTGGCTCCAAACCTTCCCTGTCCCAGTCAAACTCCTCATTCAACAACCGGTTATAATGCTCTCTCCATGCATCTTTAATATCCTCACTGTTCACCACTACCCTTCCTTCATCATTCTTCACACACTGCTCACCTATGATATCCCGATTATCCCTCTTCACCTGACCTGCCACCGTAAATAAATTTTTTCTTTCCCCATGATTTAGGTTATCAAGTAATTGTCTCTGTGACTCAGACTTTGCCCTGTATACCTCTCTTCTAGCCCTACGCTTGGCAGCCAAATCTTCCTCTTTGCTACCACCCTTCTTCCATTCCCGGAAAAGCCTTCTTTTCTCCTTAATTGCAGCTTCTACACCCTCATCCCACCACCAAGTTACTTTATGTCTTGGTGGTCCTCTTGTCCAGCCGCATGTTACATCAGTAACTCTCAAGAAATTGTTCTTGAGGGCTCTGTACTGTTCATTAACGCCTCTGTCTACAGCTCCCTGTTCAGCCACCACTCTCAACTCGCTATAGAAGGCATCCCTTACTACTTGGTTTTTCAGCTTCCATATTTTCCTCCTAGGTACATAAGTCCTCTTTTTCATCACTTGTTCTTTAAGCACCATATCACAAATCAATAGTTTGTGCTGCTGCACACACTCCTCACTTCCTATAACTTTAACATCCCTCACTAACCTCCTATCGGCCCTCCTAACCAGAAAATAATCTATCTGACTGCTATTTCCCCCAGACTCATACGTAATTAACCTACTGTCTCTTTTCCTAAAATATGTGTTGCACACAATCATGTCCGTTGCCTCCCCAAACTCGAGTATCCTTTCCCCTTCTGCATTCCTTAGACCATACGCACATCCCCCATGCACTCCTTCATAACCTTGTGCTGCTTCACCTACATGACCATTTAAGTCCCCTCCCAAAATCACTCTCTCATCCCGCATACCACCCACTACACGTATTAAATCATCCCAAAATCTATCTTTCTCTGATTCATCCAATCCTGCCTGTGGAGCATATGCCGATATAATCGCAGCTATCTTTCTTCCCAACAGAATTTTCACTACCAATATCCTATCGCTTACTCTCAAAACATTCATAACATATTCCACCCATTTCTCCGCAACCATCACACCAACACCTCCATATCCGTCTGTCCCCCCCTGCCAAAACAACTTATAGCAACAATCCTTCCCAACAATCTTTCTGGCTGATCCACCCCTGTACCAGACTTCCTGCAAACATGCCACATCCACCCACCTCCTACAGAATGCCTCAACGACTTCCCCTGCTCTTCCCCTCAAACTTCCCACATTCCATGAACCCACCCTCATCCCCATGGGTGATTTACTGTCCTCAGGCTTGCTTTGAAACTTATTTTGTTTTGTCATCTTCAGTATTAATAAAGGGGGACAGACACAGCACAGGTCCCACTCACTGCACAGTCCCAGGTCCAGGTAATGGATCTGGGACCCCTAGCCCACCAGCTTACC
Source organism: Coenobita brevimanus (assembly GCF_032717465.1). Lineage (NCBI taxonomy): Eukaryota > Metazoa > Arthropoda > Malacostraca > Decapoda > Coenobitidae > Coenobita > Coenobita brevimanus. Next base: position 31,189,715 of record NC_137015.1, read on the forward strand.
AGTGGCTGTGGTAGTGGCCTCGGGGCACCCTGCCAGGACAGCTGCAGGGGCACCCTCCAAGCGCGTCTTGGCACTGCAACTATCCCGCCATTATACACCCACTGATAGGGCAGCCTCCTGGGGTGCTACTCCCAGGTTCGGGCCCTTCTCTATTGGGCGGAAGCGGCAGCCTGGGAACCGCAATGCCCTGTACCCTCTAGCACAGGCCTGAGCCCCATCTCACCCTGGACCCACGATCTATGCCGGCGGAACCCCCGCCACGCCTCCCCCCAGAAGTCCGCCACTAGGTAGCGGGGGCAAAGTTTTCTGGCCGCATGCCCTTGCTGGCGCCAACCCCTGTAACGTAGTGGGATACGTTGTGTGAAATGTAAAGTGCATGTGGTGTAGTGCATAGATAGTTAGAGGAAATGTTTGGGAGAGTATGCTGGTGTACTCTCCATGTTACTGTCACACTGAAAAGGTCAGCAAAGGGGGATGGTGAGATAGCTAGTGAAACAGGAGCTCCAGCTGTCCTTATCACCAGCATTCCCATTCCCCCCGGGAGTACTACCCTGTTCGGCCCGTGCTACGTAATAGAGCCATAGGCAGGTCCGGATAGTGGTCCTGTCCGGATATTGGGCCCCAGCTTATGGACTTGTACTTATGGACCCTAACTTAGAAAAAACACGTATACATCTCCCTCTGGACATGCATAGCACCTATTTAAGACCCAAATCACACCAGTAAGGGACATAAAAGACTGAAATAAATGCAAAACAAGCATAAAATGAGTTTTTTTAGGTAGGTTCATACAATATTAAACATTCTGAGTACTTACAAGTCCCTGGCTCCTGGACTGGTAGTTATGGACCCTAACCTAGCCTGACTCAGAAAAACACCTTCCTACTGCACATGCATAGCACCGAAGACACAGCATATTCACACCAATAAGGGACATAAAAGAGTGAAATGAGGTGTTTGAGGTAAGTATAGTATGGAAAATACAGTAGAGTACAGTATGAAACATTCTGCCTACTTACATCAAGTCCATGGCCATCTCGATGAATAACCGCCTCCTCTCGGACTGTGACAGTAAGAAGGATTTCCTGAAGCACCCTTGGCCACCCCGTTTGGGATACATGGCGTCTGGCAATGAATGAATGAATGAATGACTTGCAGTACACTGTTCATGAAGTCTTTCACTGAACTTAGTCATTGGCACTCAGAAGTCCATTCTGTTCACAGTGCACACTCTTGTCTAATTTATGCTCCATTGTAACTTATAAGTGTTGCACTCTGCACTTTAAGTCTTTCCACTCTTATAACCGTTTTCTAAAGCAAAAACACACAAGTCTATTTACGTTAAATTTAGTTCAAAAATTGTCTTTTCACTCACAACTGTAAATCCTTAACACAATGCATGGTTTTTTTCACTGCACAACACTGTAAATTCCCGTGTGGTCTAGTGGAGAAGTTCTTGGCGTCTATTCACTGTCCGAGTTCGAGAGTATCGCTGGCAGGTGACCTAGGGGTGCGTTGCTGGGTCGTGGTGATGGCGTACCCACTGCAGACGACTCTGAAGACAGACGCAAACTCACGTAGAGCGTAACTCCACCATGGCTGATGTGCTGGGCTGTGGCCCGGAGCATGAGGGCCTGTCTTGAGGAGGCAACGGAATGGAGCCAGGGCTGGGCACAGCGGGAGTCACAGGCCTGAAAAAACTGTCAATCGTTGATTGACGCAAGGAACGACGATTCTGACGATTGATGATACGCTGCCTGAAAGCACGCACTTCCTGCACAAGTCCCATGGGCCCCATCTCCCTGTCGCAGTCCGGGTGTTCCAGGTAGTCCAGAACGAACTCTAGGTGTTCCCGGAGTGCGCTCAGCTTGGGGATGGCTGGAGTTGTGTCATGCTGAGAGAAGTCCGCATCATCGTCGCCGTCCTCGTCGGAATCTTCAAGCTGGGTACTGACACCTGCAACTGAAGATGCGATCTCAATATCAGACAATGTCTGATACCCAGGATCGCCCTCGTCGTCATCCAACCACTCACGCACATCGTCCACATCATCATCGTCGCCTTGCATACGTAGACATGCATGGAAGTCATCCACATCAAAACCTAGGAAATCGTACTCCACATCCGTTCCGAGAAGCAGATGAGACCAACCATTTTCTAGAGTCTTGACAGGGATTTCCTTCCATGCACTGGCCCAGTTGTAGATTGCAGACTTGATGTTGTAGCGGCGAAGGTTTTCCAAAGTCCGCTGGCCTCGCGTGTCCTGTCCCTCCCTGGGCTCGTCCTTGTCCTTGAGAACAACCATCACCTCGTCTAGGAACTTCCTTCGGTACAGCCTCTTTGTTGCCACGATCACTCCTTGGTCCATTGGTTGGATGAGAGCAGTCGTATTAGGTGGCAGAAATATGCACCTAATGCGGCCATTCTCAGCCACCAAGTCCTTGTCGCACAAGTGGGCATGTGCATTGTCTAGGAGAAGGAGGGCCTTTACCTGGTCGCGTGGGATTCCCAGTGTCTCCGTCTGGTAATGTATGACCTCCTTGACGAAATGGCGGTGGAACCAGTCTTTGAAGATCTGGGCTGTAAACCATGCCTTCAAAGAATGGTAGCAGACGACAGGAAGGACATCCATCACCCCACGAAGACACCGAAGCTGCTTTGCACGGCCAACAATAACGGGCTTAAGCCGGTGCATGCCGTTAGCATTGGCACAACACAAAGCAGATATCCGTTGCTTGGAGAGCTTGCGGCCAGGTACACGCTTCTCCGTCTCGTCGGCTAGAGTGTTCGTTGGGAAAGAGCGATAGAATAAACCAGTTTCGTCAGCGTTGTAGACTTGACCGAGAGTGAGGCCCTCCCTGTCGATCAAGTCCTTCACCTTGTGCCGAAACTCGTCAACTCCATCCTCGTTAGCGTCCGAAGCTTCATCATGAGCTTTATGGTTGGTAAGGCCATGTCATAACTTAAACGCGAAGAGCTAACCCTCGGATGCCTTGAAGTCTAGGGCGTCGTGAAGCCTGGCGAACTTCTCAGCAACAGCCTTCAGCTCCATACCACGTACCATCACACCAGCAGCACGTTGCTGTCGATACCAAATCAACGTGGAGCGGTCGTCTTCTGCAAACTTGGGAGTAAACATCACCTTCCTTTCCACGTTGCGTTTGCTTCTCGACAAGAAGTCAGCCGTGTACTGCATGAGTTTGTCTCGGGATCTCTTAATATTAAACAAAGTAGATCGGGCCAGGTTGAACTCGCGGAGGATGTGGGAAGAAGACCACCCCGCATCTACTTTCTCCAATATCTCCCGTTTCTTCTCCAGAGTCAACACCACTCTCTTCCTCTTCTCAGGCGGCGGGGCCATCATCACACATACAAAGGAGAGGCAGGAGAGCCTGCACCAGGTAAGGCACCACCACAAAAGCGAGCACGTGGGCAGCCATGACGAGGCATGGCGACGAGAGACAGGCGGAAAATGGGGAGGATGCAGGGGCACTCTAGCGGACGTCGGAGGAATGTTGCGCCACAACAAAGCTGTCCCGCGCCCCATGTGCCAAGTTCAAATTACGGGCGGGAATTTTTTTTTTTTTTTTTTTTTCCATCCCGGGACAATTATATCCAGTTAGTGGGGATGTTCGGATATTGGGCGCTCAGATATTAGAGGGATTACTGTATATATACTGTATATATATATATATATATATATATATATATATATATATATGTACTGTATATATATACACTATATACAGTATATATTATATACAGGTAAGCCCTTAATTCACACGAGGGTTACGTTCCCAGACCCTTTGCATATTTGGTAAATTCGCGTATATGTTCTGCCCTTGTGTGCACATAATTACGCATGTCTACAAAGTATATTACATCTGAATAATACTGTTTATGCACTACATACACCTTATAAACTAGCATAAAGTATGAAAAACAACAAAAATGTAAGAAATTTAACACTGAAACCTGACAAGCACATGCGTAGGTGGAGACACTTCAGCAGTCTGGTGCACAAGCCCTCACTGTCTCCCATATGCTACATTCTGCCTTCTTTATTGTCCAAACAGTTTTTTTTTTTTTTTTTTTTTTATGCGAGGAAGAAGGAACCAAAGGCCATGAGCCCGCAGTAACAGTTCCCTCCAAGAGAAAAACAAAATACAATAGAGAGCCAAATTCAAGATCCGATCATTTTGAGATGCTTGGACACACTGCGTTTGAAAGACTGGAGATCATAGGCAGGAGGAAATACAGACAGAGGGAGACAGTTCCAGAGCTGACCTGTTGCATGAATGAAGGACTGGGAGTAACGGTTAACTCTTGCATTAGAGAGTTGGACAGAAAAGGGATGAGAGTTTGCTGCCAGACGGGTGCTACGCGCCCGTCGTAGAGGTGGAGGAATGCAAGCAGACAGTTCAGAGGAGCAGTGACCATTAAAGTAGCGATAGAAAAGAGATAAAGATGCAACAGTGCGGCGAAGAGACAGAGGTTGAAGGGAGTCAATAAGAGGAGGAGCGTTAATGAGACGAAAAGCCTTTGACTCCACCCTATTGAGAAGAGCTGTATGTGGGGAGCCTCCCCACACATGAGAGTTGTACTCCACACAGGGGCGGATAAAACCCCTGTATAGAGTCAACAATTGTGCAGGGGTAAAGAAAGAGCGGAGTCGGCTTAGCACACCCAATCTCTTGGAAGCAGATTTTACAAGAGATGCAATATGATCTTTCCAAGATAAGTCCCGAGTAAATGAAACCCCAAGCATGTTCAAGGATGATGCAGGATTAATCTGAATATTATTAAACATTAGTGGGTATACCTGTGGAAGATTTTGTCGGGTTGATAGGTGTAAGAACTGAGTCTTAGAAGCATTAAAGACAACCATATTATTTTTACCCCAGTCAGAGATATGAGCCAAGTCAGACATTAGGTGTGCCATAGCCTCATCCCTTGTTTCTTGAAGTAACTGTTGAGATGGGCGTTGCGGGAACCGAATGGAAAGGTGAAGGGTGGAGTCATCAGCGTATGAGTGGATAGAGTTAGATGTACAGCTTAGAAGATCATTGATGAATAAAAGGAAGAGAGTTGGTGATAGGACAGAGCCCTGAGGAACACCACTGTTGATAGATCTAGGAGAAGAACGATGGCCGTCTACGACAGCAGCTATAGAACGACCAGAAAGGAAGCTAGCGATGAAGGTACAGATAGAAGGATAGAAACCGTAGGAGGGCAGTTTGGAAATTAAAGATTTATGCCAGACTCGATCGAAAGCCTTTGAGATGTCAAGTGCAATGGCAAAGCTTTCGCCAAAGTCCCGAAAGGAGGATGACCAGGAGTCTGAAAGGTAGGTGAGAAGATCGCCAGTGGAGCGTCCCTGACGGAACCCATACTGACGATCGGAAAGAAGGTTGTGATAGGAAAGATGCCTTAAAATTTTTTATTAAGAATTGACTCGAAAACTTTTGAAATACAGGACGTTAAAGCAATTGGACGATAGTTGGAGGGTTGGGAGTGGTCACCCTTCTTTGGGACTGGCTGAATGAGAGCAAACTTCCAGCAAGAAGGAAAGGTACAAGTTGACAGACAAAGGCGAAATAGTTTGCCTAGGCAGGGTGTAAGCACAGAAGCACAGTTTTTGAGAACAACAGGAGGGACCCCATCAGGCCCATATGCCTTGTTAGTACTGAGGCCAGTAATGGCAGAAAATACATCAACTGAAGAAATTTTAATGTCAGCCATGAGGAAGTCAGAGGGGGGAAGTGATGGAGGAACAACACCGGAATCGTCTAAGGTGGAATTGGAGGAGAAAGTCTGTGCAAAGAGATCTGCTTTATCAGTAGAAGAAGTAGCTACAGAACCATCAGAGTAGAAAAGAGGAGGGAAGGATGATGAGGTAAAGTTGTTAGAAAGATTTTTGGCAAGGTGCCAGAAGGAGCGGGAAGAATTCGAGTTGGAGAGTTGAGAGCATTTAGTATGGATGAAATTATTTTTAGTAGAGCGAAGAACAGACTTAGCACGATTCCGGGGAGAAACGTAAAGATTATGTGATTCAGGGGTGGGTTGGCTCCGGTACCTTTTGTAGGCCTTCTCCTTGTTGCGGACAGCATTAGAACAAGCGTGATTAAACCAAGGCTTTCTTGCGTTAGTCAAAGGATATGAGAAAGGAATGTATGCTTCCATGCCCGAGAGAATAACCTCCGTAATGCGCAAGGCACACTCAGATGGCTCACGGCCATGGAAGCAATAATCATTCCAGGGAAAATCAAAGAAGTACTGCCTGAGGGCCTCCCAGTCCGCAGCTCCAAAATGCCAGAGACGACGTTTCCCTGGAGGGTCCGCAGGCCGTACTGGAGCGATAGGACAGGTTAAGGTAATAAGGTTGTGATCGGAGGAGCCCAACGGAGAGAAAAGATTAACAGAGTAAGCTGAAGGATTAGTTGTGAGGAAGAGGTCAAGTATGTTGGAGCTCTCTCCAAGGCGGTCAGGGATACGGGTAGGGTGCTGTACAAGCTGCTCTAGGTCATTAAGGATAGAAAAGATGTAGGCTTGTTCACCAGGTGGATCCGTGAAAGGAGAGGAGAGCCAAAGGTGGTGGTGAACATTGAAATCTCCAAGAATGGAGATTTCAGAGAAAGGAGAAATGGACAGAATGTGTTCCATCGTAGAAGTAAGATAGTCGAAGAATTTTTGATAGTCAGTAGAATTAGGGGATAAGTAAACAGCACAGATATATTTAGTCAGAGAATGACAGGAAAGCCGAAGCCAGAGAGTGGAGAATTCAGAAGAATCAAGTTCAGGAACACGAGAGCAAGATAAGTCGTTGCGTATGTATACACAACAGCCACCTTTGGCTTTGAAATGAGTATAGAGAAAGTAGGAGGATACAGAAAAGGGTTTGCTGTCAGTTGCCTCAGACAGCTGAGTCTCCGTTAGAAAAAGAAGGTGAGGTTTAGAGGAGGAGAGGTGGTGCTCAACAGAGCGAAAGTTAGATGAAAGGCCGCGAATGTTGCAGAAATGAAGAAGAAGAGAGTCAGACAGTGGTTCCAGGCACCTCGAGTCGTCACCTCAAACATACGGTTCCGAGCCAGTTCACAGGCATAGGTGGAGACACTTCAGTACAGTCTGGTGCACTAGCCCTCACTGCCTCCCGTATGCTACGTTCTGCCTTCTTTATTGTAAGAACAGTTGACTCACCCCAAACACTCGGTTCCAAGGCAGTTCACCACGAAGTCAATTCACCATCAAAACATAGACGATTTCCTGTCATTCTATAAATATACTAATTGATTAATTAATACTTTAATAACTAATTTTCAGGGGGATTTTATAACTCATATAAGTAAAAAACTAGTGTACTGTATTTGCTAAATAAACTGGTATGTAAATAAATGACGGGGAATCATCCTGACGGAGAATTGTTGCCAACATTCCTCCCTTAAGTTTGTCCAACACTTTAACTTTCTCTGTCAGCAACATCACTTTACTAGTCCATTTTGGTGTGTTACCACATACATCACTAACATGTTGGCAGACAAGGCAAGCAATCACTGGAAGGCAGAAAAATAAGCCACAAATAACGATTCGTGAGTCACGCATGGTTCGACCGTCGGATTCCAACTGACTGTGTGGTGCGTGGTAGACCGACCTCCCACATACACACATCATAAGAGACTAATGTGGAAACTAGAATATATAGGAGGACTAAAGGGGAAACTTCTGGAATGGATGAGAGACTTTTTGAGAGACAGACAAATGAGGACAGTAATAAAGGAAAAGATGTCTGGATGGAGGGAAGTAACAAGTGGAGTCCCTCAAGGCTCAGTGTTGGCGCCAGTAATGTTCCTGATTTATGTAAATGATATGGTAGATGGAGTGAACAGTTATGCGAGTCTGTTTGCTGATGATGTAAAGATCTTGAGGAAGATAGAGGTTGAGGAGGATTGTAAAATACTGCAGGAGGATTTGGATAGGATACACAATTGGAGCTGGACGTGGGAAATGAAATTTAATGTAAAGAAATGTAAAATATTGGAAATGGGTAAAAGTACCAGGAGACCATCACTGAATTATTTTTGGGTAATGAATTAATCACAAAAAGGAGAGAAGAGAAAGATTTGGGAGTGCTGGTCCAAGATAGTTTGTCACCAGAAAAGCACATTAACAAGATAGTTGGAGAGACTTATAAGCTCTTGACTAACATAAGAGTAGCATTTCATTATATGGATGAGGAAATGATGAAAAAATTGATAGTGGCCATGATCCGCCCCAGGTTAGAATATGCAGCGGTAGTGTGGTCCCCACACAAAAAGAAAGATATAAACAAGATTGAGAGAATACAAAGAACAGCAACCAAGATGGTCCCCAGTCTGACAGACCTGTCATACAGAGAGAGGCTGGAAAAATCTGGATTTGCCTTCGTTAGAGGAAAGGAGAAAGAGGGGAGACATGATTGCGGTGTTCAGGACCATGGTGGGAGTAGATAAAATTGACAAAGAAGATCTGTTTGTATGGGATAAGAGAGCAACAAGAGGACATGGAATGAAATTGAAAAAGTCAAGCTGCTTGAAGGATATCAAGAAATATAGCTTTCCTTACAGAAGTATAGACTTATGGAATAGCCTGGACAAAGAGATCGTCCAGTCTAAAAACATAAACGAGTTTAAAGTTAAATTCGACTTATTGAGAAACAGCGACGGAAACCCACGAGCATAGTACATTCCGTGTATATCACAATTAGGTATATTCTTAAAAATTTGGAACGACTTAGACAAAGAGGTGGTGCATGAGAAAAACATTCATGTGTGTAAAGGTAGACTTGATAAATGTGGATATGGAGACAGGACAACACGAGCATTGCTCAATTCCTGTATACTACAAATAGGTAAATACAAATAGGTAAATACACACACACACACACACACACACACACACACACACACATGTATGCACACGGTCAGCAGGTAGGCATTTTTATATTTTATTTATTTCTCTTGTATATTAAAATTATTTATTTGAATACTATAAATTTTATTTTAATTATTGTACGAAAAATTCGTGGATAACCGATATCACGTGAAAAAAGTTCGTGTGAATTAAGGGCTTACCTGTATATATATATATATATATATATATATATATATATATATATATATATGTACAGTAAAACCTCGATATAACGGACTTCAGTACACCGGAATTCGCTTTTATCGGACCTGAGGAGCTACCGGACTAAATTCCTATGTAGCGGAAAAAGTCCGATAGAGCCAGAAGCAGTCCTGACTACCTGACCACTCCAGCTATGTTCACCACAATAAGTTAAATAAAAAGACATGTTTATCAGGGTACAGTACAGTATTATTATATATATTATACCATTTGATTAATATAGTGAAGTTATAACATAGTACAGTATCGCAAAAACCGTTCATGTAATCCAGACTAATGTCTGATATATCAGAAAAAGTCCGGGTAGGAAGGGAAAGTCCGGATGTCACTTTTATCGGAATTTCACATTTTTCGGAATGGTTTGAGCCCCAATTAGTCTGCTATCGTGAGGTCTTACTGTATATATACTGTATATATATATATATATATATATATATATACTGTATATATGTATATATATACAGGTAACTCGCACGGAACACGTGGATTTCGTTCCTACCGTGCCGTGTTAGGTGCGAAATCGCGTATATTTAAAGTACTCCGTATTTTGCTCCCTAGACCCCCCAAATGTGTTGTTTTGCTGTTATCTGTCACTGGTAATCACTAGAAAGCACTTTAAGTGGTTAGAAGGTTTATTTAATGTTATAACTCACAAATACAGTACTCCAGAGCAAAACTTCAACACACAAATACTGTACATAAACACAAGGAAACATTCCGACGCCAATCATAGGTAATCATATAAATCAGGTTAACTGGTACCAGTGCTTTAACTTACAAGTACATACCAGAACAGTACATATTTAACTTAGAAATGCAGTACTGTGATATCGAATGATTTCAGTACATAATCTGTTAGGAATGGCTGGGAAAAAAAAATGTTTTGAATACATTTTCACCTTTTTGATATATGTTTATGGTAATTTCGAGTTATTTTTTACGTTATCGTTGTGCCCATGCTTGGAAAAGGGAGCGAAAGAGTTGAATTTTCAGTCCTAAATGAGAAAACTGCACGTCCTCCAAGGCTAGACTCTGCCACGGGAGAATAAAGTGGAGGGTCAGTCCGATTAGCAATAAGGAAGTTGTGTCACAACTTCCAGCTCCCACACCACGAGAATGGCTAAAAATAGAATCGTAATGCAGTTTCAGAACTAACAATAAGTCTAATTATTACGAATACAGATACCAAGCAGAAATAAATACGTTTACAGACGGGGAAAACGTACTTCTTCCGTCATAACATGTTCATCTTTCTCTATCATTTTACGTTCATCTTTATCATTTTACCTTGTTATTTTCGCAATATATATTGCTGTCTCGTAAACAGGGTGGTTGTTTGTGTTTTGCAAGGGAGGAAAAAGATTGTATTTTCTGTCTGGGTCGAGATAGTGGGTGTAACTATGCGTGGTTAGGCATGGCCACGAGCGAAAAAATCGTACATCCACTCATCACGATAGCAGGTGGTGAACTGACGATGATACATGAGAGGGTGAAGTCAAGGTCAGTCTCGTGTCCCAGATTTTCGTTCACTTCCTGAAAGTTTTCACAGTTTTCTACAAGTTGCATTGCATCAAATGATCCAAACCATTACAGCAAACCTGAGCAAATAGGTAAAGATACCAAGAAAAAAATGTATTTTTCTCTTATTATAAGTCTATAACGAACAAACAAAAAAGGCAATATTCCGACGCCGATCATGGGTAATCATATAAATTAGGTTAACTGGTTACAAGGCTTTACTTAATGCTTTAATTGCTTACAAGTACATACCAGAACAGTAAATATTTACCTTACAAATACAGTACTGTTGAAAAGCAGTACAGTAAGAGTTTAACAAACAAACAAAAAAGGCAATATTCCGACGCCGATCATGGGTAATCATATAATTGGGGTTAACTGGTTACAAGGCTTTATTTAATGATTTAACTTTATTTAAGTGCTTTCAAGTACAGTACATACGAGAACAGTAAATATTTAACTTACAAATACTGTACAGTGCTGTGGAAAAAACGAACAAATAAAAAAGGCAATATTCTGACGCCTATCAGGTAAACTGGTTATAAGACTTTATTTCTTGCTTTAATGTTATTTAATAGTACTTTAAGTTGCACATAAACTTACCAGAACAGTACAATACTGTAAATATTTAACTTACAAATACTGTGCTACTGTACTCGGGAATGTCTCACTCACTGAATAATTTCCCGCCTAGATCGTCACGTAATCCAAACAAACCGCGCGCTGCGGTGACGTTCGGGGATTTGATCTTTCAAAAGGTCTCTCCTGCGTTAATTTGTAGTTTTCATAATGGTTTTTTAATCTTACATTGTCTTATATGTATCCCAGCCCTTACTGTGTATAATTGCAAGCACGTTCCATGAGATCGTGTTCCATGCGTGTTACCTGTACTGTATATATATACAGTATATATATATATATATATATATATACGTATATATATATAGATATATATATATATACTGTATATATATATATATATATATATATATATATATATATATATATATATATATATATATATATATATATATATAGTATATATATATGTACACAGTCACTACTCGTTTTACGTTGATTCATTATACGATAATTCTCTACAACGATAACAGAAAAGTTCCACCCGAAAATCCGATTTCTGATGAATTTCCCGCTATAACGATATTGCCCTCGGAAAATTTCGTACGAAGCGCCAGGCATACGCAAGGCGACAGTCACTTGTCTCAAGCAAGATGGCAGCCCCACGTGCAGAGCATTGTTTTGGTTCAGTTGCGGTCCCGCCATTCCTTCAAAGCCCTGTCTTTTCCACTCGTTCATGTGTGCCCCCCCCCCTCAGCCAAGCATCATGCTACAGTAGGCCTATACAGTACATTGTGTAGCACCAGGCCACCGTTACGCAAGTGTGGTTGTTGTGTTGTTACGGTGATTTTTACTGTACGTGAGTAACGCCTCCTGTATTGGTGTGATAATGTTTGTTTTGGTCGTGGAGACGACTTGGACCGACACAGGAAGTGATTAAGGTTGGTTTTTATTTTTATTTCAGTCTTGGGTAGGTGACTTTGGAAAGCTGAGTTGACGTAACCCCCCTTTTATAATGTGTTTCAATTTCCTGATTTACAATAAAATCAGTATACGATAAGGTATAACCTGAAGTAACCCCATGGTAAAACGATTAGTGACTGTATACAGTCATTACTCGTTTTACCATGGGGTTACGTCAGGTCATACCTTATCGTTTACCGATTTTATCATAAATCGGTACATTGAAACCCAATATTAAAGGGGGTTTACGTCAACTCAACTTCCCAAAGTCACCCAACCAAGACTGAACAATAAATGACAACCCACCTTCATTCCTTCCTGTATTGGTCCAAGTCATCCCCCCTGAGGCTGGGGGACAGCCCGTGCTTACAGGCACTAGTGGTCAGCCTCTGAGTCAGACATTAACAGGTTAGGGGGAGGGGAATCCGTCCTTTACCTGCACCAACCTTAGCACTGAGACCCATACCTGCACCAACCTTAGCACTGGGACCCATACCTGCACCAACCATAGCACTGGGGCCTACACTGGCACTGACCTTACCACTGGGCACACAAATCCACAGTAATCCCTTAATTCACGCGAACTTTTTTCACGCAATTTCGGTTAACCACAAATTTTTCATACAATGATTAACCCGCCCCGTCCCGGAGATGTGAATTCACGTCCTCACGTGATGTGCACTCATATCTCGGAGACATAAATTAACGCGGCAACATTGCAAGGTCCCTAATTCGCACAATTTTCAAAATTCGCGAGTGATTATTGGCACGTATACACGGGACACCTTCCTCTACAAGATGCCAGGCAGGGACAATGCCTTACCCAGCATGGCCTCCTCCACCCCCTGCATGCCCTTTTCTCAGCAATTCACCTGTTATCAGTGACCTGGCCAGTAAAGCCATGTCACGCCACAGTACGAAATTCAGGGCCAGAGTGATTCCCCAATCGATGACAATGTGGAGGACAAACATTAGAGGAAGAAACAGTCAGAAATGATGATCAGGTAATGTGGTAAAAAAAGGTCAGGAATGGTGATGAGTTAGTGAGTGAAACAATGCTTATAATACCTATATTACCATTTGAAAACAATATACTCTTGTACTACATATAAATTCGTACCAAATAAATAAATAAATACCGTTTATGAGTGGTGTGGAATAGTTATCCTCCCATAGAACTCGTTTTCTTTGCAACCAGCCTGATAGAAAACCATGTAAGGTAAGGAGGTACTCCTACCTGGATTGAGTATTTTAAACCTCAGGTGAGCGATTTCTCTATGAATTTTCGATGTTTCTCACCAAAAACGGATGTTTGAGCCAAAAAAAAAAAAAGGTCCAAAAATGTCGGGACTGGGGCGTACCACTGCCCAGAAAACGTCGAGATGGGGGGGGGGGTTAAAACATAAAGTTATAGTATTCAAATACATAATTTTAATATATGAGAGAAATAAATAAAATATAAAAATGCCTACCCACTGCCAGTGTGCATACATGTGTGTGTGTGTGTGTGTGTGTGTGTGTGAGTGGGTGAGTTGGAGGTCGGTCAACAACGCACCACACAGTCAGTTTGAATCTGACGGTCGAACCGTGTGTGACTGGCGAATTGTTATTTGTGGCTTATTTTTCTACCTTAGTGATTGCTTGCCTTGTTTGTCAACATGGGGCCAAAGCGTGGTGCTAGTGATGCATATGGTAACACACCAAAGCGGGCTCATAAAGTGATGTTGCCGGCAGAGAAATTTAAAGTGTTGGACAAACTTAGGGAAGGAATGTCGGCGACAATTCGCCGTCAGGATGATTCCCCGTCATTTATTTACATACCAATTTATTTAGCAAGTACAGTACACTAGGTTTTTACTTATATGTATTATAAAATCCCCCTGAAAATTAGTTATTAAAGTATTAATTAATCAATAATAAGTATATTTATAGAAAGATGGGGAATCGTCCAGGGTGCGAATTGTCCTGACAGGGAATCATCCATGTTTTGACGGTGAATTGACTTTACGGGGAATTGTCTTGGAACCGTACGTTTTGGGTGCATGAGTCAACTGTTCGTACAATAAAGAAGGCAGAACGTAGCATACGGAAGGCAGTGATGGCTAGTGCACCAGACTGTGCTAGTCTCCACCAATGCCTGTGCTTGTCAGTTTTCAGTAAGTGTTAAATTTCTTACATTTTTGTTGTTTTTCATACTTTATGCTAGTTTATAAGGTGTATGTAGTGCATAAACAGTATTATTCAGATGTAATACGCTTAATACACGTGTAATTACGTGCACACATGGGAAGAATGTATACGCGAATTTACCACATATGCGAAGGGTCTGGGAACGTAACCCTCACATGAATTAAGGGATTACTACTGTAGTACGATGTTGGGCTGAGAGGTGACGATAACAGGGGTGCACACATGAACAAGGTGAAAAGACAGAGCTTTGAAGGGGTGGTGGGACCTGAACCATAGCAATGCGCTGCACACCAGGGCCACCATCTTGCCTGAGACAAGCAACGGTCACCTTGCGTGTGCCTGGCGCATTTTGATGGCAAAATCGTTATAGCGGGAAATTGATTGTAAATCGAACTTTGGGGTGGAACTTTTCTATTATCGTTGTAGCAAAATATTGTAAACTGAAACATCGTAAAACAAGTACATATAATGACGTGTGTATATATATATATATATATATATATATATATATATATATATATATATATGTATATATATACAGCAAGTTTGCCCCCAATGCGTATTTTTCGTTCCTAACGTGGCGCGTTCGGTGTGAAACCGCGTAAGTTTCAACTACTCCTTATTTTGCTCCCTAGATCTCCTAAACGTGGTCTTTTGCTGTTATCTGCCATTGGTAATCAATATGAAACACTTTAAGTGGTTAGAAGGTTTATTTAATGTTATAACTTACAAATACAGTACTGCACAACAAAACTTCAACATACAATTACATAAACACAAGGCAACATTCCGATGCCGAAACCAATCGGCGTTGGAATGTTGCCTTGTGTTTACGTATTTGTATGTTGAAGTTTTGCTGTGCAGTACTGTATTTGTAAGTTATAACATTAAATAAACCTTCTAACCACTTAAAGTGTTTCATATTGATTACCAATGGCAGATAACAACAAAATACCACGTTTAGGGAGTCTAGGGAACAAAATGGTTTCGGGACTATTCGCTGTCAAGCCAGTTCGCCGTCACAACAATAACAAGACAACATAGACTTTGTTGGATCTCCCAGAAATATAGTTATTAAAGTATTGATTAATTAATAATAAGTATATTTATAAAAGTACTGATTAATTAATATAAGTATATTTATAGAATGACGGGGAATCATCCAGGGTGCGAATTATCCTGACATGGAATCGTCCATGTTCTGACAGGGAATTGACATGATGGCAAATTGTCTTGGAACCCACCGATCGTTTGTAATCTGTAAATCAGGTTAACTGGTTACAGGGCTTTATTTAATGCTTTAACTTTCTTTAAGTGCTTTAACTTACAAATACATACCAGAATAGTAAATATTTAACTTACAAATACAGTACTGTGGAAAAGCAGTACAGCAAATATTTAACAAACAAATAAAAAAGGTAATATTCTGATGCCTATCAGAAAACTGGTTATAAGACTTTATTTCTTGCTTGAATGTTATTTAATAATACTTTAACTTGCACATAAACTTACCAGAACAGTACTGTAAATATTTAACTTACAAATACAGCAATGAGGAAAAGCAGTACAGTGAATCACATCACCTGATCAAAACAAACCTTGCATGCTGAGCTGATGTTCGAGGATTTGGCCTTTCAAAGGCCTCTCTTGCGTAAATTTATAGTTTTCGTAATGTTTCTTTAATCTTACGTTGTCTTATACGTATCCCAGCAATAACCATGTATAATTGCGAGCACGTTCAGCGAGAACATGTTCGGGGCAAGTTTACTGTATATATATATATATATATATATATATATATATAATACAGGTAAGCCCTTAATTCACGCGAGGGTTACGTTTTCAGACACTTCGCATACGTGGTAAATTTGCGTATACATTCTGCCCTTGTGTGCACATAATTACGCATGTGTACTAAGTATATTACATCTGAATAATACTGTTTATGCACTACATACACCTTATAAACTAGCATAAAGTATGAAAAACAACAAAAATGTAAGAAATTTAACACTGAAACCTGACAAGCACAAGCGTAGGTGGAGACGCTTCAGCAGTCTGGTGCACAAACCCTCACTGCCTCCCATATGCTACATTCTGCCTTCTTTATGGTCCAAACAGTTGACTCATTCACCTCAAATATACGGTTCTGAGCCAGTTCACAGGCGTAGGTGGAGACACTTTAGCACAGTCTGGTGCACTAGCCCTCACTGACTCCCTTATGCTACGTTCTGTCTTCTTTATTGTAAGAACAGTTGACTCAACCCAAACACACGGTTCAGAGACAATTCACCATGAAGTCAATTCACTATCAAAACATGGACAATTCCCTGTCATTCTATAATTATACTTATTATTGATTAATTGATACTTTAATAACTAATTTTCAGGGAGATTTTATAACTCATATAAGTAAAAAACTAGTGTACTGTACTTGCTAAATAAACTGGTATGTAAATAAATGACGGGGAATCGTCCTGACGGAGGATTGTCGCCGACATTCCTCCCTTAAGTTTGTCCAACACTTTAACTTTGTCAGCAACATCACTTTATGAGTCCGTTTTGGTGTGTTACCACATGTATCACTAGCACTATGCTTAGGCCCCATGTTGGCAGACAAAGCAAGCAATCACTGGAAGGCAGAAAAATAAGCCGCAAATAATGATTCACAAGTTATGCGTGGTTTGACCGTCGGATTCAAACTGACTGTGTGGTGCGTGGTAGACCGACCTCCCTTCCACACACACACACACACATACATATATGTATGCACACGGGCAGCAGGTAGGCATTTTTATATTTTATTTTTTTCTCTTGTATATTAAAATTATTTATTTGAATACTATAATTTTGTTTTACTTATTGTAAGAAAAATTCGTGGATAACCGAAATCGCGTGAAAAAAGTTCGCGTGAATTAAGGGCTTACCTGTATGTGTATATATATATATATATATATATATATATTAGTAATGTATCGGATAACCGCCTCCGCCTCTGCCTCCACGGAGCCTCCGCAGTGAATATAATGTCCGCATTACTATCTGCGTCCTCGTCTTCAGACAACAAAAGCTCCACATCATTATCCGCCACCGCGTTTTCAGATAATAAAAGCTTCGCATAATAATCCGCCTCCACGTCAAAGAACCGCAGAGGTTGCTGATCTTCACCCATCCAATATTTCTCCTTTCTCCTTTTGTCATAATTCTTTTTCTCTCTTCTTTTCATCCACAACTCTCCTCTCCATTCCTCTCACCTACCAGTCCATCATCCTCTTTCTGTTTTCTTCTCTATTAGCGCTCTTCCTCCCTTGGTCTCTCTTTGTTCCTCTTCTCTCTCTCTCTCTCTCTCTCTCTCTCTCTCTCTCTCTCTCCCCCCTCCAAATCAGCATATATCAAACTATAATTTTCCGGTGACTCTCAGTGTACAGTCAGCAGCAGTTCCACGGTGTACAGACAGGCATCAAATTTCGGACAAAGTGGCAGTGATCTATTTATCTATGATGCATAACGAGTTGGTTCCTCGTCCCGCATCCTGGTAACACACTTTAGTGTACACTTAAGTGTGGCTGAAACTCGTCACATTACAGTATACTGCATAAATGTACTGAAGTACTGTATGTGTAAAAAAATCCGCGTCCGCATCTGCAACCGCAGATATGGACGTAAAAATGATCCGCAGTTGTGTCCGCGTCCGCAAAAATTAATATCTTAACCTCCACAGTTTTATCCGCAACCACATTTTATGAGAAATTGATATCCAGCTCCGCCTTCGCCTCCGCCTCCACGGAGCTCTAAAATTTGGTATCCAATACATCACTAATATATATATATATATATATATATATATACAGTAATCCCTCTAATATCCGGACGCCCAATAACCGAACATCCCCACTAACCGAACCTTATCGTCCTGGGATCAAACATTCCCAAAATGGTCCGAAAATCCAAAAAAATTGGAAAAAAAAATCGATTTTTTGCTGTCCGTAATTTGAACTTGCCGCGCGCGCCGCGTGAGAGCATTGTTTTGGTTCGTCATTCCTCCGACGTCCGATAGAGCGCCGCTGCATCCTCCCCACTTCCCGCCTGTCTCTCACCGCGACAAGACCTACGCTCTTCGCCATGGCTGCCCACGTGCTCGCTTTTGTGGTGGTGCCGTACTTGCTGCAAGGCCTCCTGCTGCTCTCTGCCCTACTCTTAGTGTGTGTGATGATGGCCCCGCCTCCTGAGAAAAGGAAGAGAGTGGTGTTGACTCTGGAGAAGAAACGGGAGATATTGGAGAAGGTTGATGCGGGTTGGTCTTCCTCTCGCATTCTCCGCGAGTTCAACCTGGCCCGGTCGACTTTGTTTGATATCAAGCGTTCCCGAGACAAGCTCATGCAGTACACAGCTGACTTCTCGTCGAGAAGCAAACGCAACGTGGAGAGGAAGGTTATGTTTACCCCCAAGTATGCAGAGATCGACCGCTCCACGTTGATTTGGTATCGACAGCAACGTGCAGCTGGTGTGATGGTACGTGGAACAGAGCTGAAGGCTGCTGCTGAGAAGTTTGCAAGGCTTCACGACGCCCTAGACTTCAAGGCATCCGAGGGTTGGCTCTTCGCGTTCAAGTTGCGACATGGCCTTACTAACCGTAAAGCACATGGCGAAGCATTGGACGCTAACGAAGATGGAGTGGACGAGTTTCGGCACAAGGTGAAAGGCTTGATCGACAGGGAGGGCCTCACTCTCGGTCAAGTCTATAACGCTGACGAAACTGGCCTATTCTATCGCTCGGTGCCAACGAACACTCTCGCCGATGAGACGGAGAAGCGTGTACCTGGCCGCAAGCTTTCTAAGGAACAGATATCTGCTTTGTGTTGTGCCAATGCTAACGGCATGCACTGGCTTAAGCCCGTTGTTGTTGGCCGTGCAAAGCAGCCTCGGTGCCTTCGTGGGGTGATGGATGTCCTTCCTGTCGTATGGTACCATTCTTTGAAAGCATGGTTCACAGCTGTGATTTTCAAAGACTGGTTTCACCATCACTTCGTCAAGGAGGTCATACATTACCAGACGAAGACACTGGGAATTCCTCGCGACCAGGTAAAGGCTCTCCTTCTCCTCGACAATGCACCTGCCCACCCGTGCGACAAGGACTTGGTTGCTGAGAATGGCCGTATTAGGTGCATGTTTCTGCCACCTAATACGACTGCTCTCATTCAACCAATGGACCAAGGAGTGATCGTGGCAACAAAGCGCCTGTACCGTCGGAAGTTCCTGGACGAGGTGATGGTGGTTCTCGAGGACGAGGACGAGCGCAGGGAAGGACGTGACACTCGAGGCAAGCGGACTTTGGAAAACCTTCGCCGCTACAACATCAAGTCTGCGCTGTACAACTGGGCTAGTGCATGGAAGGAAGTCCCTGCGAAAACTCTTGAAAATGGTTGGTCTCGTTTGCTTCTCGGAACAGATGTGGAGTACGATTTCCTAGGGTTTGACGTGGATGACTTCCATGCACGGCTACGTACGCACGGCGACGATGTTGATGTGGACGATGTTCGTGAGTGGTTGGACGACGACGAGGGCGATCCTGGGTATCAGACGTTGTCTGATATCGAGATCACGTCTTCGGTTGCTGGTGTCAGTCCCGAACTTGAAGATTCTGACGACGAAGGCGATGATGATGCAGACTCCGCCCAGCAGGACACTACTCCAGCCATCCCCAAGCTGAGCGCACTCCGGGAACATCTAGAGTTCGTCCTAGACTACCTGGAACACCCGGACTGCGACAGGGAGATGGGGCCCTTGGGACTCGTGGAGGAAGTGCGTGCTTTCCGGCAGCGCATCATCAATCGCCAGAATCGTCGGTCCTTGCGTCAGTCAACGATTGACAGTTTTTTCAGGCCCGTGACCCCCGCTGTGCCAAGCCCTGGTTCCACTCCGTTGCCTCCCCAAGACAGGCCCTCATGCTCCGAGCCACAGCCCAGCACATCAGCTACAGTGGAGTCACCGCTCGACGTGAGTTTGCGGCTGTCTTCAGAGTCTTCTGTAGTCGGTACGCCATCACCACTACCCACCGATGCACCCCTTGGACGCCTGCCAGTGATACTCTCGGGCTCTGACAGTGAATAAACAGCAAGAACTTCTCCACTAGACCACACGGGAATTTTGAGTGTTGTGCAGTGAAAAAACGGTGTGTTGTGTTAAGGTTTTCAAGTTGGGAGAAAAGACTAAGTAGAAAAGAAATTTAACGTAACTAACCTTCTTTGTTTTGGCTTTGGAAACTTAAAAAACTTGGGAAAAGTTAATGTGCAACACTTAAATTTAATGGAACATTATTTGGACTAAAGTGAACACTGTGAAAAGAACGGACTTCTGTGTGTTAGTGACTAAGTTCAGTGCAAGACTTCAGGAAGAGTGTAGTGCAAGTGCTTCAGGAAATCGTTCTTACTGTCAGAGTCCGAGAGGAGGCGGTTATTCATCGAGGTGGCCAGGGACTTGCTGTAAGTAGCCAAAATGTTTCATGTTGTACTATTTTCCTTACTATATTTACCAGAATGTTTCATATTGTATTTTTTCCCATACTATACTTACCAGAAAGTGTCATACTGTACTTCTTTCCATACTAAACTTACCTCATGCATGTGCAGTAGGAATGTGTTTTTCAGAGTTCGGTTAGGTTCGGTTAGGTTAGGTTCGGTTAGAGTCCATAAGTACCAGAATGTTTATTAATGTATGAACATACTTCTAAACCCACATTTTATGTGTCTATTGCATTTATTTCAGTCATTTATGTGCCTTATTGGTGTGATTTGGGTGTTAAATAGGTGCTATGCATGTCCGGAGGGAGTTGTATAGGTGTTTCTCTGTGTTAGGGTCCGTAAGTACAAGTCCATAAGCTGGGGCCCAATATCCGGACAAAACCAATATCCGAACCTACCGATGGCTCTATTGATCCGGATATTGGAGTGATTACTGTATATCTACAGTCAAGTCACCTATGGCATGGACTTCTATGCTGCGGTTTTCTATGACACAGCAAGGTGCCAGAACCTAAAAAAAAAAACGAACCACGCACATAAAATACCCATGGCTCGGAGGCGCGGCAAGGTTTGAACACACCTCTTGGTTTGGAACCCCCAACCCTACCTCTTCCACTTTAGCACTAGCGTCGTCGGAGTTAGGTACGTTCAGTATTTTATGCCCTTAAAGCCGTTTATTATTTATTGTTTACTGTTTAATTTGTGTGTAATACATGCATTGACTGATTGCTTGATTGTGTGCCTGTGTAAAGTGGGGTGATAATGGGGAAAAGTGGGGTGAAAAGGGGGACTTTCAGTGAACGTCCAGAACCAAATTCCATTTTTCTCATAGGTTTAGGTATTTGTATGACACGGTTTTTTATGGCACGGGCTTGGCCCAGAACCAATTAACCATGCCTTAGGCGACTTGACTGTGTGTGTATATATATACAGGTAACTCGCACGGAACACGATCTCACGGAACGCGCTCGCAATTATACACGGTAAGGGCTGGGATCGTTGGGTCTGGTTAGTACTTGGATGGGTGACCGCCTGGGAACACCAGATGCTGTTGGCATCCCTACGTCAAGTGGGGTTGGTGGAGGATTAGTGCCCCTCCCTGTAAAACAATTAACTCTAAGCCCTTGGCCACCCTGTCTGGGATACATGGCGTCTGGCAATGAATGAATGAATGAAAAAAGGGCTGGGATACATATAAGACAACGTAAGATTAAAAAAACATTATGAAAACTACAAATTAACGCAGGAGAGGCCTTTGAAAGATCAAATCCTCGAACGTCACCGCAGCGCGCGGTTTGTTTTGATTACGTGATGATCTAGGCGGGAAATTATTCAGTGAGTGAGACATTCCCGAGTACAGTAGCACAGTATTTGTAAGTTAAATATTTACAGTACTGTACTGTTCTGGTAAGTTTATGTGCAACTTAAAGTACTATTAAATAACGTTAAAGCAAGAAATAAAGTCTTATAACCAGTTTACCTGATAGGCGTCAGAATATTGCCTTTTTTATTTGTTCGTTTTTTCCATAGTACTGTACAGTATGTGTAAGTTAAATATTTACTGTTCTCGTATGTACTGTACTTGTAGGCACTTAAATAAAGTTAAATCATTAAATAAAGCCTTGTAACCAGTTAACCCGAATTATGTGATTGCCCATGATCGGCGTCGGAATATTGCCTTGTTGTTTGTTCGTTAAACTCTTACTGTACTGCTTTTCTACAGTGCAAACTGTATTTGTAAGTTAAATATTTACTGTTCTGGTATGTACTTGTAAGCAATTAAAGCATTAAATAAAGCCTTGTAACCAGTTAACCTGATTTATATGATTACCCATGATCGGCGTCGGAATATTGCCTTTTTTGTTTGTTCGTTAAAGACTTATAATAAGAGAAAAATACATTTTTGTCTTGGTATCTTTACCTATTTGCTCAGGTTTGCTGTAATGGTTTGGATCATTTGATGCAATGCAACTTGTAGAAAACTGTGAAAACTTTCGGGAAGTGAACGAAAATCTGGGACATGAGACTGACCTTGACTTCACTCTCTCATGTATCATCTGTCAGTTCACCACCTGCTATCGTGATGAGTGGATGTACGATTTTTTCGCTCGTGGCCATGCCTAACCACACATTGTTACACCCATTATCTCGACCCAGACAGAAAATACAATCTTTTTCCTCCCTTGCAAAACACAAACAACCACCCTGTTTACGAGACAGCAATATATATTGCGAAAATAACAAGGTAAAATGATAAAGATGAACGTAATATGATAAAGATGAACATGTTATGACGGAAGGAGTACGTTTTCCCCGTCTGTAAACGTATTTATTTCTGCTTTGTATCTGTATTCGTAATAATTAGACTTATTGTTGGTTCTGAAACTGCATTATGATTCTATTTTTAGCCATTCTCGTGGTGTGGGAGCTGGAAGTTGTGACACAACTTCCTTATTGCTAATCGGACTGACCCTCCACTTTATTCTCCCGTGGCAGAGTCTAGCCTTGGAGGACGTGCAGTTTTCTCATTTAGGACTGAAAATTCAACTCTTTCGCTCCCTTTTCCAAGCATGGGCACAACGATAACGTAAAAAATAACTCGAAACTACCATAAACATATATCAAAAAGGTGAAAATGTATTCCTAACATTTTTTTTTCCAGCCATTCCTAACAGTACTAAAATCATTCGATATCACAGTACTGCATTTCTAAGTTAAATATGTACTGTTCTGGTATGTACTTGTAAGTTAAAGCACTGGTACCAGTTAACCTGATTTATATGATTACCTATGATCGGCGTCGGAATGTTTCCTTGTGTTTATGTACAGTATTTGTGTGTTGAAGTTTTGCTGTGGAGTACTGTATTTGTGAGTTATAACATTAAATAAACCTTCTAACCACTTAAAGTGCTTTCTAGTGATTACCAGTGACAGATAACAGCAAAACAACACATTTGGGGGGTCTAGGGAGCAAAATACGGAGTAGTTTAAATATACGCGATTTCGCACCTAACACTGCACCGTAGGAACGAAACCCACGTGTTCCGTGCAAGTTACCTGTATATACAGTATATATATATAACAGTCCTGGCTCGTACACTGTGCGGATCCGCTCTCTACAGCTAACCTGTCGTGTACAATGTGTGGTGTTTTTTGTGCTGCCTGTACTTCACTGTACCATGGCTCCAACCCCAAGAGTTAAGAAACTTCTGACGCACGCTACCAAGTTAAAGATCATTACGATGAAGGAGGAGGGTCAAGGAAACACGGGTATCAGGAGAACCCTGGGACTGGCTGAATCTACAATGAGAACTGTGTGGAAGAACCGTGAAGCCATAAAGGCTGTAGTGAAGACGTACGGTGCCTCTGACCTAGAAGGCCGTTCGCGGGTGGGAAATCATGCTATGATACTAATGGAGCGCTATATTGCCACCTTCATAATGCGGAAAGAAAAGGAAGGTGTTCCACTCAATGGAAGATTTATTCGGAACCAAGCCCAGCTCTTTTATAAGGCTGCATCTCGAAGGTTAAAAGTGGAAAAACCTTTCTGGGCATCAGTTGGATGGCTGGACCGTTTTCTTAAGCGCAAGGAACTCCGTTACGTGAAAGTGTCTGGTGAACGTGCCTCTGCCAATGAGCTGGCCACGAGAGACTATCCTGCGATATTTCGAGCGATTATTGAAGAGGGACAGTACACCAAGGACCAGATCTACGACATCGATGAAATGTCGTTATATTACAAGGCCATGCCAAAGTCAACTTACATCGCTAAAAGACAGAAACAAGCCCCTGGTCGCAAGCTCCAGAAGTGTAAGATGACACTAATGTTCGCTGTAAACCTGTCTGGGAGCCACAAGATGAGGCCAGTTGTTGTACATACAGCTTCACACCCAAGGTGCTACAAAAACCTCACGAACATGGATGCAAGTGGCGGGTATTGGTACAAGTCCTCAAATGGTTGGATGACCGGGAACATTATGGCAGACTGGTTAACGAGGCGGTGTGTCCTTGATGCGAGGACCAAGTGTCGGGAACTGGGCATTCCATTTAAGATGCTTCTCGTGCTTGATAATGCACCAAGTCACCCTCCATACCTTGAAGATCTTCATAAGGATTGTCGTGTTGTGTTTCTGCCGCCCCGCACGACGTCACTAGTGCAGCCACTGGATCAAGAACTAATCGCCACAGTGAAGCATTTCTACCATAAGCAAGTGTACGACTACCTACACAGGAAGACCGACACACAAGAGGAGCTTCATGCCCTACAAGAAGATCACGACAAAGACCTTGATGAGCAATCTGCTTCCGTTCCATCTCCACCAGCACCTGTATCCCGACCTGCCACAGATGCCATGACTGTTGAGGCATTTTGGCGTAACTTTACGGTGAAGGACGCAGTTGAATTTCTCCTTCAAGCCTGGCACCAGATTACACCTGCAACGGTGAACCATGCGTGGTGAATGCTCGTGCCTCACTTATGCATCACCCAGGAGACGGCCATTCAACCACTTGCCAAGGCTGAGGTAGCAACATTGACAGCAGCACAAGCTGTACCAGGTTTCGAGGACGTTACATTGGTGGACATACAAGAAGTGCACACTGCTACTGAGGAACAGCTTCCCGAGGAAGTGTTGTAACGGATAGACGAGGCTGACGCAGAGCCCGATGCCAGACAGAGTCAAGTTGAGCAGCCTAGCGTGATGGAAGGCAAGACTGAGCTGTGTATGTCAAACATTAGCAAGATCCTTGCTGCCGTGGATAAGCTCAAGGAAGAGGTGAAGGAACAGGAAGTGAGCAACCTAAGAACGGAGGAACTTCTGGTTGGTATCGACAAACCCTTCCGTTTCTACACAGACAGGCACAGGGAAGAAATAAACTGGAGAAGACAGACACTCATAACAAGCTACACACAGCGGGCTCAAGTTGGTGAAATTGCGGAACCAGCGACATCGTTTGCTCCTGTTCCTGTTAAGGATGAAGAGGATGCAATGTCAGAAGTGTCAGCATTGGACTTTGAAGGGTTTATGGCCAAAGTGAGTGACTTTGATGGTCCTGGGGAAGGTGATCAAGAGGAGTCTGTGGAGGGAAGTGTTGGTGCGGTGGGAGGTTAGTGGGGAGTGCGGCGCTGTAAGTGTTGCCGTGCCTAGGAACCCCTGTTATTTTATATGGTGGTAGGTGGTGGCGACCATCATCCACTCACTTGATGTAGTGCTACCTACTTCTTCCTTAGCCTTTATCATTCTTTTTCTTTGCCTGCCCTACTCTCTTCGTATTTCTCCCATCTTTCCTGTCACTTCTTATTGCTTTTCTTTCCTTTACAGGTGGCTTTACATTGAGTGACAAGCCAAATGGTTTCCTGTAAGCCAAGAAACCATTTACAGCAATGGGTGGTAACCATATAACCAAACCATAAGTGCTCCCTACGTGTTAACAAGTGGGTTGGTGGAGGGTTAGTGCCCCTCCCCGTAAAACAAATAACTCAAAGCCAAATGGCCACCCCTTATGGGATTATGGCGTCTGGCAATAGATAGATAGATGTGTATATATATATATATATATATGAATCTATATATAGATATAGATATATATATATATATATATATATATATATATATATATATATATATATATATGAATCTATATATAGATATATATACAGTAATCCCTCTAATATCCGAACCCCCAATATCCGAACATCCCCACTAACCGGACATAATCCTCCTGGGATCCAATATTCCCAAAATGGGCCAAAAACCGCAAAAAATTCGAAAAAAATCTGACTTTTTTCCCTCCCATAATTTGAAATTCCCGCCTGGCGCCAAACAGCTGTTACACCATGGTCCCTTCACCCCTTCCTTCCTCCCCCTCCCCACTCCCCTGTTAGGTTGCCATTTGGTATTTTTCATTACCAAGTGTGGGCCAATTTGGTAATGAAAAATTCGTTTGGTAATGAATTAGAATAATGATTTACCAAATGGATTTTTCACATGTATGAGGATACACAGGATGGAGATGGTGGATTGTTTGCTCTCTCTGATTAATCTGCTACCCTCCATAGTGTGAAAATAATCAACATGGTGTTAGTTATAAGGAGAGTGATTACATGTATTTCCACTTGTTTATATAATTAGTGAAGAATATATGCTAGCTTTACGAATTTGGTAATGAAAAGTTATATTTGACAATGAAAGTTGAGGAGATTGGTAATGTGGCTGTTGCGATCTGGCAACTCTGTTACCCCACCAACATCAACAGTCACAGCTTAACTCCGATGGAGAGCAGATACTCATAACAGTGCAAGCCACAGGTGCTTGTTTTTTGTGAATAAACAGTGAATAAACTGCAATACCTTGCCACTAGAACACACGGGAATTTACAGTGTTGTGCAGTGTTAAGAAATTAGAATTTAGAGTGCAGAGGATTAACTGTGGACTGCAAACTGGCGGTTCAAACCAGTCCAAGAGCAAGGGACTTGTAAGTACCCAGAATGTTTAATATTGTATAAACTCACCTCTAAAACCTCATTGTATGGTTCTTTTGCATTTATTTCAGTCTTTTATGTCCCTTATAGGTGTGATTTGGGTCTTAAATAGGTGCAGTGCATGTCCAGAGGGAGTTGTATAGGTGTTTTTCAGAGTTAGGGTCCATAAGTACAAGTCCATAAGCTGGGGCCCAATATCCGGACAGGACCACTATCCGGACCTGCCTATGGCTCTATTGATCCGGATATTGGAGGGGTTACTGTATATATATATATATATATATATATATATATATATATATATATACACAGTGCTCGTCAGAAGTATCGAGTGCCCTGCGTCCCTCCTAAGAAACAAACCTTTCAATTGAAACAACATATAAATAATGCATTTTAATTACCTTTAGTGCTTCGTAGGGTAGCCTTTACGTTTCTTCACGGACCTGAGACATCTTGGAAGTGAAAGGGCGAGGCCCCTGAGGTGCTGGAGGGGTATTTTGTCCCAGGAGTCACGAATGGCGGCTTCCAGCTTAGGCAGAGAGCTCACATCCTTCCCTTGGAGACAAATCTTTTCGAGATATCAGAGGTTTTCAGTCGGGTTGAGGTCTGGGCTATTTCCTGGTCAGTCTTTCATGAGTGATACCTCGCAGTCATGAAGCCAGTTGGTGACCGATTTGGCCTTGTGAGCAGGTGCACCATCCTGCTGAAACACTCCTGCACCTGTTAGCTCGAATGAGTTTGGTAAATGATCACACAGAAGCTCCAGGTAAACATCCTGATTCACTCTGACATTCTTGAGAAGCACAAGCTTCCCCAAACCTTGACCAGAGAAACAAGCCCATACCATGAGTGAATCAGGATGTTTAACTGTGCTTTCTACATACCGTGGGTCAAGTGGGTCACTACCTTTGCGTCGATACACACGTGCTCCTCTGTTACAGGTAACACTAAACGTTGCCTCATCAGACCACAACACTGACAACCATTGCTCCTCACCCCAGTTTAGATATTTGTTAGCAAAGGCAAGCCTACGAATTCTCTGGCTCTTGGTGAGAAGAGGCTTTCTCACAGGCCTCTGACTTGTGTAACTAAGTTCATGGACCCTACGAGACACTGTTCTCACAGACACCTCACCAAACACTTCCGGGTTGCTCTCCTTTATTTTCCTTGCACTTACACGAGGATTAAACTCCACTGCACTTTTTAAAACATTAACAGACCTTGGGGAAGTTTTCCTAGGCCTACCAGACTGCAGTTTCTTTGTGGGAACTTCACCACTGTTTTCCAACCGAAACCGCGCACACCAACGACGCACTGTCGATCGTTCCACACCAACCAGTTCACTAATTTCCTTTGTCTGGTGGCCTGCCTCCTTTAGAGCAATGATCTGGGATATGATTTCACTCGATAGTTCACAGGTAGGTGCCATAACAAAGTGGTGAAGGCCAAAACACTGCGGGACACTCTGTAAAAAATGGCGCAATTTGAGAGGGAGACGCGGCAGAGTTCCTCTCTCTCAGGCAGCCCGTGGGCGACTGAGGCGGGAACCAACCAGCATGTCGGAAGGCCTCAGGCTACTGTGACGTCATGCTAGTGCCGCAAACTTGTGGCTCAATTTTCACCCCCTGAAATGGGTGATTCTTTTTTGGCCATAAGTATTGTGCGCCCGGCGGTAGGTGCTCGATAATTTTGACGAGTACTATATATATATATATATATATATATACACACACACACACATACAGGCATACCCCGGTTTAGCAATCTTATCGGTTAGGTAAAACCCCATCGTTAGGCGGGGTATCATATATCGGGGTACTTTTAACCTGTATTCCAATGTGGACCGTTTACTAGCCTTGGGTTTCCCCCCAAACCAAGTCCAAAACCTAACCAGATGAGCCCAAAAAACAGGTTTAAATGCAATGTAAATGGCCTAACAGCTGTCAAGGAAGCAAACCGCTTAACACTTGTAAATAACTCAGTAAAAGCAACAAATTAGATCTGAATATCGTCAAATATAAGTCTGGAAAAAATCAAGCTTAGTAAACTATATCCCAAAATGACAGTGTTCACCCTACCTGTGGCTAATACACATTAATAGAAGTCTAAAAACAGTTTATAAATCAACCTAAACACACAATTTTAATTTAAAATATCATCAAAATTGGTAAAAAATCAAAACCCATCGTTAAACCGGATTCTGACCATCGTTAGGCGGGGTATGGTGCAATTTCTACCCCCATTGATAAGCCGGGGTATCATATATCAAGGTATTACTATATATATATATATATATATACTGTATATATAAATATATATGTATATATATATATACTGTATATATATATACACTATATATATATATATATATATATATATATATATATCCATCCATCCATCATCCATCCTCCAATCCTACATTGCCCCATGAGGAGCGTAGGAGCCCGGGGCTAGGCAGTTGGTCCCGACATTTAAGATGAGAGTGACCAGCCTCACTCATCCCTGAGTGGCATTACATGAGGAATCAACCCCAACCATCCCTTGGATATAAACCTTCACTGGCTCAATCCGATTGGAGCGCAATAATTACCCACTAAACCACCAGGTGCCAAAATTTGGTTATATGGTTACCACCCAGCGTAGTAAATGGTTTCCTGGTGCACAGGAAACCATTTGGCTTGTCACTCAGTGTAGAGTCACCCACAGGCTGAAGGAAGTGGAAAGAATGAAGGAAAGAAAGACAGAAGAGGGAGTGTACAGTCACCCATAGGCAGAAGGACAAGGAAAGAATGAAGGAAAGAAAGACAGAATAGAATGGAAGGAAAGACAGATGGAGAGGAAAGGGCAGATACCCGAGAGCATATATATACTGTATATATATATATACTGTATATATATATATATATATATATATTTGTACATTTATTTATATATAGTATGTAAAACAAAAACATAATTGCTGATGAATGGTACTTCCATTCTGAATATTAGTTAACCTCGTCCTTAGTGGGAAAAACAGAGGTTAGAATGATGGCTGATGGTGTAGTGAAGTCATTAGTAGCTATTTTAAGGCAGTGTAATAACTGGTTAACCCTGACTACAGTTAGCTAGGATGATGCAGAAGTTTCAGGTTAGTGCTTTGTTATTAGTATAATTTCAGTTAATGAAAATTTTTTTATCTTACCAGTTTGATTTAGTGTTAGGTGATGTAGATTTGATAAGGAATCTTGGACTATACTCCCTGAGAGTATTTAAGCAACTCAGTTTTTTCTTAATTTTATGAGTTTAATATTACTCTGTGAAGAATAGTCACTTAAATTTCGCCATTGCCTATTTTCTTTTCAGCAAACAAATTTTGCAGCCGTGCAACCATGTCCTGCGTGGCGATGGATATGAGATTTGTGTTGCTACCATGATAGGTAGCTTGAAGAGAGAAGATGCACTTAGGATCATGTGGGGCCTCTTCTGTGTAGGCGAGGGCAAGTGCAGACCACGTGACCTAGAGGAGTTACTCACAGGCACTTCTGAGGACTGGTAAGGCAAACATAAATTATGTGTGTGGGGGCAGGGGGGGGAGGTAGCCTCAACAAAGAAGTATTCATGACAGCAAAATACCCCTTGTGGAATGGTTGTGGAGAGGTTGCATTAAAACAACTAGACAAAATTCAGAACAGAGCTGTTAGAATCATTAACAACCCTGCCATTACAAATAACTACCTCTCCTGCAGGTAAGAAGGAATGTTGCCTCCCTTGCATTATTTTACAGATATTTTTTTGGCAAATGCTCATACGAAGTTGCGTCCATGGTGCCTCCTCTCCATGCCTTCCTTCGTGCTATACGGGCATCTGGTAGCACTCATGACTGGAATGTCACTCAGCCACATTGCAGAACTTCTGCCTGTCAGAATTCTTTCATTCCCCAAACTGCGTCTCTCTGGAGTTTGCTTCCCCAGAGTTGTTTCCCTCCAAATTTCAACCCACAGCTGTTGGGGGGACCGTAAATGCCCCCATCTTCCGCCCCTCTCCCAGTGACGACTCGAGCTTCCTGGAACCATCGTCTGACTTACTTCATTTCTGCAGCATTCGTGGCCTTTCCTCCAACTTTCGCTCTGTTGAGCACCATCTCTCCTCCTTTAAACCTCACCTTCTTTTCCTAACTGAGACTCAGCTGTCTGAAGCAACTGACAGCAAACTCTTTTCTGTATCCTCCTACTTTCCCTATACAGTACTCATTTCAAAGCCAAAGGTGGCTGTTGTGTATATATACACAAAGACATATCTGGCTCTTGTGTTCCTGAACTCGATTCTTCTGAATTCTCTACACTCTGGCTTTGGCTTTCCTGTCATTCTCTGACTAAATATATCTACGCTGTTTACTTATCTTCTAATTCTACTGACTATCAAAAATTCTTTGACTATCTTACTTCTACGATGGAACGCATTCTATCCATTTCTCCTTTCTCTGAAATCTCCATTCTAGGAGATTTCAATGTTCACCACCACCTTTAGCTTTCCTCTCCTTTCACTGATCCACCTGGTGAACAAGGCTATGCCTTTTCTATCCTTTTTGACCTAGAGCAGCTTGTACAGCACCCTATCCGTATCCCTGACCGCCTCGGAGAGACCTCCAACATACTTGCCCTCTTCCATACAACTAATCCTTCTGCTTACACTGTTAATCTTTTCTCTTTGTTGGGCTCCTCCGATCACAACCTTATCATCTTAACCTGTCCTATCGCTCCGGTACGGCCTGTGGACCCTCCAAAGAAACGTTGTCTGTGGCACTTTGGAGCTGCGGATTGGGAGTCCCTCAGGCATTACTTCTTTGATTTTCCCTGGAATGATTATTGCTTCCATGGCCTGGAGCCATCTGAGTGTATCTTGCGCATTACGGAGGTTTTTCTCTCGGGCATGGAAGCACACATTCCTTTCTCATATCCTTTGACTAATGCAAGAAAGCCTTGGTTTAATCACGCTTGTTCTAATGCTGTCCACAACAAGGAGAGGGCATACACCCCTGAATCACATCTTTTATACTTTTCTGCCCGGAATTGTGCTAAGTCTGTTCTTTGCTCTGCTAAAAATAATTTCATCCATACTAAATGCTCTCTACTCTCCAACTCGAATTCTTCCCACTTCTTCTGGCATCTTGCCAGAAACCTTTCTAACAACTTTACCTCATCATCCTTCCCTCCTCTTTTCTACTCTGATGGCTCTGTAGCTATTTCTTCTACTGATAAAGCAGATCTCTTCGCTCAGACTTTCTCCTCCAATTCCACCTTAGACGATTCCGGTGCTGTTCCTCCATCACTTCCCTCCTCTGACTTCCTCATGGCTGACATTAAAATTTCTTCAGCTGATGTATTTTCTACCATCACAGGCCTCAATACTAACAAGTCATATCGGCCTGATGGAGTCCCTCCTGTTGTTCTCAAGAACTGTGCTTCTGTGCTTACACCCTGCCCAGGCAAACTCTTTCCCTTTTGTCTGTCAGCTTGTACCTTTCCATCTTGCTGGAAGTTTGCTGTCATTCAGCCAATCCCAAAGAAGGGTGACCATTCCCAACCCTCTAACTATCGTCCAATTGCTTTAACATCTGGTATCTCAGAAGTTTTTGAGTCAGTTCTTAATAGAAAAATTTGGAAGCTTGTCTTATCACAACCTTCTTTCTGATCATCAGTATGGGTTCCATCAAGGATGCTCCACTGGCAATCTTCTTACCTACCTTTCAGACTCCTGATCATCCTCCGTTCGGGACTTTGGCGAAAACTTTGCCATTGCATTTGACATCTCAAAGGTTTTTGATCGAGTCTGGCATAAATCTTTAGTTTGCAAACTACCCTCTTACAGTTTCTGCCCTTCTGTCTGTACCTTCATTTCTAGCTTCCTTTCTGGTCGTTCTATGGCCGCTGTTGTAGACGGCCATCGTTCTTCTCCTAGATCTATCAACAGTGGTTTTCCTCAGGGCTCAGTCCTATCACCAACTCTTCCTGTTATTCATCAATGACCTTCTAAGTTGTACATCTAACCCTATCCACTCATACGCTGATGACTCCACCCTTCACCTTTCCATTCGGTTCCCACAGCGCCCATCTCAGCAGTTACTTCAACAAACAAAAGATGAGGCTGTGGCATACCTAATGTCTGACTTGGCTCGTATCTCTGACTGGGGTAAAAATAATCTGGTTGTTTTTAATGCGTCAAAGACTCAGTTCTTACACCTATCAGCCCGACAGAATCTTCCACAGGTATACCTAGTAATGTTTAATAATATTCAGCTTAATCCTGCATCACCCTTGAACATGCTTGGGGTTTCATTTACTCGGGCCTTATCTTGGAAAGATCATATTACATCTCTTGTAAAATCTGCTCCCAAGAGATCAGGTGTGCTAAGCCGACTCCGTTCTTTCTTTACCCCTGCACAACTGTTGACTCTATACACGGGTTTTATCTGCCCCTATGTGGAGTACAACTCTCATGTGTGGGGAGGCTTCCCACATACAGCTCATCTCAATAGGGTGGAGTCAAAGGCATTTCGTCTCATTAACTCTCCTCCTCTTACTGACTCCCTTCAACCTCTCTCTTCGTCACATTGTTGCATCTTTATTTCTTTTCTATTGCTTCTTCACTGGTCACAGCTCATCTGAACTGTCTGCATGCATTCCTCCACTTCTATGACAGGCGCGTAGCACCTGTCTGGCATCAAACTCTCATCCCTTTTCTGTCCAACTCTCTAATGCAAGAGTTAACCGTTACTCTCAGTCCTTCATTTATGCAGCAGGTCAACTCTGGAACTGTCTCCCTCTGTCTGTATTTCCTGCCTTCTATGATCTGCAGTCTTTCAAACACAGTGTGTCCAGGGATCTCGAAATGATCGGATCTTGAA
This sequence comes from Coenobita brevimanus, assembly GCF_032717465.1. Taxonomy (NCBI): domain Eukaryota; kingdom Metazoa; phylum Arthropoda; class Malacostraca; order Decapoda; family Coenobitidae; genus Coenobita; species Coenobita brevimanus. The sequence goes on from NC_137015.1 coordinate 31,224,021, forward strand.
TTTGGCTCTCTCTTGTATTTTGTTTTTCTCTTGGAAGGAACAATAATTGCAGGCTTCTGGCCTTTGGTTCCTTCTTCCATCCATCCATCCATCATCCAATCCTACATTGCCCCAAGAGGAGCACAGGAGCCCGGGGCTAGGCAGTTGGCCACGACATTTAAGATGAGAGTGACCAGCCTCACTCGTCCCTGAGTGGCATTACATGAGTATTCAACCCCAACCACCCCTTGGATATAAACCTTCACCGGCTCAATCCGACTGGAGTGCAATAATTACCCACTAAACCACCAGGTGCCAAAATTTGGTTATATGGTTACCACCCAGTGTAGTAAATGGTTTCATGGTGTACAGGAAACCATTTGGCTTGTCACTCAGTGTAGAGTCACCCACAGGCAGAACGAAAAGGCAAGAATGAAGGAAAGAAAGACAGAGGAGGGAGTGTAAAGTCACCCGTAGGCAGAAGGACAAGGAAAGAATAAAGGATAGAAAGACAGAAGAGGATGGAAGGAAAGAAGGATGGAAGAGAGGAAAGGGCAGACACCCGAGAAGAGCAATACATTGAGTGAGTGGATGGTAAGCATCCCCACCTACCTCGCATAAAAAAAAAAAAAGAACAAGAGGATATTCAGTTATTTTTATCTTTGTTATCATCATCATTATCATCAATGTCATGCTTTATTCAAGGAATTCCCCAACATATGATGTTCATGACAAAATCATTATCTGGTTATTCAGTCCAGGGCAGCATCCAGGATTTACTTGGAAGAGGGGATATTTGCTGACAGTTATTAAGAATATGATACCATTTGTTTTTCAATTGAAAGATGTGGATGAGAGGCAGTATAACATGACATTCAGTTACCACCTCCCTCATGCGTACCGTGTTTGAGGATGTATATGGTCAGTGCTGTTTCTAGCCTTTTGGGGGCCCTATGTGAAATGCTGTTTGGGGGCCCCTGTTTTGTGAAACTATGGTGGGGGGATTCTAAACCCTCCAAGGTGGTCCAGGGGCACACCATTAACATTTAAATGCATTAATCTGGTGCACTTTAGGAGGAAAAGAGCCAATAATGGTAGCTCAGGGGCCCCCTGGTGGCCTCGGGGGTCCTATGCAAACGCATAATTCACATATACTGTAGTAAGAAATGACATTGTACTGTATGTGGTAAATCTAGCTACTGTGTTTAATTTTCAGTTTAGGTCTTATGCTTTCCACTGTTTCAAGAGGAACATCATATTTGGGAATGGTGAATTCAAGTGTGGGCCCAGATACTCAAACCCTCATGTAATTTACATGAGCAGAGACCCTGTAACTGCCTTACGTTGATGGAATATCCAATGTGGCTGCAGTCCTTGTTACAGGCCATACTCAAAAGTTCATAACATTCATGTATCTCCAGTGCATTGTAAGCCTCTCGTAATTTGCGTGCCAGCTGTACTCACTCAACCAGTCATAGTGTAGATTAATACTCGATTTATTTAGGATTCTGCCCAGTTTCAAAACGTGATTGCAGGCATCTCAGTTGATCACCATAAATAAAACACACATCGGTGTAAGGCAGAGGGAAGCTACTGTCTTTTTTATTAATCAGTACCCATCTCTTTGAAGGTGCGAGAGCCTCTCTGATGAAATACAGGACAAACTTTCAGTGATAATGAATAATATTTGCAAAAGTCAAGCATATGTTTATGTTTAATACATTTCATGGCCTGATTCAGATTAGAAACTTGCAGAAAAATAGAAGATTTATATTAGGGAGTAATCTACAATAAACCCCTAGCAGTGTAGAGCTTTAAGTAATATCTTCACTTTGATGACATTCATTTTGTTCTCTTTGATATATATATACAGCGACCGCAGATTGACTTACGAAAACACAGAAATCATAGTATATCACAGTGTTTGTTCATGAAGTGCCATTCATTAATATGAAACCATGTTTCCCTTGTTTTTCAGGACCAGTTGGATGCATTTTGGCATGGAATCACTTAGATCTCTAGAGTAATCTAAGGACATTTCTTTGCACCAAACATTTGTGAGTTCAGCCTTGAGGTTGTCAAGATTGGGTGTCTTCTTCTCTGCCATGATTTTCTTCATCTTTGCCCAGCAGTTTTCTGTCGGATTTAGATCTGGACTGTTGCCAGGCCAGTCGAGGACCTCAGTTCGATTATCCTGAAGCCATTTTATCATCTTTCTTGACTTGTGACATGGAGCTCAATCGTGCATGAAAAAGTCGCACCCACGAGTAGCAAAAAAGTTTAACAATTGATCTTTCAGAACTTGAATGTACTGGCCACCATGCATCATCAAGTTCTAAGGAAGAAAGTAGAGGCCTTCCCTTCCCATATCACCTGAGAAACTCCCCATACCATTACTGATTGTGGGTGCTTAACCCGTTAACTGCGCATGGTGGTTTTTTGGAGGTGTCCGTGGTGCGAAGACATAGGGGTAAAAATGAAATTTCCCAAAGGCCAAATTTTGTCTTAGGAATTGAGAGAGCACATGCCAAAGTATATAGTAACGAAATATTAGCTCAATATTTACCTTGGTAAAGCCATGGATGAACGTCAAAGTGTCTGATACCCTATTGGAATGTATGGTTTTCGGTTTCTTTTTCGGTTTTGAAGGCTCAAACATGCTTGCATGGGTCGGCCTTGCTCACCATGGCATTATATTTGAAATTCACCTGTGCAGCCTGGGCTGTATTGAGCAGTCGCACTCGGAACAGCCCAGGCTGTATGGAGCAGTTAATAGGTTAACAGTCGGCACCATGTAAGCAGGGTCATATCTACTATGGGAGGCAGGGTGACGAACCTTGGCAGAATGCGCCTTTAACACCTGAAATGTGCTTTCATTGGAAAACATAACTTTTCTTCACTTATCCGATGTCCAGTGTGCATAATTCTTGGCAAACGGAATGTGCTGTTTCTCCATGCGGTCAGTGAGAAGCGGTTTCTTGGCTGCAGTGCGGCTTGTCAAACCCAGCTCCTTCCGCAAGCAGCGCTGGATAGTTCAAAGTCAGGCGTCTTGTGATAGCTGGGGATGCATTCTCTTCAATTCTGCTGCTGTCAGCCGAGGATTCTTGATTACTTCCCTCTTCAGAAGCATATCTGTACATCTGGAAGTCGTCCTCTTCTTTCCACTGCCATGCTTGTGCTCTGGTACGACATCGGGTGGCAGGCCACGCACTGCAGCAAGAATCTTCATGACGGTTAACTTTGCGCGTCCAGTACGTTCACAAATCTTGTTGATAGGGACATTATCTTGACTCCATGCAGTGATATGGACCCTCTCATCCCATGAGCAATACTTTCCAGGCATGACAACTTGACTGTAGGAAAATAACAGAGCAAACAGTAATGCATATGAAAAAAGAGGGAGGTGCAAGCTCGGAGCGATGGGAACATATATTCCCACTCTCGCTTCTGGGCAAGCACTGATGTGCTGGGTGTTTCACCACCTCCCACCAACACCAGAGGAGTTGCCAGTTACTTCTTGCCCAAAAAATTCACTTGGTAGAGGTGGAAACACAAAGCAAAGACAGACAACTCTCCCATAGCAATTCTGTGTGTAGGTCCTAAGTCAATTTGTGGTGGGTGTGTATACTGTATATATATATATATATATATATGTACAGTAGAACCTCTTTGGTCCGGACCCCTTTGATCTGGATTTCTGTTAATTCGGACAAAATTTAAAAATAATAAGCTCCAAAAATATGTTGAAAGTAATTCTAAAGTCATTTTCAGTATCGGTGCAGAAAGCGATCGTCATTCGTTTAGTCTTGGATCACGCTAGGTCGCAACATGGGCGCCAGTTTAAAGACACGCTAGCATTCTTTCCATCAACTAGTTCACCAGCCATTTATAATTTTACGCTGTATTTCAAAAGTTAATTCTCCTTACCATGCCCTTTAATGCAAGTGTAGCTTCTGCAATGAATAAAGATCTTATAAGGAGGAGTTTGCTTATACAAAAATGGGTCAGAATATTCTGCAGTGTTTAATGATTACTGTAGGTTATTTTTTGTACTTATATGTGCTTTACTTGTACATCAAACGTTAGCTTCTTGCCCATATGGCCATTATCAATATGCCAAAGATGACAATGTATTTTTTGCCTACATAAGTTTTATTTTTATTCCAAATATTACAGTTAATTAATTAATTTATTTTTTTGCCTACACGGGCCTTAGTCACTTACTACAATTTAAAATGTAGGCTAGTTTCTTGTCATGGCCTTACCTGTAAATTATGCAATACAAAACTATCGTACATGATTAGTTTGGTTATTTTAGTATCCTTTCATCTTTTGCAGTTACGTAGGGTTGACATATGCCACATATGTTAATACTGTAATTAACAAACATACCATATGTAGATAGTTTTTGGTATGAACTGGAGATTACCCTGATGGTCCGGACAATCTGCTAATTCGGACAACCCTTCCCCCCATATAGTCCGAATGAGAGAGGTTTTATTGTGTATATATATATATATATATATATATATATACATATATATGTATGTATATATACATATATGCACATATACAGTAATACCTCGATATATGATACCCCGGCTTAACGATGGGGGGTAGAAATTGCACCATACCCTGCCTAATGATGGCCAAACCCCAGTTTAACGATGAGTTTTGGTTTTGATGATATTAGACTAAAATTGTGTGTTTAGGTTGATTTATAAACTGTTTTTAGACTTCTGTTAATGTGTTTTAGCCATAGGTGGGGTGAACATTGTCATTTTAGAGTACAATTTACTAAGCTTGATTTTTTCCAGAGTTATATTTGACGATATTCAGATCTGATTTGTTGGTTTTAGTAAGTTATATACAGGTGTTAGGCTTAGGTTAGTTACCTTGACAGCTGTTAGGTCATTTAGATTGCCTTTAAACCTTTTTTTGGGCTCATCTTGGTGGGTTTTGGACATGGTTGGGGGGAAACCCAAGGCTGGTAAACGGTCCACATTGGAATACAGTACATGTTAAACTTACCCCAATATACGATACTCCGCCTAACAGTGGGGTTTTACCTAACCAATTAGATCGTTAAACTGGGGTGTGCCTGTACACTATATATATATATAAGTTACCTAGTTGATTTTTGGTCATATTGATTCTTAGAGAATGTGAAGTACTATTTATGTGTATTGGTGTAAATTTTTAAATACATACAATGTGCACCATAGTTTTGCTGCTCAGTTTCCTGAAGTCAAGTACTTTTCAGCAAGAAGGAGAAGTGTACATGTATATGTTATTTTAAATCAAATACTAGTTGTATGGATATGAGATGGAATAGGGCATGCTGAAGTATGGGTAGCTTATATAAATTTCCAAGTTAATAACCACTTCTTTTTATCTGTAGTGTGTACAGAAAAAAGAAGAAAAATGTAAGAAAGAAAGTGCAGTGATTGCAGTTTTAATTGGTCTGATAAGTTATGTTGCAGTGAGAGCCATGTCCTCTTTTGAGGTATGTCACAGTTTATGGGTTAAATACAGACTATCCATTTCTTTTTCAGTATCCCTGTTTCTCGGGCAAGTGATGAAGCGCTTATTGTAACCAAACCTGATACCTCCTCCCATGATATACCATATTGGTCCTGGGACCATAATGCTCTGAGGACCACCATCATGCAACTGCAGCACAGCTGGACACACCATGCTGTCAAGTTAGTTCATGTCATGCTGTTTTAATATACTGTATAGTGAATACCATTCACACTTGTGACCAGTCACTCTTTGCTTTAAAAGTTTAAACTAAATAGCAAAGCCCTGGGTCCCTGTGCTTCTGGCTTTAGAGGCAGTACTGTACTGCATAGGACTTGATGATTCATGGCGTAGGGTCAATAGAAGCTGTGATGGCAAGTTTTGCAGTGTATTCCTAATTGTCTGAGTTTGTGCCTGATACATCATTGTACTAGGAATGTGTATCTTGACAGTTACAAATGTAGGTGCTTTTGTAGAGTTCTTTTACCACAACACTACAGTTCGCCTGTTTTGGTGATTTGCAGATGAGTAAACCATCATAAGGTACACTACACTAAGGTGTATTTTTGAGTAATTTAACAAGATTTGTTGTTAAATTATTAGAGAAGAAAAATAAGCAAATAGTTTCTAGAGTCTTATGAGGTTTTGGAGTACTGCAGTGTGATGGGTTTTTATGCTGTCACATAGTTAAACTATGGCTGTACATCCACCCACACCAAGGAACATCAAAACAACACCCAGCACACGATACCATACACAAATACTATCATCTCTACCCCCTCGCCCACCTCAGACCAGCTTCCAGAAGCATATCCACACTCAGATCACTCGCTGCTCCATTCAGTCACTTAAAGACAACACACAGCTGCATGCACGACCTCCTGACATCCACTCTTCTGAACCCTATCTTCCTCGTGAGGACAGGGTCCACCTGGCCAGGCTGAGATGTGGGCACCATCCAGCCCTCTTAAGCTACCAGAAGAGGCTGGATGACTCCGTCGCTGATGCCTGTCCAGGATGCAACACAGCACCCCATACTATTAAGCACATTATGGAAGACTGCATTGCACACAATCACCTATGCCAACAACACAACATACACTCTGTGAGAGCTCTGTGGGAAAGCCCGGTCTCGGCCATGGCCTTCCTAAGGGACTCGGGGCTGTTCGGCCAGACTGCTTAGGGAACAACTACTACTACTACTATGGCTGTGGTAACCGTTTTAGATGGGGTTTCATTATTTATGGATTTTTGTTATTTACAGATGTGTTTGTTCTCTAACATATGTGAAAAGTGAGTAATAATTTTGTGTTGAATATTGTACATACTCTAGTATATGATTGCCTTTAAGTGCTTCACTGGATAAGAAACTGTTCACTTGTTATAAAAAAGTGAGTATGGGAGTGGAAACTCATGCATTTTCTTTTCCTATTGGGATGTGGTGATCTTGTCACCTAACAAGTCTTTTTAAGGCTATTCTCAATACCTTCTGCTGTACAGAAGCAGGTGGGGAGGGGTACGGTAGGGATTGTATAGTATCTGGATCTCTCTTTCTTCATTGACTTGTGTCTCCAGTAGGTAAGAGAGCTGTGTTATGGAGTGCACTGCAGGGCACCTCAGTAAATGATGTGGTTCCTTAGGAGATACCAACTAAAATTGAATCTCCCCTGCCCTCCCTTTTTTTTCCCCTAAACTACAAAAGCTATTGGTATGGAAATTTGCATACCCCTGTTTCAGTGTGTCTTCTTCTATCACACATGCAGTGAAAACTCACTATAATGAACTAACTGGGGAGAAGCCTGATCTGATAAAACTGAAAATCTGTTATATCCAATGGTCCCCTCCCTAAGGTGTTTGAAAGTAAATAAGTGCAATACCATGTTCTAGTATGTAAAAGCTATACCCATTTTACACCAACTTTGCCCATAATTTTGTCCTTTTGCAGTTTATTTGACATCCTTGTTATTGCACTTCTTCATGAAACACATGTATTACATCCCATTGTGCCCCATTTAACGTTACCTCATATATAGCGGAAGCTCATTGGTTTCATAGTATCCATTAAATCAACCATCCAGTCTATCGCAATATGTTAAATTGAGGTTTTACTGTAGCTTTTTATTTTTTTAAATTAAAAATGTTTTTCAGCATGCCGAAACTACTTGTTTTGAGGAAACCATAGAAGCAAGACGATGACACATATTGATCTAAGCATTTATACGCATATACTTCACCAGAGCCTCTGTGTGTCAGAATGACATATATCAATTGGAAAATTGTTGAAAATAATGTTTTTTGTACTCTGGGGGCATGCTGAATATTCCTTAACCCATAATTTACTGGGTAAGAAGATAATGTACAATATAACATTCCATTACTTTTGTTACATAATACTGTACATTCTTGGTGTCCGATGGCAGGTAACAAGCCGTCTGTTCCTCTTACAGAGCGGAGGCCTTGCGACACAGCCTATGGGCCTTTGAAAACACACTTCTAGAAACTAGCTTTCAGGATGTTAAAGGGAAGGAGGAGATGGAAAAGGATGAGGAGAGTGAGCTGCCAAGGGCCCAGTGTGACAGATTGATAGGAATCAGAGAGAATGTTGAGCAAGGTCAGTGGTATACTGTAAATCAGGCTGTTATTTTATTACTTCCCCAGACAAAGCTTGTTACACTACAAGGTCTATTCAGAAAGTATGCGACCTTTGGCTTTAAAAAAAAAAAAAAAAAAAAAAAAAAAAAAAAAAACTACTTTAGCTAACCTGTTGAGCTAGGACACTAATCCCCCCTCAAAGTAGACACCTTCTCACTTGACACACATAGCCCAGTGTTCTTCCCACATCCTGAAACATTTTTCAAAGTTGGTTTTCGTTATCTCTTGCAGGTGCTTCGTCGCATTTGTCATGATCTCCTCTCGGATGAATGTCACTGAAGACATGTTAGAGTGTGCAAATCGCAATCCAGATTTTCTGAAGACAGTTATCACTGGAGTTGAGACTTGATTGTACAGGTACAATCCAGAAACCAGAGCACAATTGTCCTAGTGGAAGCATGCAGGGTTGCCTCAGCCAAAAAAAGCATGACAGATCCATAGCGAGATGAAGTGCATGTTGTCAGTTTTTTCAATTGCCTTGGTGTTGTGCATCATGAATATGCACCAGAAAGTCAGACTGTCAACAAATATTACTACCTCGATGTTATCCGTTGTTTTTGTGACACAGTTGAGTGGAAGAGACCAGACCTTTGGAAAGTGGCAAGTTGGAAGCTGCATGATGACAATGCCTCTGCCCATTCATCTTAACTGATTCAGGAATTTCTGGCCAAGCACAACATCCTGCAGGTCCAGCAGGCTCCCTGTTCACCGGACATAGCTCAGCTCCGTGCGACTTTTTGTTATTCCCAAGCTCAGAACACCACTGAAGAGTTCCTGATTTGAGATGAGAGAAGAGAGCAAGACAAACGCGAGGAAGCACGTGCCAAAGGTGCCGAAAAATGACTTCGAAATCTGTTTCAGGCCATGGAAAGAATGCTGGGCTCTGTGTGTCAAGCCAGAAGGGGTCTACTTTGAAGGGGATTAGTGTCTTAAGAGGTTAGCCATTATTGTTTTTAGAGCCTAAGGTTGTATACTTTCTAAGCAGACCTCATAAATAGTATTGCACTGCTTTAATTTTTTTATATACCTGTATATATATTTTTTTTCTCCTAGGAACATCCTGAGAATTTTTCCACTGAGGAGAAAACTTTCATCCTGATAGGGGTACAAAGTACTTTTATTAGGTTTTCAGTTATAACAGCACCTGTACATACAGTACTCATTCTGGATTCTACCAGATGAAATTATTCAGCTCAGGAGAGACTTCTTGTGACTGTTGTTGAAAGAAATTCTGAGAGTGAGATAGCTTTTGCCCTACTAATTTTTAAAATAAAAATTGTAATGCTAGGTGTTTAAGGCTCGACTTCTTGTTCCTAGAACACCTAATGTGTAGCGGGGTCCTTTTTCGAGACCGGGGCTTAGGACAAATAAGAGAGAGGCAGGACACTAAAACTCTAGGCAATAATTTTTACACGTGTATTACTCAGTCAAACAAGGGACAACAGCAGATGTTACAACATAATATTTGGTCAATTACAAACACTTATAACTAGATAATCAGTATCTCGCAGGATACTATGGTAGTATGCACTTGAAATAACACTCGAGGCCTAGTGTGCAGAATTAGTACAGTCCCGGGTCTCTGTGCACATGGAGGAGTTAGCGATGAGGCTCACTAGGGAAGGGTATGAGGCACTGGGGTCTAATTTTATTTATGGTAGTATGAGGTGGAGGTTATTGATAGTGCGTTCAACTTATTATTTTCTGAGAGCAAGGGACATTTGGGTAAATTACTAATACAAACTCCACGGCGTGGGTGTTTACTGATTATAATATGAGAGGTGTCACACATGAGTCTTATTCACTATCACTTGGATTCTACATGGGTTATTCAGTATTCTGCCCTGTCGTATATTAGACCATTATTCCAACTTCACGTAAACACTTGGCCTGGTGCTAGGAATGCACTCTATTGCCTCGTCACTGTTATACTGTACTCAGGGTGAAATCACTGTCTCATAAGTCACTGGATGGCGGGTGCGGCGGGGAGACACGCTGGCGAGTGTTCTGCCGGGACAGGGGCACCGCCAGGGGAGGTCGTGCCGAGAGGGCACGAGACGACATGCAGGGGCGTCTTTTCTCGTCCGGGGCTGCAGGTGGCGAAGGGGCCCGTGCTTTCCGGTCTAGGAGCAGCAGTATGGCCCTCAGGACTGGGCCGAACAATTCCCTGAACCTCTTGGTCAGGTCTCGGCCGGAGGTAGAGGTCCTCCACTGTTAGGGTGTAGGGAGGTCCCGCCCGGGCGTTCTGGGGAGGGCCTGGAGTTCCCGAGGGCTGCAGCCCCTAGAGCCAGGCGGCGCCATCAGGGAGGGGCTGCACTGGTCTGTGTCAGGGTCCGTCAGGTGGGTTTTCTCCAAGGCCAGGAGTAGGGAGCAGAGGCCAGGGGAGGCGATAGGGCCTCTCCAGTACTCTCCTATGTCCACTGTGTCAGAGGTCGGGATACTTGTCTCACGCTGGGGCGGCGGGGCTGCTCTTGACTGCTTCCAGCCGTGGGGCCCGGCTACTGGCCGTGGCTTCCCAGGGGCGCGACCATAAGGCGCCGAGGCCCGGCTACTGACCGTGGCCTGAGAAGGGAAACAGTCACCAACGCACCTCTGGACACCTTCGAAGCGGCTACCGGCCATCTGACGAAGGCGGGAGCGGCTACAGGCCGACTCCTGCAGAAGGGGTGTGGAGCGGCTACAGGCCGTCTCAGGGGCAACGCCTTCGGAGCGGCTACTGGCCGTCTCGGGCAACGCCTTCGGAGCGGCTACCGGCCGTCTGACGAAGGTGGGAGCGGCTACAGGCCAACTCCTGTAGGAGGGGGGTGGAGCGGCTACATGCCGACTCAGGGGCAACGCCTTTGGAGTGGCTACAGGCCGTCTCCGGAAGGACACCTTCTGACGAAGGCGGGAGCGACTACAGGCCGTCTCCTGTTTACCCTCAGGTCGGCTACTGGCCGATTCCTTAGCGAGGGGTGGGCGGCTACCGGCCGTCCCAAGAGAGAAGACACCTTCGGAGAGGTTACTGGCACACTCCTGTAGAAGGCGGGAGTGGCTACAGGCCAACTCCTTAGGGGCGCTGGTCGGAGCTGGACAGACAGCTCCACCCCGAGATGGATTGGTGGAACCTCACTGGGAAGGTAGTGCAGGATTCCTGCTATGACGACGGCAGGGTGGCTCTGAGTCATAGGGGCGTACGGCCCGGGCTGGCTTGTGCCGTTGTCGTGCCAAGTCTCGGTGTGCTGCTGCTGCTCCTCCGTGGGGTCCTTGTGTCGGGGAGTTTCCGGGGGCACTATGCTGAATCCTTGGTGGAGGTGATTGGGCATTCCCAGGGATACTATGCTGTATTTCATTAATCATCATCATTCATTCATCATCTGGACCTCCTTTCCCACCCTAGGGCAGGGTGAGGAGTAGCAGTATCCAGGCAACCCGAACTTGCCCAGTCCAATGGGCCACACTTCCATTCCTGGAATCCTGGCTCTGTCGGATACTCCTTAAAACATTACCACGTTCTGTAGCTTCACAAAAACATATCCAGTAGAGTCGGTTCGGATGCTGCCATGTTACAAAGGGATGCCAAATCCCTGATCATGCACTAGTCCTCACAACATCCAGCCAGCTCGTTCTCTAGTCAGTTCCCTAGCCTCACCGACTTCCAAACCTCTCTTCCTCACACATTCATCCACCATATCTCTCCACCTTCTCCCTGGCCTACCTCACCTCCTCCCTCCTTCAAATTCGCTCAGATATACCTTTTTTACCACTCTGTTGTTATCCATTCTCTCCACACAACCATACCATTTCAGTACACTCTCTTCGATTCTGATGTCCACCAACATCCTCACTCCCCATCTTTCATGAATCACCTTATTTCATATCCTATCTACTCGCTGTACTCCACATACATTCCTCAGTAGTCCCATCTCCACTATTACTCTTTTCAATTTCATGCCACACCATAGTCTCACATCCATATGTTAAAGTCGGCACTAACACTCCTTCATGTAAGCCTTGTGCGGCTGCAACAGTCAGGCTTCTGTTTCCTATCAAGGCCTTCGTTGCACCAGCTACTTTTCTTCCTTGTGTCACTCTACTTTCCATTTCTTTTGCACATTTTCCTCTCTTTTCTATCATTGTACCCAGGTATTTGAACTCTCTTACCAATTGCAGTCTCTCTTCATTCACTATAACATTGCACCGGGAGTCCCCTCCTCTCTCAGTAACCATCACTTTACTCTTTTCTACATTTACTCTCAAGGCACGACACTCACAGACATCAGCTAAACTCTGCACTAGCCTATCAAGTTCTTGTCCGGTATTTGCAAGCAGTACTGCATCATCGGCATACAACAAAGTTGAGATATTCCATCCATCACCATTCATTACCAACGCCATCCCCCTCTCTGTTACTTGTGTTTTTCCGTCTCTCATCACCCCATCCATATATATATATATATATATATATATATATATTGAACAACCGTGGGGACATCACACAACCTTGTCGCACTTCCACACCAATTGTGAACCATTCTCTTAGATGCACATTAACCCTTACACATGCTTCACTACTATCATAAAAACTCTTGACAGCACCTAGCAGCTTACCATCTACACCATACATGCACACTTTACACAGTCCTTCTCTGTTCACTTTGTACTATGCTTTTTCCAGATCCATGAATGCCATAAACACCTTATGGTCCTTCTCACAAGCCTTCTCTGCTATCTGTTTCTCTTCAGATATTTGATGCACACATCCTCTGCCACTCCTAAAGCCACCCTGTTCATCACTCACTAGGACTTCTGATATCTCTCTTACTTTCTCTATAATAAGTCCTCCTTATACCTTCCCTACCACAGTCAGTAAACTTATGCCATGATAATTCTTGCACTCACTTCGCTCACCTCCATATTTGTAAAGGGGTACAATCACAGCCTTTTTCCACTCTGCAGGCACAGTTTCACTCATCCATGCCTTCTTACATATCTCCCAACAAACACTTCATTCCACTCCCTCCACTGCACTTAATCATCTCTTCATACACCTCATCAACCCCAGCTGCTTTCCCATTTTTCAGTCGCTTCACAGCATTCTTGTGCTAGTGTCACGTCTCATGTCACTGCATTCCTTTTCTGCAACCCCCCCCAAAACCAATCATGTTCACAGCCGCTCTGCTGTCTCTATTCCCATTCATCAGGCTTTCAGAATATCATATAAAAATAGCACTTTTAGCTTTAGCCTTTTTGTGCACGCAAAAATACAGGCAAACCCCAATTTACGATACCCCCATATGCAATACCCTGGATTAGTGATGGGGGTAGAAATACCACCCTACCCCGCCTATCATAGGCCTAACCCCCGTTTTGCTATGGGCATTGCGCCCCATTGCCACCTTGTGATGATGACCAGGACCGGATATGGACTTACATGAAGTAAGTGATGAGAGGTGTTTGGTATTTTCTGACCTATTTTTTATGTTTTTCAAATGTTGTTTGTTGGTTTAAGGAGTTATTAACAGCTTATAGGCTAAGGTCAGTTTCTTTTACAGCTGTTAGGCCATTTAGATTGATTTTAAACTTTTTTTGGGGGGCTTATTTGGGTGGGTTTAGGACTTGGTTGGGGGGGGAAGCCCAAGGCTCAAGAACACATCCCTATACTTTACGTGTTAAATTGCCCCTGATTTATGATACCCCGCCTAGTGATAGGTTTCCCTTAACCCTTTTGTGCCTATGACGAATGTGTTTACGATTGCAAAAGCGCTGAGTAATGCCGCCCATAACATGGCCTATTACGTTCCATAACACATGTATGTATTGGGATGTGGTTTATTGTCCTATATGCATTCTTTGAGCCTGGTATACCTCACTGGGAAAGAAAAATAAGCTCCACTCACCAACCAATGACAGTTCAGACAAATGATAGCATCTGAAATGTCACTGCTCACCACAGAGTTTTATTGGCTCCTACTTTGTACTTGGCTCTTAGTTTGTGTTTGGCACTCGAGGAGGTAGGATTACGTCGATAGTTGTATCTGTGCATTGCCAGATTGGGATTTCATCGTGATTTCTTTTTTCTGTGATTGTTTTCATGAATGCACAGCCATGTCAGACATTAATGACAAATATTCTGATGCTTCATATGTGCCAGGGGAGTCCAGTGAGGATGATAGTACTGACAGTGAGTTATCACTAAGTGATAATGAATTATGGAGGGAAGATGACCCAACTGAAGAGAGTGGGTGGAGGTTTCTGGTTGACATTTTTGCATACCAACGGCCATACGCCATTTCTGCCTGCAGCGACAGTGTTGCCCAGTATATGATGTCCCCTACTTTTGCTTCCCCTGGGGCTGCTTTTAGTCATTTTCTTGATGATGAAGTGATGTCAAAATTCTGTTCATGGGTGAATGAGAGGGCTGATGTGTACCGGGCTGTGAATCTTAGTAAAGGTAAAGTATAAGGCCTAAAATGGAGACCAGTTACAACTGATGAAATGCATGTGTTCAGTAGGTAAGTAAGATGTGTGTATGTAATGAATATATATGTAGGGAACATGTGACACTTTACTGAAGACAAAATTAGTATTTTCTGTTAAATATTCTTTATGCACATTTATGGTCGGGATGGGCGGGCTACGTGACGCCCTGCAGCATGGGTGTGAGGGGGTTAACCAATTGCAACATTAAGCTGGGGTTTGCCTGTATATTCTTTCAAGCCGATGAAGATATTCCACTCTTGTCACCACATCAGTGAGATATCTTGATGCTCTGGGGACCATTCTTGCTGGTGGTAAGTGGTGGCCACCATGCTGCTGAACTTTTTCAGTGTCTCAGTAACACAGAGAGTAGGCCAGCATGCTCTCCAGTACAAGTTTCTCTAACTATCAACGCCAAACAACATGCACAGTACACACCACACTTCCTTTTCAATAAAAAAAAATAAAAAAAATAAATAAAACATGGCAGCAAAACACATCGCCTCCGAGTCCCGGGGGGGGGCATAAATGACCCCACCTTCCGCCCCTCTCCCGGTGACGACTCAAGATGCTTGGAACCACTGTCTGACTCCTTCTTCATTTCTGCAACATTCGCAGCTTTGCCTCTAACTTTTGCTCTGTTGAACACCACCTCTCTTTCTCTAAACCTCACCTTCTTTTTCTAACTGACACTCAGCTCTCTGAGGCAACTGACAGCAGACCCTTTTCTGTATCCTCTTACTTTCTCTATACTGTACTCATTTCAAAGCCAAAGGTGGCTGTTGTGTATATATTCACAACAACTTAACTTGCATTCGTGTTCCTGAACTCGATTCTTCTGAATTCTCTATGCTCTGACTTCAGCTTTCCTGTCATTCTCTGACTAAATATATCTGCATTGTTTACGTATCTCCTAATTCTACTGACTATCAAAAATTCTTTGCGCAGTGGCAGTATCGTAACCAATGAGGTCTTGCCTAAGTGTCGTATTTGCTGCTGCTATAAAGCTCGAATTGGGAAAAGTTTCAATACCATCTCAGCACTTTTGCGGCACCTCAGTTTAAGTTACCTTTCCTAGAAGGGTAGTCAAGTTGTACCCCACCTGCTCATGGTGACCTCGCAGACACCCTGTTTTTTTTGTTTTTTTTCCATTTCTGTTTTTTGTGCTTTTTTTTCTTTCGGTTTTCTTTTTTTCTCCTAAATTAGAGTGACACAAACGGGGGCGGCGCTACCCGGGTTTATCCTGGGTATTATTGTATATACATTTTGCTGTTGTTGTCATTTTGTTTTGTTTTTTTGCTCTCCCTTATCATGAGTAAACAACACCAGTGCCCTCTCTGCAGTAGGTCTGTAGCAAAAAGTGCACAAACACTGAAGTGCGCCTACTGCAGCGAGTGGATTCATATAGCTTGTGAAAATTTGGATGCAGGCGACTATCCATTCATGAAGAAGAGCCACCAGCTGAGCTTTCGCTGGCTGTGTAGCCAGCGTGTTGCACCAGCAGACGAGGTCTTGGCTGGTGGAGGAAGTAGTACCAAGAAGGAGTTTGAAGATAAAGTTATTGGGCCGATCTTTCAAGCAATCAGAGACATATCAAATAGACTGGAGGCACTAGAGACCAAGGTCTCATCACCCATGGCAGTCACACAAGAGCAGGCCAAGTCATTTGCAGATGCTGTTCGTGGGTCTCTCATGGGGGGAGGGAAGGATCTGCCTGGGGGCGTGATTGAGATCAGTGCTCATAGCCAGAAAAAAGCCATTCATAGTCAGCATGTACTGATTGTGAAACCAGAGAGTGGTGCTGGTGCCCTGACAAATCAGATGGGACCAGAAGACATCAGAGGCGTACTTAACTCAGTACCGGTTGATAGCTGCCTTAAGACCAAGGCTGGTGGGCTGGTCATGAAGTTCCTGTCAGCTGAGGCCAAGAGTGAAGCAGCTGGGGTGCTGACTGATCATTTTGGCTCTGAGGGCACTTTTTGCATATCAGAGCCAAAGAAAATGTTGCCTAAAATGACCGTGACAGGCCTTTTCTCTTCCTTGGATGACTCCTGACATCATCCCAAATATTCTGAGAAAAAACAATAAAATTAAGATGCTCGTTGATCGAGGTTGTACCCTCAACCTTCTCTTCACAAGGACAAGGAATGACACCAAAACTGCTGTCTTGAAGATGTCGCCAGAGGTGAGATCCTCCATTGTAGAACAGGGCAATTACATCTCTGTGGATCTTACAAGATGCCGCGCTTTCGATAGATTCTGGGCTACACAGTGTCATCACTGTCAAGGCTTTGGTCATACATTTGAGAGATGTTCTAGGAAAAGTGATGAACCTAAACGCGTCTTTTGTGCTGGAGCCCATAAATCTAAGGACTGTAGTAACAGAAATTCTCCCAAATGCATCAACTGCTCCTCTTTAAGACATCAAGATGCTAATTCAGAGTCACAGTCGGTTGCCCATTGTGCATCAAGTAGAAAATGTCTAATTATGATTTCTCATAGGAATAGATTGATTGAAAACACCAATTTTGACCATTCAAAAAACTGACTACGTCCCTCTTGAACCAGTTAAGGATGGGTCTTTTAAATATTCGTTCTATCCGTAATAAGATAGACTATATTAATGAAACCCTAAATCAGCACGAGCTTGACATTTTGTGCTTGACTGAAACCTGGTTGTATGAATCTGATATCGATATTATTCGTAATGCTTTGCCTAAGACACATTCTATTATTAGTATTCCCAGGCCTGCTGCTGACTATCCGGGAGGAGGCATAGCACTCATCTACTCGGCAGCACTTGCAAACGTTTCTCTCATTGACTCAGACCTGACCCCATCTTCATTTGAATTTATGGAAGTATTAATAAATTTCCATCAGAATACCATTAGAATTGCAATTGTCTATTGACCAGGTCATCCGGGCAGAGATTGAGGTTTTATGGAGGAGTTTGGGCAGTTTCTTGAAGGATTTTCTCTTAAACCTGGAGGACTTCTTGTTTGTGGTGATTTCAGTTATTGGGTTAACAGTCCAGAGTCAAAACCATTTTCTTCAGAATTCCCATGAGTTGATCACCCAGAACAATTTTTTCAATCATGTGAGTAATCCATCTTATGTCTCAGGACATGTCCTTGACTTGATCTTGTCCCCTTTCCTTGAGTTGATCACCCAGAACAATTTTTTCAATCATGTGAGTAATCCAACTCATGTCTCAGGACATGTCCTTGACTTGATCTTGTCCCCTGTTGGTTGCAGGCGTGTATCAGATGTGGAGGTTGACTCATTTGACCCCCTCATCTCTGATCATGCTCTGATCACTCTTAGTTTTGATGTCCCGAAATCCCCTTCATATAAAAAGGTCATCAGGTTCAGAAATTACAACAATGTTGACTGCCAGTTGATGTGTTTTGAAATTGATCAACGTTTAAACTCCTTCGATTCTTCAAGTCTTTCTTCTGGTGAATTTGTTGATATTTACAACAACGAGCTCAGGTCAGTTTTTGACCATTATTGTCCTGAGGTAGTAAAAACAATCACTGTACATGATGATTCTCCGTGGTATGGTCCATCCATTAATTCTTTGCGTAGACAACGTATAAGGGCAGAACGTGAGTGGTGCTTGCAGAGGACCGAAGTAACTCGTTTGCGTTATGTTTTTGCAAGAAGAGCTGCCGTTCACACTGTAAAAGCCCAAAAGGTTAGGTATTATCAAAATAAAGTTGATTCATGTGGTGGTGATAAAAAAAAACTGTCTGCAGTTGTGAACAATTTGGTTGGTCGAAGGAATGTAATTGTTAAACCAACTTCTGTATCTGATGCCCAATTGGCTTCTGATTTTGCTTCATTTTTTACAAGTAAAATATCTCACCTAAGAAGTGATTTAGACAGCAGTTCTGCTAGTGAAGCGTACTCAGTTGACTTCCAGCCACAGTGCACCAGGGATCATTTGCTTTCAACATTTCATCCGCTGGATGTAATCAAAGTCAAATGTTACATCAGAGAACTTAATAAAACATTTTGCTCACTCGATCCGTGTAGCGTATCACAACTGCCTGATGTGTATGAGCATGCTGCAGACTTTATCTGCAACATAAAAAATAGATGCTTCTTAGAAAGTAATTTTGTGCAGTCTGAGAAACGTGCTTTGCTTAGGCCCCTAATTAAGAAACCTGACCTTGATGTCGAGAGCATGACAAATTATCGTCCCGTCTCTAACCTGTCTTTTTTATCCAAGATTATTAAGCGGGCTATACTCAATCAACTCTTACCACTACTGGAACACAACAGAGTTGTTCCTGTTGTTCAGTCAGCATACAGAAAATACCATTCAACTGAAACTGCATTAACAAGGATTCAGAGTGACTTGGTGGCAAACACTTGTAGTGAGATGTCCTCTCTCCTAGTTCTGTTGGATCTGTCTGCAGCTTTTGATATAGTAGATCATAAACTATTGTTGGATGATCTGTATTTTTATGGCGTTCGTGATAATGCCCTTTTGCTCCTTAAGTCATATCTGTCGGACAGATCTCAGAGAGTGGTTGTTGATTACAGTAGCTCTGATTCTGCTCCTCTTCTATTTGGAGTTCCTCAAGGATCAGTTTTGGGTCCAATTCTATTTACTATCTACACAAGTAGTTATCATCTCTACTTGATGCTCATGATGTGTCCTACCATTTTTATGCTGATGACACCCAGCTCTATGTTAAGATGTCAGATATCAACGATACTAAGACAAAGTTTGAATCTCTAATGTCTGATATTAAGATTTGGGTGGCTAAGAGGAAACTTAAGCTGAACGATGGTAAAACTGAGATCATCATCATCAGAGGAAACAGAAGGGGTGATGACACTGACAATGCCCTGGCTTTGAACATTGGCGTGTCACAGCTGCATCCAGTCAGTTCTGTTCAAAATCTGGGTGTTTATTTTAATTGTAAGTTAAATTACAAAGAACATATTAATCAGGTTGTAAGAGGGTGTAACTTGCATATCAGAAATCTGTACTCTATGAGAAAATTCCTGAATAGACGGTGCCTCTTAACATTGGTCCATGCAGTGGTCTTGTCTCGTGTTGATTATTGTAATTCACTGTGAGTTGGTCTTCCAAATATTATACTAACAAAAGTTCAGTCTGTGTTGAACAGGGCAGCACGGCTTATCTTTGGTCTCCCCCCGAGAACCTCAACTACTCCGTTTCTGATTGAGTTGCATTGGTTACCAGTAAAGGCTAGAACTGAATTTAAACTGTCTTATTACATTCAAGGTTCTTAAGTTTGTTGAACCGAAGTATCTTGCTGAATTGTTAAAACTCCCATCGACACGCCCGGGTGTGATGTTACGCAGTGAAGATGATTCCTTGCGTCTTGATGAGCCAGGAGCCATTCACCAGTCATCTTTCTCTGATCATTCTTTTACATATAGAGCCCCTAGGTTATATAACAGATTGCCATTGTCCATAAGACAACTCTCTACTGTTGAATCCTTTAAGAGACAGCTGAAAGCCTTTCTTTTTTCAAAATGCTATGACCTGGAGAGAGGTACTGTGACGGATGATTATAGGGTTTAATTATTGCCACTTTCATGTATATATGATGTAGCTTGTATTATATACAAGAAATGTCACAATTCTTGTAATTGTAAAAATAATGTATGTGTGTCAAGCGCTAGTGAATTCCCAAAAGGAAGAACTGGCGCTTTTGAGAAACAAAAGGCCGGATTATTATTATTATTATTATTATTATTATTATTATTATCATCTTACTTCTACAGTGGAACGCATTCTATCCATTTCTCCTTTCTCTGAAATCTCCATTCTAGGAGATTTCAATGTTCACCACCACCTTTGGCTCTCCTCTCCATTCACTGATCCACCTGGTGAACAAGCCTACACCTTTTCTATCCTTAACCCCTAAACCGCGGGCTTGTTTTGCTTTGACTTTTTTTTTTTTTTTTTTTTTTTTTAATAACAGAACGGAGGAAGGAAAAACAAATGGGGAAAAAAAAATAATCCATACACCAGATTACTGGTGTCCTCTATTCATAAAATATCTGTAACAGTTAGACTTGAACAGTTGTGGGTTGAAATTTGGAGGAAAACAACTCTGGGGAAGCGAGTTCCAGAGAGATGCAGTTCGGGGAATGAAAGAATTCTGATAGGCAGAAGTTCTGCAATATGGTTGAGTGACATTCCAGTCATGAGCGCTACCAGATGCCCGTGTAGCACGAGGGAAGGCATGGAGAGGTGGCATCATGGACGCAACTTCGTCTGAGCATTTGCCAAAATAATGCAAGGGAGGCAACATTCCTTCTTACTTGGAGGGGAGGTAGTTTATATGTAATGGCAGGGTTGTTAATGATTCTAACAGCTTTATTCTGAATTTTGTCTAGTTGTCTTAATGCAACCTCTCCACAACCATTCCACAAGGGTGAGCAATATTCAAGCTGAGAGCGCACATGACTCTTATAAATTATAGCTAACTGCTCATCGGCGAAGAAGTTACGGACTCTGTACAATAATCCAAGTTTCTTTGAGGCGGTTTTAGCAAGTGATCTGACATGAGAGGTCCAGCTGAGGGCACTGTTAAGTGAGACACCAAGAATTTCAATACTTTTGGAGAAGGGAATATTAGTAGCACTGAAGGTAATGTACGAATCTGGCAATATCTGTTTATTAGTAAACTGTATATATTTAGTTTTACTAGCATTAAAAGAGACAAGGTTGTTTTGTCCCCATTCACTGATTGTAGCTAGATCTTGATTTATGGAGATGGCTGTACTGAGTTGAGAGGTAGAGATATTAGACTTTGTAAATGGATGTCTGAGTGTGAATGAACTTGCATGTCCCGCAGGCATATTCACGCTCTGACAGACTCTCTAAAAATATTTGCCAAAAATCAGTTATTAGTCCTAGAATATTAAAATTACATATGCTTATGGCACATACCTTCAGCTTTCTCCTGGGATGTTTGTTGAGCCTTCGCCAAGTACTGTAGGACTTGTGGAGACCTCTGAAGTTGGGTAACGAAGTCTCCACTTGACACTTCCCGACAACCCGTAATATGATTACCACAGCCTGATATTATCACTAGAAACACTATTCTATGATACACAAATAGCTTGGAATCCATACTCCAAAAAAAAAAACACTGTGAAAGCAATGAAAATTACGAGCACGTATGACCTTCCCACTTGCGATCGTTCGCCGCTGGTGTTCTGTCATTTATTATTCATAAAAACACTCACACTTTATATTTCTATTACTATATAACATTTATATATGTGTCTACAGTCTTTATCCATGAGTTTCCTTCAGTAATAGTTTATTGTCACTGTAGGCATTCAATTTCTATTTCAGTAAAATACGTAGCATTCACCTTCTCGTCCTGTATATTAGCGTTGAGAGTGAATCTGTCACTTTCACTTTCTCTTTCATAACTCATAGTATTCATACATGCTAGAGTGAAACTTTCTCTTTCATTACTCCTAATATATATACCCATATTCTTATATTACTACTCATTTACATTTCTATTTACATTCTCAATTTTATTTACATTATTTACATTTCTATTTTATTTACACTGTGTTATGCACTGTCACTTGCAGTAACTTATAAAACTATTTTCCACTGTTCACTTATATTTACATTCATTGCTTTCACTTGCTGTCTACGCATTATTTATACATTATTTACATTTCCACTTGCACTGTTTTACTCACCAGAAAGATCATAGTAACTGTCTATCATTTTCATTGACAAATTAGCCAGTTCACGTTCCACAGCAGTCACTTAGCCCTTTACTCCTTTCCACACGAGGTTTAGTAGGGGGTTGAGGTCACAGGGCCCTTTGCATGGGGCTAAAAAGTGGCGGAATTGGACAGGCGCGAATCCGACGAGGTTTCACCTTGAAAGACGACAGTAAACTGAATACAGTGTGGTGGCCTGCCTAGGGGAAGTGCAATGCTGCCAATGTCAGCCTGGTGACAGCTGCTAATATATACGCTATGAAATGATTGACAGGAAATCTAGACAATACATAATAAATTAGGTAGTTCCAGGTGAATGTAAATATCACCTAGGTTTCTCCCTTCCTTTCTTATACAGGCGACCCTCTGTCCTTGCGGTTCCTCTGTTTGCGGTTTCGATTGTTCGCGGTTTGTCACCAGGGAAACCAAATCACCTTTTTTGAAGTCCAGAGAAAAATGGAAACATTCAAATCATGCGCCACATGCTGCATACCACCCGCAGCGCCACCCGCGCCACCCCCACATTGTTTTGAATCTCTCGCGGCAGGCTGTCTCATTCTCAGGTTCCGAGATAATTCGCCGTCAAGTCAATTCGCCGTCAGACAATTCGCTGTCAAAACATGGACGATTCCCCATCACGACAATTCGCACCCTGGACGATTCCCCGTCATTCTATAAATATACTTATTTTTGAATAATTAATACTTTAATAACTAATTTTCAGAGGGATTTATCAAAGTCTCTGTTCATTCAGTAGCGTAGGCTTTGGATATCATTTAGAAGTTGCACTTTTAGCCAATAATTAACGTGTTTCCACTTCGCTGTAGTCGACTTTGAATTATACTCTAGCGTCACCTGTAGCTGTCTTCATTAATTTTCATTGGTACCACAACATCCTGGGTATATTTTACAATGACTTTGAAGAGGTACAAGTATATATTCATCTCAAATGACAATATCCAACGTGTTATTCTGATCGGCCATAGTGGACGCAAACCGTGGGGAAAGATATGGCTGAGCCTCAACAGATGTCACTACATTTTTATTATAAAAACAATAAACCACCACCACTTTTAAAACTCGTATATTTAAAAGACTATTATAGTATGTAAATAAATGACGGGGAATCGTCCTGATGGCGAATTGTCTTGTTATTGTTGTGACTGCGAATTGACTTGACGGCGAATTGTGACCATGCTTGTGTGTGCTTCTACTCGTTGATCTCTCTGTGACACCATCATTTTATCTACCACGGGCCCTAAGAGAGCAGCCAAGACATTTCCTGAAGGCACCCCAAAGCGCCAGAAGAAGGTACTGACCCTGCTGGAGAAGGTAGAATTGCTGGACAAGTTACGGGAGGGAAAATCTTGGTAACAGTGGTGGAGGGTGAGAGTGTAGCTGTGACGAGCGGTGTGAGCGGCCATCCACCTACGCAATTAAACTATTTTTTTCATACTTTAATTATAAATAAAGTGTTTATTGACATGTACACAGGGGTTTTCATTAAAGAAGGAAATGGGGGACTAGGGGTGTTTTAAGGGGGGCACCAATTTTACACGGATTTTCAATCTTTGCGGGGGTCTCAGGCCTCTAACCCCTGCGAAGACAGAGGGTCGACTGTATATATTTTTATTACGAGAATAGATTATACGGCATATTTCAAGGGGAAATAAACAGCGAAAATTAGCTAACGAGTGCACGTGAAGGGTTGTCAGGTGATAATTAGCCAATTCCAGGTGTATGGCACTATCACTTACCTTATTTCTTTTTTGTATATATTATTTGGTATAAGAATAGGGCATAGGGCATATTTCAGTGGATGAAATCAGCGGAAAATTCCAGGGAAGATTTACTTAGCGTAGCACGGTCGGGCAGGCGAGAGGAGAGGGTAATGGAGGGGAGGTAGAGAGGGGAGTCAAGAACGAGGAGAAATGGCTAAATTGTCAACAATGGATGGGAGTACAGATGAGATTAGGAGTGCTGACTAGTGTTGGACATTGGCAGTACTGATAGATGATACAAGCCACCACTTGAAAGCCTGGGCTAATTCAAAATAACACGGAAACACAAAAGTGACGCCCCGCAGTATGATCCCTTGCTCCCAAGCGTTACGAAAGAGACGCCCTGCAGTTAAGGGGTTAATGACCTAGAGCAGCTTGTACAGCACTCTACCCGTATCCCTGACCGTCTTGGAGAGAGCTCCAACATACTTGACTTCTTCCTTACAACTAATCCTTCTGCTTACACTGTTAATCTTTTCTCTCCGTTGGGCTCCTCCAATCACAACCTTATCACCTTAACCTGTCCTATCGCTCCAGTACAGCCTGTGGACCCTCCAAAGAAACATCGTCTGTGGCACTTTCAAGCTGCCTATTGGGAGGCCCTCAGGCAATACTTCTTTGATTTTCCCTGGACTGATTATTGCTTCCATGGCCGGGAGCCATCTGGGTGTGCCTTGCGCATTACGTAGGTTATTCTCTTGGGCTTGGAAGCATACATTCCTTTCTCATATCCTTTGACTAATGCAAGAAAACCTTGGTTTAATCACACTTGTTCTAATGCTGTCCGCAACAAGGAGAGGGCCTATAAAAGGTACCGAAGCCAACCCACCCCTGAATCACATCTTTTATATGTTTCTGCCCGAAATTGTGCCAAGTCTGTTCTTCGCTCTGCAAAAAAATAATTTCATCCGTACTAAATGCTCTCAACTTTCTAACTCAAATTCTTCCCGCTTCTTCTGACACCTTGCCAAAAACCTTTCTAACAACTTTACCTCATCATCCTTCCCACCTCTTTTCTACTCTGATGGCTCTGTAGCTATTTCTTCTACTGATAAAGCAGATCTCATCACTCGGACTTTCTCCTCCAATTCCACCTTAGACGATTCCGGTGCTGTTCCTCCATCACGTCCCCCCTCTGACTTCCTCATGGCTGACATTAAAATTTCTTCAGCTGATGTATTTTCTGCCATCACAGGCCTCAATTCTAATAAGGCATATCGGCCTGATGGAGTTCCTCCTGTTGTTCTCAAGAACTCTGCTTCTGTGCTTACACCCTGCCTAGGTAAACTCTTTCCCCTTTGTCTATCAACTTGTACCTTTCCTTCTTGCTGGAAGTTTGCTGTCATTCAGCCAGTCCCATAGAAGGGTGACCATTCCCAACCCTCTAATTATCGTCCAATTTCTTTAACATCCTGTATCTCAAAAATTTTTGAGTCAGTTCTTAATAGAAAAATTTTAAAGCATCTTTCCTATCACAACCTTCTTTCTGATCGTCAGTATGGGTTCCGTCAGGGACGGTCCACTGGCGATCTTCTCACCTACTTTTCAGACTCCTGGTCATCCTCCGTTCGGGACTTTGGCTAAAGCTTTGCCATTGCACTTGACATCTCAAAGGCTTTCGATCAAGTTTGGCATAAATCTTTAATTTCCAAACTGCCCTCTTACGGTTTCTATCCTTCTATCTGTGCCTTCATCTCTAGCTTCCTTTCTGGTCATTCTATAGCCGCTGTTGTAGACGGCCATCGTTCTTCTCCTAAATCTATTAACAGCAGTGTTCCTAAGGGTTCAGTCCTATCACCAACTCTTTTCCATTTATTCATCAATGACCTTCTAAGTTTTACATCTCACCCTATCCACTCATACGCTGATATAATATTCAGCTTAATCCTGCATCATCCTTGAACATGCTTGTGGTTTCATTTACTCGGGACTTACCTTGGAAAGATCATATTACGTCTCTTGTAAAATCTGCTTCCAAGGGATTAGGTGTGCTAAGCCGACTCCGTTCCTTCTATACCCCTTCACAACTATTGACTCTATACACAGGTTTTATCTGCCCCTATGTGGAGTACAACTGTCATGTGTGGGGAGGTTCCCCACATACGGCTCTTCTCAATAGGGTGGACTCAAAGGCTTTTCGTCTCATTAACTCTCCTCCTCTTACTGACTCCCTTCAGCCTCTGTCTCTTTGCCACACTGTTGCACCTTTATCTCTTTTCTATCGCTACTTTCCTGGTCACTGCTCCTCTGAACTGCCTGCATGCATTCCTCCACCTCTATGGCAGGTGTCTAGCACCCATTGAGCAGCAAACTCTCATCCTTTTTCTGTCCAACTCTTTAATGCAAGAGTTAACCGTTACTCCCAGTCCTTCATTTATGCAACAGGTCAGCTCTGGAACTGTCTCCCTCTGTCTGTATTTCTTGCTTCCTATGATCTTCAGTCTTTAAAATGCAGTGTGTCCAGGCATCTCGAAATGATCGGATCTTGAATTTGGCTCTCTCTTGTATTGTGTTTTTCTCTTGGAAGGAACAGTTTTGCGGGCTCATGGCCTTTGGTTCTTTCTTCCTCACATTACAAAAAAAAAAAAAAAATCCAGTCGATGCCGTGATGCCTACTTATTCTCTAAGATGGCTGTACACTAAGTGATAATTGTTATTATTTCCTGTGACCCTCGAAGCCATTTACAATGCTGCGGGGTAACAATATAACCAAATAACTGGGTGATATGGAGCCTACTATGGTGTCCCTATTAAGTGGGTGGAGATGCAAATGTGGGATCCATCCAGGAACCAAACCTCAACACTCTTCCTCACTTCTCACTTGTGGCAAGATGGTGTCCACTGCAAGGGGACATTCATTCACAGTGCAGGGTGAGACCCTTGCTGTCCCCTGTAAGGGAACATCAATTCACTGCACGAGATGTCCCTGCAGGGGCAATTGCTTGCCTGTGGTTGATGAGTCTGCTCAGCCAGACAGACTGGAGTCAAGCTACATTACTACTGCTACTACTACTGCTACTACTACTACTACTACTACTACTACTACTACCACCACCACCACTGTTACTACTACTGCTACCACAACTACTACTACTAATCCTTTTGCTGGTTTGGACACTCAGAGGTGTGTCATTCATGCACATACCAGACAATTCATTTGAGTCATAGTGTATTAGCTGATGCAAAAAGAAGAAATTGTGCCCAGAAGTGTAACAGTGTTGAAAGTGAATAATGTGTAGGAATTGAAAGTAGAAGGTAACACTTGTTGGTGAGGTAGCTGTATGCATGATAAGATGTAGAGGAGAAAATACACTGAAATATTAAGAAAATAAAATAAAATACACTGAAATGCTTGTAGGAAATATGCTGGAAAGCCTAAATAATTTGAGTTATACTTTATCAGTGAATTAGGATAAGGCTTTTATATTATATATATATATATATATATATATATATATATATATATATATATATATATATATATTTATATATTTATATATATATATATATATATATATATATATATATATATATATATATATGTGTGTGTATTTACCTATTTGTAGTATACAGGAATTGAGCAATGCTCGTGTTGTCCTGTCTCCATATCCACATTTATCAAGTCTACCTTTACACACATGAATGTTTTTCTCATGCACCACCTCTTTGTCTAAGTCGTTCCAAATATTTAAGTATTTACCTAATATACCTAATTGTGATATACACGGAATGTACTATGCTCGTGGGTTTCCGTCGCTGTTTCTCAATAAGTTGAATTTAACTTTAAACTCGTTTAAGTTTTTAGACTGGACGATCTCTTTGTCCAGGCTATTCCATAAGTCTATACTTCTATAAGGAAAGCTATATTTCTTGATATCCTTCAAGCAGCTTGACTTTTTCAATTTCATTCCATGTCCTCTTGTTGCTCTCTTATCCCATACAAACAGATCTTCCTTGTCAATTTTATCTACTCCCACCATGGTCCTGAACACCGCAATCATGTCTCCCCTCTTTCTCCTTTCCTCTAACGAAGGCAAATCCAGTTTTTCCAGCCTCTCTCTGTATGACAGGTCTGTCAGACTGGGGACCATCTTGGTTGCTGTTCTTTGTATTCTCTCAATCTTGTTTATATCTTTCTTTTTGTGTGGGGACCACACTACCGCTGCATATTCTAACCTGGGGCGGATCATGGCCACTATCAATTTTTTCATCATTTCCTCATCCATATAATGAAATGCTACTCTTATGTTAGTCAAGAGCTTATAAGTCTCTCCAACTATCTTGTTAATGTGCTTTTCTGGTGACAAACTATCTTGGACCAGCACTCCCAAATCTTTCTCTTCTCTCCTTTTTGTGATTAATTCATTACCCAAAAAATAATTCGGTGATGGTCTCTTGGTACTTTTGCCCATTTCCAATATTTTACATTTCTTTACATTAAATTTCATTTCCCACGTCCGGCTCCAATTGTGTATCCTATCCAAATCCTCCTACAGTATTTTACAATCCTCCTCAACCTCTATCTTCCTCAAGATCTTTACATCATCAGCAAACAGACTTGCATAACTGTTCACTCCATCTACCATATCATTTACGTAAATCAGGAACATTACTGGCCCCAACACTGAGCCTTGAA
This sequence comes from Coenobita brevimanus, assembly GCF_032717465.1. Lineage (NCBI taxonomy): Eukaryota > Metazoa > Arthropoda > Malacostraca > Decapoda > Coenobitidae > Coenobita > Coenobita brevimanus. Next base: position 31,252,797 of record NC_137015.1, read on the forward strand.
GGACTCCACTTGTTACTTCCCTCCATCCAGACATCTTTTCCTTTATTATTGCGTTAGTGGACATTTGTGCTGGGAGGGGGTTGGTGATAGCCAATACCCTCTTCAGGCATAAAATGATCCACAGGTATACATGGCGAGTGATGAGAAGGGTGGGTGGTGAACTGAATGAAAGGAAGGCAATGATTGATTATGTGTGTGTGGATGAAAGGATGCGAAGATGTGTAAAGGATGCAAGAGTGTATAGAGGTTGAGGGAGTGGACTTTCTGACTACTACTTGGTGGTGGCCAGAATTAGGATGCAAGTAAGATGGAGGAATAGAAGAAGAGAAAGACGAGAGGAAGGAGTAGTTGCAAGGAGAGTGGAAAGGTTACAAGAGGATGAGAAAAAGGCAGAGTATGAGAGAGAAGTGGAGGAACGATTGGGCAAATATGAATTGGAGCAGATGGGAGACGTGGAAGGTATGTGTAAGATATTTACAGAAGAAATATGTGCAGCATGTGATGTGGTGTGTGGAAGGAAGAGAAGACGGAGGGGGGTGCAAGGAACAGCGTGGTGGACTGAAGAGGTGAAACAGGCTGTGGCACAAAAGAAGAAAGCATACAATGAATGGATGAGAAATAGGGGCGTGGAAGAAGTTGAGAGGCGGAAGAGAGAGTTATGTGTGGAAAGGAAGAGAGAGGTGAACAGATTAGTAAGAGAGAGTAAGAAGAGAGTGGATGAGGAATTTGGAAGGAATTTGAGTGTAAAGTGGAGGGACTGTAAGAAAATGTTCTGGAGAGAAGTGAAAAGAGTAAGACAGGGTGGAAGTGAAGTTAGCAGGGGAGTGAAAGATAAAAATGGTAGATTACTAGTGGAGAAGGGAGAAAAAGTGAGCAGATGGAGAGAACACTTTAAGGAATTGTTGAACGTAGAGGATGGAAGTAATGCGAGTATAAGTGGCTGGGGAATGGCTGGGAGAAGGAGGGAGGTGAGAAGACAGGAAGAAATCAGTAGGATAGAAGTTGTGGAAGCAATGAAGAAAGTTAAATCGGGGAAAGCCCCAGGAATTGATGGAGTGTGTGGTGAAATGCTGAAGCATGGGGGAGAGATAGTAGTAGAATGGATGTGGAAGATGTGCAGATTGGCCTGGGAGGAAGGTAGAGTCCCGGAGGATTGGAAGTCAGGTATAATTATTCCCTTGTACAAAGGAAAAGGGGAAAAAGAAGTGTGTGGTAATCATAGGGTCATTTGTCTTCTTAGTATAATGGGAAAAGTGTATGGTAGGATACTTATAGACAGAGTTAGAGAAAGAACAGAGAAATTAGTTGGAGAAGAACAGGGAGGCTTTAGGAAGGGAAGAGGTTGTGTAGATCAGATATTCATTCTTAGATCTTTAGTGGAAAAGTTTCTAGAGAAGGGAAAGAAGTTGTATGCGGCTTTCATGGATTTGGAGAAAGCATATGACAGGGTGGATAGACAAGGATTGTGGAAAGTGTTAAGAATATATGGAGTAGATGGGAAGTTGTTGAATGCTGTGAAGAGTATGTACAATGGTGCGAAGGCTGCAGTGCACGTGGATGGTGAACTAAGTGAATTTTTCTCTTTGAAAGTTGGTTTGAAACAGGGATGTGTCATGTCTCCATGGTTGTTCAATCTGTACATGGATGGGGTAATAAAAGAGGTACAAGGTAGGGTAGTGGATGTTGGAGTGGCCCTGGTGAGAGAGGATAGTGTTTGGAAACTCCCTGTACTGTTGTTTGCAGATGATACTGTGTTGTTGAGTGAAGACGAAGGGGAGCTGCAAGGCTTGGTGGATGAGTTTGAGAGAGTGTGTAAGAAACGGAATCTAAAGGTGAATGTAGGGAAGAGTAAAGTGATGGTCTTTGAGAGAGGTGAAGTTAGTGAATGTACAGCGAGGTTGGATGGTGAGGAATTGGAAAATGTGAGTACGTTTAAATATTTGGGTAGTGTGATGAGTAAGGATGGAGGTTTGGAGGGTGAAGTGCTTGAAAGGGTACAGCAGGGAAGAAAGGTTGCTGGTTCCTTGAAAGCAGTGATAAGAAACAGGGAAGTGAGCATGGAAGTGAAAAAGTTACTACATGACAGTATTGTGATACCAGCTCTAACGTACGGAAGTGAAGCTTGGACATTGTTGGAAGGACACAAGTCAAGAGTGAGAGCAGTGGAAATGAGTTATTTAAGAGGAGCCTGTGGAGTCACGTGGAGAGACAGGCTGACGAATGAGGATATAAAGGAGTGTTGTGGTGTGGATGTGGATGTGATAGGAAGCGTTATGAGGAACACACTGAGGTGGTTTGGCCATGTGGAGAGGATGGAGGGTTAAAGACTGACGAAGAGAGTGTATGTGAGTGAGGTGGAGGGGGGAAGAGGGATAGGGAGGCCGAGGATGAGATGGAGGGATGGGGTGGAGAGGTATATGAGAGAGGGGGGTGTGAGTTGGGAGCAGGGCAGTGAAATGGCGGGGGACAGGGCGACTTGGAGGCGATTTGTTTGTGGCCACCCCAAACGGGATTGAGGCGTCTGGCAATAGATAGATAGATAGTTTTGTCTGTCTCTCAAAAAGTCTCTCATCCATTCCAGAAGTTTCCCCTTTAGTCCTCCTATATATTCTAGTTTCCACATTAGTCTCTTATGAGGTACCTTGTCAAAGGCCTTCTCTAAGTCTAAGTACACACAATCCACCCAACCATCTCTCTCCTGTACCACATCAATCGCTCGTGAGTAAAAGCTCAACAAGTTTGAAACACATGACCTTCCACTTCTGAATCCAAACTGACATTCAGCCAAAATATTCATCTCTTCCAGATATTTTATCCATCTGTCTTTCAGGATTCTCTCACACAATTTTGCGACCATGCTGGTTAGAGACACTGGTCTATAATTCAGGGGTTCTTCCCTGTTTCCTCCCTTGTAAATTGGTACCACATTTGCCCTCTTCCATTCTTTTGGCACTTTCCTCTCTTCCAGTGAGCATACAAATCAGCTGTGAATTTTATCCACCAGTTGTTCTCTGCATTCCTTCAGTACCCAATTAGAAATTCCATCAGGTCCTGGGGCTTTCCTTACATCTTGAGTTTCCAGTAATTTATACACTTCCTGTACTTCCACTTTTATATCTTTCATCACCGGAACATTTCTAATCACTCCCTCCCCTTGCACCAGCTCCTTTTCTTTAGTGAAAACTGACTGGAAACGTTTGTTCATTATTTCTGCTTGCATTGCCGCATCCTTAACCCCTTAACCGCGGGGCGTCACTTTCGTGACGCTTGGGAGCAAGGGATCATACCGCGGGGCGTCGCTTTTGTGATTCTGTGTTATTTTGAATTCACCCGGGCTTCCAAGTGGGGGCTTGTATCATCTATCGGTACTGCCAATGTCCAACACTAGTCAGCACTCCTAATCTCATCTGTACTCCTATCCATTGTTGACAATTTAGCCATTTCTCCCCGTTCTTGACTCCCCTCCCTACCCCCCCTCCATTACCCTATCCTCTCGCCTGCCCGGCCGTGCTACGCTAAGTAAATCTTCCCTGGAATTTTTCACTGATTTCATCCATTGAAATAAGCCCTATGTCCTATTCTTATACCAAATAATATATACAAGAAAGAAATAAGGTAAGTGAGAGTGCCATACACCTGGAATTGGCTAATTATCACCTGACAACACCTCACGTGCACTCGTTCGCTAATTTTCGCTGTTTTTTTCCCCTTGAAATATGCCCTATAATCTATTTTCGTAATAAATATACATGTAAAGAGGGAAGGGAGAACCCTAAGTGATATTTACATTCACCTGGAACTACCTAATTTATAATGTATTGTCTAGATTTCCTGCCAATCATATCAGTGCTAGACAAAGCTGTTTCAAGATATAACATTGGTAGCTCTGAATATATATATCTCCTAAGTAGGCCTCTAATCTGTTTTCGTAATAAATATACATGTAAGGAGGGAAGGGAGCAACCTAAGTGATATTTACATTCACCTAGAACTACCAAATTTATAATGTATTGTCTAGATTTCCTGCCAATCATATCAGTGCTAGACTTAGCTGTTTCAAGAAGTAATATTGGTAACTCTGAATAACCCCTAGCAGGCCTCTACGCTGGTGGTCCTCCGTTATCACTCAGTTCTCTCTCAACTTCCGAAGCGAGAGTACGTATGTTTCTTCTTGCTGACTTCAAGGCCTTTTTTCACCCCCATGCAAATGGCCCTGTGACCTTTACCCCCTATTAAACCTCGTGTGGAAAGAGGTAAAGGGCTGACAATTGATAAAAGAGTGACTACGATCTTTCTATTGAGTAAAACAGTGCAAGTGGAATTGTAAATAATGTGTAAATAATGTGTAAACAGCAAGTGAAAGTAATGAATGTAAATATACGTGAACAATGGAAAATAGTTTTATAAGTTATTTCAAGTGACAGTGCACAACAGTGTAAATAAAATAGAAATGTAAATAATGTAAATAAAATAGAGAACGTAAATAGAAATGTAAATGAGTAGTATTATAAGAATACGAGTATATACCCTAGGAGTAATGAAAGTGAAAGTTTCACTCTAGCATGTCTGAATGCTATGAGTTATGAGAGTGAAGATGAAAGTGACATTCACTCTCAATGCCAGTATACAGGACGAGAAAGTGAATGCTACGTATTTTACTGAAAGAAATTGAATCCCTACAGTGACAATAAACTAATACTACTGAAGGAAACTTATGGATAAAGACTATAGATATATATAAGTGTTATATAGTAATAGAAATATAAAGTGTGAGGGGTTTTATGAATAATAAATGACAGACTACCAAGAGCGAACTAGTGCCAGTGCGACGATCAGACGCGCTCGTAATTTCCATTGCTTTCACAGTGTTTTTTTTTTTAGTATGGATCCCAAACTACTTGAAAATTGTAGAATAGTGTTTATAGTGTTTGTATCTGGCTGTGGTAATCATATTACGGGTTGTCGGGAAGTGTAAAGTGGAGACTTCGTTACCCTACTTCAGAGGTCTCCACAAGTCCTACGGTAACCGACGAAGGCTCAACAATCATTCCAGGAGAAAGCTGAAGGTATGTGCCATAAGCATATATAATTTTATTATTCTAGGACTAATAACTGATTTTTGGCAAATATTTTTTGAGAGTCTGTCGGAGCCCAAATAACCCCGCGGCACACGCAAGTTATTGGTAAACAAGCCCGCGGTGTAGGGGTTAAAGACCTCTCCTTCTACTTTCAGCTTGGTGATTCCTTCCTTTTGTTTCAGTTTGCCATTAACAAATCTATAAAACAGTTTGGGTTCATCCTTGCATTTGTCAATTATACCTTTTTCAAAATTCCTTCAAGTGGGGTTGGTGGAGGATTAGTGCCCCTCCCCGTAAAACAATTAACTCTAAGCCCTTGGCCACCCTGTCTGGGATACATGGCGTCTGGCAATGAATGAATGAATGAAAATTCCTTTCTTCTTCTCTACGTATTCTTGTGTATTCATTTCTTGTTCTTTTATATTCTTCCTTTGTTCTGTCGCTACCTATCTTTCTCCAATTGTTCCACGCCTTATCTCTCTCTTTTTTTGCTATCATACACCTTCTATTAAACCACTCATTTTTCCTGTTTTCTTTCCCTCTTACTCTTGGTACAAATTTTTCCACTCTCAAATTATAGAGGTCTAGAAAGATATCCCACTTCCTCTGTATCTCTCTTGTTTCTCTGAATTTTCTCCAATCCGCATTTTCAAAAAAGTTTCTTAATCCTGTAAAATTTGCTTTGCCAAAGTTGTATCTTCCCTGTCTATGAAGGTCGTCTCTTGGCTCGACGTTTCCTATTAACATCTGGAACTCAATGACCACGTGATCACTTTTTCCCAAAGGACAGAGATATTCCAATGATTCTATTACATCGGGTTCTTTGGTGAATAGTAAATCTAACCTTGCTGGTGTGTCCTCACCTCGAAACCGTGTCTCTTCTTTGACCCATTGCGTCATCACATTATTCATTATTATATTTAATAACATAGTGCCCCACGAATCCTCGCCGCCTCCCGAGTACCATTCCTCCCAGTTCACCTCTTTACAATTAAAGTCACCCACCAAAATTATATTATTGCTTTTCTCAATTATTTTTTGCAAGTAGCTAGCCATATCTGACAACATCTCATGGTATTCGTCATCCTTCCATGCTCTCGTCTTTGGGGGAACATACACTACCGCCATATCTCTCTTAACATTCTCTCCAGTTTCTAATTTCATATATATCACTTCAGCCCTGCCTTCTCCCATTTCCACAGTATCTACATTTATGTTGTTCTTCACTGCTATCATCACTCCTCCTCCCTTTTTTTCTTTTCTGTCTTTTCTCCATAGTTTGTATTTACCATCTCCCAAATGAACATCAATATCTTCTCTTAATTTGGTCTCTACAAAGCACATGACATCAGGTTCATGTTCTCTCAAGAAATCATTAATTTCGATCCTTGTCGATATGAAACCATCAACATTAGTATATATCACCTTCAAATTATTTTTGACTTTTTTAATACCCTCTTCTCTCCTACTCTCTGTCCGTACCACTTCCTCAACTTCTGATCTTTCATAACCATCCCCCCTAGTTTCCTTCACTTCTATTTCCTTAAATACCATTTCCTTACTTTCATATCCAATACTCTCCAAAAAAAAGTATTACATTCTTCCTCTGTCCTCTTATCATTTTTTTCCTTTACTTCTTCCTTTAATGATTTTAAAACTTCTCTTTCTTCTTCATTCAGATCTTTTTTATTATAATATTTTCCATCCCCGCCTCTTTTGCTTAATTTCCAGGTCACTTTAAGTATCTCATTTATTACACTTTCTGATGTAAATTTGACTCTCATTGGTCTTGTTTCCCCTTTCTTATAAGGCCCTATCCTCCTTACTTCCTCAGTTTCTTTTACCCACTTGTCTCCTTCGGGGTCAATCTTGCCTAATATTCCTCTCACCATGTTCGTGTCTCTCTCGAGTCTTACGAACCTAACCTATTCTTCCTCTTCCCTGTTTCCAAATACTACCACACATCTGTTCCTTTCTACAGTTTCTCTCCCTATTTTCTCTTTTTTCTTCAGTATTTTCACTACATTTTCTTCCATTTCTTTCTTGTTCATTTCCCTTTCTTCCTGGATGATCTCTCTTAAGCTGACCACTTCTTTCTGTTCTTCTTCTACGTGTGCCCACTTTGCCTTATATATATACCTATATACAATAATCCCTGTACTTTCCGGACGCCCACTTTCCAGACTGCCCACTTACCGGACATTGTGGGCCTGAACCTTCAAAACCCAAAAATAGCCAAAAAAAAAAAAAAAAAAAAAAAAATCCCCACAAAATCCTATTTTTTTCCCACCCGTAATTTGAAATTGCCGTGCTGCACCGCGCCGCGCCAAACAGCTGTTTACACCATGCCCCTTCACCCCTTCCTGCCTCCCCCTTCCCCCCTCCCTAGTCATGGTTGCCATTTGGTATTTTTCATTACCAAATGTGGGCCAATTTGGTACTGAAAAGTTTGGTTTTTGATGAATCAGCATGATCCATTACCAAACAGATTTTTCACATGTATTAAGATATAGAGAATGGAGATGGTGGACTGTCTGCATTCTTTAATTAATCTGCTAGCATACATAGTGCAAAAATAAACATGCTGCTGATTATAAGAAGAGTGATTATTTCCATTGTACATACTGTATAATTAGTGAGGAATAAATGCGTCCTTTAAGAATTTGGTAATGAAAAGTTAAATTTGGTAATGAAAATTAAGGAGTTTGGTAATATGGCCAAGTTCAGATCTGGCAACCCTGTCCTCAGTTACTGCCTAACCTTCGTTCAGGGAAGACGTCCATCATTATGGATGCTGCACATGCTCGTTTTTTATGAATAAACAGTGAATTAACAGCAATACCTTGCCACTAGACCACATGGGAATTTACAGTGTTGTGCAGTGTTAAGAAATGAGAATTTAAAGTGCAAAGGATTAACTGTGGAGTGCAAAGTGGTGGTTGAAATTGGCTTGGTTCAATTAAGAGGAATGTGTAGTGTTAAACAATTATAACTCACAGTGCAAAGAACTGAGTGTAGCACAACACTGGATTACTGTACGTGCATCAAGAGCATTTTCACAACTACCAAAGTCTTAGAGAGTTCGAGGAGGCGGCCAAAGACGTGCTGTAAGTACAGTACCCTGTACACTGCCAGGCCTAAGTATTTTCCATATATCTAATTCCTTATTCTCTGGTTTCTTTTCATTTATTTCGTGCTTTATGTCCATTATTGGTGTGAATAGGGTCTTCAGTAGGTTCAAATAAGTGTTATGCATGTCAGGTAGGGAGTTATTTAGGTGTCTTTCAAAGTTAGGCTGGGTTAGGGTCATAAGTACCAGTCCAGCAGTCAGAGGCCCACTTTCTGGACGGGACCACTTTCCGGACATGCCTTTGGCTCTATTACATTGGATAGTGGAGGGATTACTGTATATGTGTATATATATGAGGCGTTCCAAGCCAGAGGGGCGACCGTGTACAGTATTTTGCTTATTTTCGGTAATTAGTTGTTAAACTTTGACATGGCTAATTATACATTGGTAAAATTATACTTACTTGCATTTTACTGTTTAGCTTGAAAGTGCTAGCCAAGACGATTAAAATGGTGGTAAACGTGACATGTTTAAAGTATATTACAGTTTGGAAATTAGATGTCAAAGCAAATAAGCAAAATGCATGGTTGTCCCTCTGGCTCGGGGTGCCTCATATAATATACAGTATATGAAATACCCACCCCAACGGGAGACCCTGGTAGGGGTGATGCAATACCCACCCCATGGAGGAGCTATGGACTGAGTGTTGAAACACCCACCCCAGGGGGAGACCACGGGGAGGCGCATATAAGGCCCAGTCAGGACGGGCCTACATCCCCTACAACCTTCCTCCCCTCTTCCCCTCAACGGAGCCAGGAGCAGGAACGCTGCCGTGGCAGACTACTCTACAGCCGGGGCAGCCCTCGCCAGGATCAGGGTGGGACTTGTAATAATACAGTCCCTGGCAGCACCGCGACGACGGTCACCGTCCACGTTGGGAAGGAAAAGACGGCCACCATACGCTCTTCTGCTGCAGGACCGCAGTGATGGCCACCGTCCACACCAGGAAGGAAAGGACAGCCACCGTACACTCTTCACTTGCAGCCACTCCTGGGAAAGGAACCGCCGTGAAGGCCACCATACGCCCTTCGCCTGCAGCCACTCTTGGGAACAGCACCGTGGCGACAGCCACTGTCCACACTGAGGAGAGAACGGCCACCGTATGTCTCCCTGCTGTGGCTCCAGAGAAGGGCAGAACTGCGGTGATGGCCACTGTTCGCACCAGGAAGGAAGGGACGGCCAATGTATGTCTTTTGTCTGCCACCACTTCAGTGAGTAGGACCCCGGTGACGGCCACTGTCTGCACCGGGAAGGAAGGGACGGCCACCGTACACCCTTTATCTGCTGTCTCAGGGGCATGTGGAACCACGACGACGGTCACCGTCTGCATTGGGAAGGAGGGAACGGCCACTGTACGTCCCTCGTCCACTGCCTTTGCGACTACCCCTTCAGAGGATGTCCCTTGCTCACTGCACCACCCACCCAGAGGCCAAGCAGGACACTCTTCTCTCTCTCCCCACAGGCGCAGTTCCCAGGAGGAGTTGCAGCTGGAGGAGCTCTGGTGAGGTCCTGTCGTGAGCCTGGGAGTCAGTGACCTGCAGCCAGCACTGGACAATGCCCCTCACTGTCAGAATCCACGGGGAAGGGACGCCGCAGGCAGCTCCTGATGGCGACTCGACCCAAGAGAGACTGCAGCCCTCAGATGTCCAGGGGCACCGCCAGGACTCCGGTGACCTCCCCAGCCCCACCAGCAAGCGGTCCTCCTCCAGGAGTAGGCGAAGGCAAGCCTGTCTGCTTGCCTTGTTCGGTCTCACTCCAGAGGGCTACCTTTCCCACCGGGGCCTCACTAGGGAAGGGCCTCCCTCCACGCCGACCAGCAGCCCAGTCCGGATGCCCCAGCCCTTGGCAGTAGTCCCGTGCCTCGTGCGGGAGGGCAAACCTAACAACATTCCTCCCACACCTGGGCGACACCTGTAAGCATCCCAAGACCACAACAGCCTGGGCCAGAGTCTGCTGGCCCTATTGTGTCCCCTGACCTAACCAGTGTGTAATATTGTTATTGTAATCTGTTCTTTGTTGTAATTAAGATAATATACGTGTAAGGTTGGTTGACTCGAGTTTTTATGCCCTTTTCCACTTGTTATGTATTCTCAACCTGGTCTCGAAAAGGAATCCCAACTCAGTAGCTCATGTTCTGAGGACGAGAAGTCGACCATAGAACACGTAGCATAACACTGGTGGCTAGTGGTGGTTCTTGATCTGGTCATAGTACAAGGAGGAACATAAGGGAAGTTTAACAAAATGGCGGCCAGACCACACGTGCTGTTACCAAAGTTTGACCCTGAACAGTACGATATTAATATATACCTGTCCGTGGTTAAGCCACTACTGGATATAGGTTTTGACCACGACGGGGAGAAAATAGCAGTTACCCTGCTGCACCTGGGCAAGACAGCATCAAGTATTGCCTCCAAGATCGTCCCGGATTTAACTTGGGCGCAATTTACCCAAATCGTGACTCAAGCAGTCACGCCATCCTTTGGGAAAGTCATAGCTCTGTCTCAGCTCGATGCCCTCACCTACTGTACAATGGCAACCTGGACGACACACTTATCCAAGCCAGGCAACTCGTCACCACCGCTTACCCGGAGACCGATGCAGCCACCTGGGAACAACATATATTTAATATGTTGTTGAGGATCCGAGGATACTCCCCAGCACCACAAGGGAGCATTTTACCATATACAACCCATCAGGAGACCTTGACAAGGATGTACAGCTCATGCGGCACCTCCTAGCCGCCCGCTTCACCCCCAGCACATCGGTGCAGTCAGCAAGTTCCCCACCCAGAGGATGACACCACACCAAAAACCACAGATGCCCTCCACCCAACAAGCCCTTCAACAACACCCACCATACCCAGAGCACCCCCTACCAGGAGATGCCCCAGCCCTAAGAAGAATACGAATCTGATTATCAACCTGTGGGAATTCTCCACCTGCAGCCGCAGCTGCCCCCTCCATGACATCCTTGAGCAGCTGAAGGCTGCTTGGTGCAGGACAACCACCCAAGGGCGCCGCAAAGTCTCCTCACTAGACGACGAGGGCGCCGAGGACGACTCCTCGCCTACTGACTACAACGACCCCGGGGAAGTGGAGCCCGAGGAGGAAGACGCCCCACAACAGCTGGATTTTTAGGACCGCCCCCGCACCTCCCCTCGGTTGTGGGGACCATCTCACAGAAATATCACCCCCCAGTCTATGACAAGATGAGATTGAATGGGGTAAAAGCGAAGCTACTTGTTGACACAGGAGCGACCAGATTTTGCCTCTACAGCCATTTCTACTCATGCCACACCTCAGCTTTCAGCCTGCTTCTCCCCAACTCAGCTTACCTCGTAGATGTGGGGGAGGGCCCACTGCCAATAAATGGGGAAACCCGGGCCCTATGCGCTGATACCCACCAACAAGCATCCACCAAACACAGATTCATCATTTTCGACTCGACCTGCTGTGCCTATGATGGCTGCTTGGGACTGGACCTTCTAAAGAAGCTACGCACCAGCATCGACTGTCACAAATGACGTCTCCATTTTCAGAAGCCTCCAGACCCCGCCTCCTAGCCACTCTGCATGTGCACACCCCCATCCCCCCCCTCACCCTACCTCCCTCCCTCCCTCCATGTCCTCCACTGTGCCCCCGAACCCCCCTCCCCTGCTCCTCCACACCCCACCTTCCTACCCTGCAACCATCACCTCCTCCCTGACCATCTCCCCTCCAGCACGAGGCCTTGCTACACCCGAACAGACCCACCAGAACCTCCATCTTGTTCTCCCCTAGCCTACCACCTGGGGCCTTCTCCTCCTGCCTACCATCACCCACCTTCCTGCCCCCCCTCCACACACACCTCGGAGCAGTACGCTTCGCCAACATCTCAATCACCCCCTCACCCTTCCTAGAGAATTAATGGTTGGAGAAATGGAGGAGGCCAAGCCTTGTGAAAACCCCCCTCTTCCCCTGCCACCCTACCCCCCCTACCTTAACACCTCTCACCTCACCAAACTGACAGCCTCTGACACCTCCTCCTGGACTTCCAAGACCTATTTTCATCAGGACCAGCAGACATCGGCCACACCACATACCTGACGCATGAGATCCACACCACAGGACCACCCATTTATCAACCATCACGACAGAAAAACCCCAAACAACGGGCTGAAGAAGACCAGCAGGTCCAGGAAATGCCTGATGCCAGGGTCATATCCCCACCCATCAGCCTGTGGTCCTCGCCAGTCGTCCTGGTTAAAAAAAAAATGACGGCACCATGCATTTCTGTGTGGACTACAGACAACTAAATGACGTGACCACCAAGGACGCCACCCCTCTACCCAAGATAGACGACTCCCTTGACTCCCTATACGAGGCATCCTGGTTCTCCATCTTTGACCTAGTCAGGATATTGGCAAGTCCCTGTACACCCAGAGGACCGAGGAAAGACAGCCTTCTCCACCAGTAATGGTAAACATTATGCATTCAACATTCTCCCATTCGGACTCTGCAACGCCCCTGCCACGTTTTCCCGACTAATGGAGTCAGTCCTCAGTGGCCTCACCTGGAAAATCTGCCTGGCATACCTGGACGATGTACTTATTTTCAGCTGGACATGGGCCGACCACCTCCAGCACCTCAAGCAAGTCTTCCTGTGTATCTGCCAGGCGGTACTTAAACTTACACAATATATATATATTTACAGTCAGTCATATGTTTGGAGAAGTGCACAGTAAAGGCTTGGCTTCCCTTTTTAACTTGATTGTTATTGGACTGATTTTGCATAGTAGGTAATTATGAAGCACGTGTGTGTAAAGGTATGACTATGAGGTAGAGAAAGGATTCTGGGGGCTTGAATGGTGAATAAATGAGTGTGGGGCCCATTTTATTGGACGTGCTGTTGATTATTTGTCCCTGTGTTTTATTAATTGATTCATGTTTGTGTGTGTGTGTTATTTTATTTAATATATTTTTTTTACCCTGCCTTGCCTCACCTGTGAATGGGAAAAAGAGTTGCAGTGATGATAATGGTAGATCTAGTTGATATGTCATTAATGAATACATACTGCATATTAGTAGGCTCATGACTGACTTTCCATGCCCCAATTTGGTCCTGGACTGGAGTGTTTTGGTATCATCAACATCTGATGTCTGCCACGCCCTCAGTTCTGCCTACCTTCATTATATAATAGGAAGTGTTGGTGATTTGCTTATGAGGTGGAGCTGAGATTTCTGATAATATTGAATACTGAATGAACAAGTAAGTTGCCTCTTCACCAGATTTACCTAATAGTTCTTTTGTGCTTTTTACTCTTTATTTCTGTAGATCCTACCCATCACATTTATTTAGAATGCTCAGGTAATGCCACCCGGGGATGAGTGAGGCTGGTCACTCTCACCTAAAATGTCAGGACCAACTTGCCTAGCCCTGGGCTTCTTCGTGCCTCATGGGGCAACACTGGATTAGTTGATGAATGACTGAATAGTGTTAACCTGACCATATAGATGTAATCATTGCAGTCAGAGAATTGAACCAGAACTAACATCTAGCCCTTTCCCAACCACCCAGGATCTCCATTCTTCTCCTATACGGCCACTTGTCTCATGATTGATTACATTCGACCAAGGTTATCCCGCCTGACCCATCCATCAACCCACTTAGATGCACTTAGCGAAGTTCAGAGCCAGTTAGCTAAAAATGGATGGAACTTCAGTTTCCAGCATGTTCAGAAGAGATGGAATGAATTACTTGACCAGTATCGAAGAGAAAAGAGAAGAAGGGAAGAGAATATGGAGGGCGAGGAAGGGGAGGAGGAAGAAGAGAATGGAGATTGGCAGTACTTTGAGGTGAGTTCAAAAGTTATAATGAAGAGGTGATATTTGAGAATGTATACTGTACAAGGAAGAGGGCAGGCAAAAAATTTATAGAATGGACAAGTGGGCTTTTTTTAACTTAAAAATTTTCATTATAATAATTGCTTCTACAATATATATATATATATTTTTTGTGGGAGAAGGTTCTGGATTGAGTTGCTTTAAGGTTCTAGTTAGTGTGACTGAATTGTTGATTGAGTATTAAACTCTCAGATCTGAAATGTTTCATTTTAGAATTTTAGAATGTAAGAATATAATAGCTAAAGCAAACATCATGTAATAACAGTACTAACAGTAGTTGCAGTGGAGTACCTTGATGTGGTAGGTGGTAGTGACCCTCATCCACTCACTTAATTTAGAGCTGCTTACTTCTTTCACCTTTATCATTTTTTTCCTACTTCTAACATTTATCCTATCACTTTTATCCCCTTATTTCCATGTCATGTGACTTTGCACTGAGTGACAAACTTTAATGGTTCTTGTAACTCAGGACACCAATTATAATGCAGGGTGGTAACCTTATAGCAAAATAATGGAGTGATGTGGAGTCTTCTCAAGGTATAAAATAAGGCAAAATGATCACTGCACATCTAGGGCAAAATTTTGTTATCCATTATTCATATATACGGTCACCATTCGCGTAATGCGTGACCCTATAGCATGAAACTCACATAACACGGAAGGCAAACTTTGAAGCCATAATTTAATCACAATGCAAAAATGATAGACATAATGCAGGTGGAGGAAGCTATCCATTTTTTTAACACTGTACTACACGGCAATGATAGACATAACATGGCCAGAGGCCCCAAATTATGGTCCAAACAATCATAATGCGTCAAACTAGGGTCATATTGCGGTGGGAACAGACATAACGCAGCCACTGATAGTCATAGTGTGAGTTGCATCAGCCTATGACATATGGCTGTCACATTCCTGCACAGGGCATCGTCACAGTCCACCAAGCATTCCTGCCCTAGTTGAGCCTACCCTTTCCCCACACTGGCTGCACTTTTGCTCTGTGTGATCTTTGCTCTTTTTTTTGGCCACGGAACCCAACTCCACCTTCCCCCAGCAATCCCACAACCTCTTCCATTCAAGGTGGGGAATCCTCTAGTGTTTGTATGTAATGAAGTCTATTAGGTAGGCAAATATCCTGGAAAACAAACCTGAAAATTTCCCCAAAAGGTGAACTTGGGGCTGGCTTGGATACCATGAAACCATTTAACAAGTAAGTATATGGCCTTATAATGCAGAAGGCTCATAAAGTAGGAGCTTCAGGGTACAATATTCCCATGTTATGCAAGCGGTGGCAATATATATATATATATATATATATATATATATATATATATATATATATATATATATATATATATATATATATATATATATATATAGTATAAATACAGTATATATATTATATATATATATATATGTATATACAGTGGTGGGCAGGGCAGCGCAAACGAAGAAGGACCTTGCGCAAGCGCAATCCACAGTTCACTACCTTGTGCAAGTGCAAATGCGCAATCTGACAAATATTTAGCTTGTACAGTGTCGCAAAGCGCAAGTTCAAACCATTTGCATATATTTTTGGGAATGACTGAAAAATATTGAGATATTTAAATAAAACAGCATACCAACTTACTTACTTTTATTTATTATTATTTTCTATTATTTGTAATTTGTTGTATATATATATATATATATAGATGTACTGTACAGAAATCCCCTTACTATCCTGACACCAACTTTCCGGACACCCCACTTGCCAGACATTGTGGGCCTGGACCTTAGGAACCCAAAAATGGCCAAAAAAGAAAAAAATCCTCCCAAAATCCGAATTTTTTCCCACCTGTAATTTGAAATTGCCACGCGGCGCTGAACAGCTGGTTTACACCATGGCCCCTTCACTCTTTCCTTCCTCCTCCCTCCACCCCTCCCTTGTCGAAGTTACCATTTTGTATTTTTCATAACCAAATGTGGGCCAATTTGGTAATGCAAAATTCGTTTGGTAATGAATCAGAATAATGTATTACCAAATGGATTTTTCACATGTATGAGGATACACAGGATGGAGATAGTGGATTTTTTTTTTTTTTTTTTTTTTTTTTTTTTTGAGGAAGAAGGAACCAAAGGCCATGAGCCTGCAGTAACGCTTCCCTCTAAGAGAAAAACAAAATACAATAGAGAGCCAAATTCAAGATCCGATCATTTTGAGATGCCTCGACACACTGCGTTTGAAAGACTGGAGATCATAGGCAGCAGGAAATACAGACAGAGGGAGACAGTTCCAGAGTTGACCTGTTGCATAAATGAAAGACTGGGAGTAACGGTTAACTTTTGCATTAGAGAGTCGGACAGAAAAGGGATGAAAGTTTGCTGCCAGACGGGTGCTACGCGTCCGTCGTAGAGGTGGAGGAATGCAAGCAGACAGTTCAGAGGAGCAGTGACCATTAAAGTAGCGATAGAAAAGAGATAAAGAGGCAACAGTGCTGCGAAGAGACAGAGGTTGAAAGGAGTCAGTAAGAGGAGGAGAGTTAATGAGACGAAAAGCCTTTGACTCCACGCTATTGAGAAGAGCTGTATGTGGGGAGCCTCCCCACACATGAGAGTTGTACTCCACACAGGGGCGGATAAAACCCCTGTATAGAGTCAACAATTGTGCAGGGGTAAAGAAAGAGCGGAGTTGGCTTAGCACACCCAATCTCTTGGAAGCAGATTTTACAAGAGATGTAATATGATCTTTCCAAGATAAGTCCTGAGTAAATGAAACCCCAAGCATGTTGAAGGATGATGCAGGATTAAGCTGAATATTATTAAACATTAGTGGGTATACCTGTGGAAGATTTTGTCGGGTTGACAGGTGTAAGAACTGAGTCTTAGATGCATTAAAAACAACCATATTATTTTTACCCCAGTCAGAGATACGAGCCAAGTCAGACATTAGGTGTGCCATAGCCTCATCCCTTGTTTGTTGAAGTAACTGTTGAGATGGGCATTGCGGGAACTGAATGGGAAGGTGAAGGGTGGAGTCATCAGCGTATGAGTGGATAGGGTGAGATGTACAGCTTAGAAGATCATTGATGAATAAAAGGAAGAGAGTTGGTGATAGGACAGAGCCCTGAGGAACACCACTGTTGGTAGATCTAGGAGAAGAACGATGGCCGTCTACAACAGCGGCTATAGAACGACCAGAAAGGAAGCTAGCAATGAAGGCACAAATAGAAGGATAGAAACCGTAAGAGGGCAGTTTGGAAATTAAAGATTTATGCCAGACTCGATCGAAAGCCTTGGAGATGTCAAGTGCAATGGCAAAGCTTTAGCCAAAGTCCCGAACGGATGATGACCAGGAGTCTGAAATGTAGGTGAGAAGATCGCCAGTGCAGTGTCCCTGACAGAACCCGTACTGACGATCAGAAAGGAGGTTGTGATAGGAAAGATGCCTTAAAATTTTTCTATTGAGAATTGACTCGAAAACTTTTGAAATACAGGACATTAAAGCAATTGGACGATAGTTGGAGGGTTGGGAGTGGTCACCCTTCTTTGGGAGTGGCTGAATAAGAGCAAACTTCCAGCAAGAAGGGAAGGTACTAGTTGACAGACAAAGGTGAAGGGGTTTACCTAGGCAGGGTGTAAGCACAGAAGCACAGTTCTTGAGAACAACAGGAGGGACCCCATCAGGCCCATATGCCTTGTTAGTACTGAGGCCAGTGATGGCAGAAAATACATCAGCTGAAGAAATTTTAATGTCAGCCATGAGGAAGTCAGAGGGGGGAAGTGATGGAGGAACAGCACCGGAATCGTCTAAGGTGGAATTGGAGGAGAAAGTCTGTGTGAAGAGATCTGCTTTATCAGTAGAAGAAATAGCTACAGAACCATCAGATTAGAAAAGAGGTGGGAAGGATGATGAGGTAAAATTGTTAGAAAGAATTTTGGCAAGGTGCCAGAAGGAGTGGGGAGAATTCGAGTTGGAGAGTTGAGAGCATTTAGTATGGATGAAATTATTTTTAGCAGAGCGAAGAACAGACTTAGCACGTTTCCGGGCAGAAACGTAAAGATGATGTGATTCAGGGGTGGGTTGGCTCCGGTACCTTTTATAGGCCCTCTCCTTGTTGCGGACAGCATTAAAACAAACGTGATTAAACCAAGGCTTTCTTGCGTTAGTCAAAGGATATGAGAAAGGAATGTATGCTTCCATGCCCGAGAGAGTAACCTCCGTAATGCGCAAAGCACACTCAGATGGCTCACGGCCATGGAAGCAATAATCATTCCAGGGAAAATCAAAGAAGTACTGCCTGAGGGCCTCCCAGTCCGCAGCTCCAAAATGCCACAGACGACGTTTCCCTGGAGGGTCCACAGGCCGTACCGGAGTGATGGGACAGGTTAAGGTGATAAGGTTGTGATCGGAGGAGCCCAACGGAGAGAAAAGATTAACAGTGTAAGCAGAAGGATTAGTTGTAAGGAAGAAGTCAATTATGTTGGAGCTCTCTCCAAGGCGGTCAGGGATATGGGTAGGGTGCTGTACAAGCTGCTCTAGGTCATTAAGGATAGAAAAGATGTAGGCTTGTTCACCAGGTGGATCAGTGAACGGAGAGGAGAGCCAAAGGTGGTGGTGAACATTGAAATTTCCTAGAATGGAGATTTCAGAGAAAGGAGAAATGGATAGAATGTGTTCCATCGTAGAAGTAAGATAGTTGAAGAATTTTTGATAGTCAGTAGAATTAGGGGATAAGTAACAGCACAGATATATTTAGTCAGAGAATGGCAGGAAAGCCAAAGCCAGAGAGTAGAGAATTCAGAAGAATCAAGTTCAGTAACACGAGAGCAAGATAAGTCGTCGCGTATATATACACAACAGCCACCTTTGGCTTTGAAATGAGTATAGAGAAAGTAGGAGGGTACAGAAAAGGTGTTTGTTGTCAGTTGCCTCAGACAGCTGAGTCTCAGGTAGAAAAAGAAGGTGAGGTTTAGAGGAGGAGAGGTGATACTCAACAGAGCGAAAGTTAGGGGAAAGGCCGCGAATGTTGCAGAAATGAAGAAGAGAGTCAGACAGTGGTTCCAGGCACCTCGAGTCGTCACCAGGAGAGGGGCGGATGGTGAGAGCATTTATGCCCCCCCCCCCCCCCGGGACTCCGAGGCTGGGTTATGAGACGCCATAATTTTTTGAATTTTAGAAAGGAAATGTAGTGTGTACTGTGCGTGTAGTTTGGTGTAGATAGTTAGAGAAATTTGTACTGGAGAGCATGCTGACCTACTCTCTGTGTAACTGAGACACTGAAAAAGTTTAGCAAAGGGGGATGGTCAGGAACTAGTCCCTAGGGCTGATGAAACGGGAGCTCCAGCACTCCCTGTCATCAGCTTTCCATCCACCTCGGGAGTACTGCCCTGCTCGACTGGTGCTACAGTCTACTCCTGTTTGCTCTCTCTGATTAATCTGCTAGCCAACATAGCGTGAAAATAATCAATATTCTGTTAATTATAAGGAAAGTGATTACATGTATTTCCACTTGTATTTATAATAATGTAGTGCTGTCTACTTCTTCCTTAGCCTTTATAATTTTTTTTCTGTACCTGCCCTCCACTTCTTATTTCTTCCATCTTTCCTGTCACTTCTTATTGCTTTTCTTTCCTTTACAGGTGGCTTTACATTGAGTGACAAGCGAAATGGTTTCCTGTAAGCCAAGAAACTATTTACAGCCCTGGGTGGTAACCATATAACCATATGTGCTCCCTACATGTCAACAAGTGGGTTGGTGGAGGGTTAGTGCCCCTCCCTGTAAAACAAATAACTCAGAGTCAAATGGCCACCCCTTACGGGAATATGGCGTCTGGCAATAGATAGATAGATAGATAGATAATTAGTGAAGAATAAATGCTAGCTTTACGAGTTTGGTAATGAAAAGTTAAATTTAGTAACGAAAATTGAGGAGTAGTGGTAACGTGGCCATTGCGATCTGGCAACTTTGTTTCCCCGTCATCAACAGTTACTGCCTAACTTCGTTTGTGAGTAGATGCTTATCGTAATGGAAGCCACATGTGCTCATTTTTTGTGAATAAACAGTGAATAAACTGCAATACCTCACCACTAGACCACATGGGAATTTACAGTGTTGTGCAGTGTTAAGAAATTGGAACTTAGAGTGCAAAGGATCAACTGTGGAGTGCAAATTGGCGGTTGAAACTGGCGTGTTGCAGTTAAGAACATTGTGCAGTGTTAAGGAATTACAACTCACAGTGCAAAGAATTAAGTGCAGCACAACACTGGATTACTGTGCGTGCTTCAAGAGCATTTTCACCACTGCCAAATCCTTAGAAAAGACGGCCACAGACGTACTGTAAGTACCCTGGCTGAGGTATAGTCACTTCTGATTCCTCATTCTTTGGTTTCTTTTCATTTATTTCATGTTTTATGTCCATTATTGGTGTGAATAGGGTCATAAATAGGTTTAAATAGGTGCTATGCATGTCCAGTAGGGAGTTACTTAGGTGGCTTTCAAAGATAGGGTCCTTAGGTACCAGTCCAGGAGCCAGGGGCCCACTTTCCGGACAGGACCACTTTCCAGCCATGCCTTTGGCTCTTTTACATCGGATAGTAGAGGGATTACGTACTGTGTATATATATATATATATATATATATATATATATATATACAGTGCTTGTCAGAAATATCGAGCGCCTATGGCCGGGCGCTCAATACTTATGGCCAAAAAAGAATTATCCATTTTTGGTAGTTAAAATTGAGCCAGATGTTTGCGGCGCTAGCATGACGTCACGGTAGCCTGAGGCCTTCCGACGCGCTGGTTGGTTCCCGCCTCAGTTGCCCAGGGGCTGCCTGAGAGAGAGGAACTCCGCCGCGTCTCCCTCTCTTTTTGCACCCTTTTTTACCAAGTGTCCCGCAGTGTTTTGGCTTTCGCCACTTTGTTATGGCACCTACCCGTGAAATATTGAGTGAAATCATATCCCAGATCATTGCTCTAAAAGAGGGAGGCCACCAGACAAAGGAAATTAGTGAATTGGTTGGTGTGGCTCGATCGACAGTGCGTAGATGGTGCGCTTGGTTTCGAGTGGAAAACAGTGGTGATGTTCCCACAAAGAAACTGCGGTCTGGTAGGCCTAGGAAAACTTCCCCAAGGTCTGTTAATATTTTAAAACGTGCAGTGGAGTCTAATCCTCGTGTGAGTACAAGGAAAATAAAGGAGAGCAACCCGTAAGTGTTTGGTGAGGTGTCTGTGCGCACAGTGTCTAGAAGGGTCCATGAACTTGGTTACACAAGTCACAGGCCTGTGAGAAAGCCTCTTCTCACCAAGAATCAGTGACTTCGTAGGCTTGCCTTTGCTAACAAATATCTTAACTGGGGTGAGGAGCAATGGTTGTCAGTGTTGTGGTCTGATGAGGCAATATTTAGTGTCACCTGTAACAGAGGAGCACATGAGTACCGGCGCAAAGGTAGTGACCCATTTGACCCACGGTATGTTGAAAGCACAGTTAAACATCCTGATTCACTCATGGTATGGGATTGTTTTTGTGGTCAGGGGTTGGGGAAGCTTGTTGTGCTTACCTAGAACTGCAGAGTGAATCATCATTAAACTGGGGTTTGGCCATTGTTAGGCGGGGTATGGTGGTATTTCTACCCCCATCGTTAAGCTGAGGTATCACATGTAGAGGTATCATATATCGAGGTATTACTGTATATATATATATATATATATATATAAAACTGTATATATGGAGCCTCTGTGGTACAGTGGTAAAGTGTGCATTTCCTTACACTGAAGGACGAGGGTTCACGCCCCGCCAGGGTAATATACTTTGGGAGCATTCTTCATGCCACGTACTGCATTGGTGGACACAAGGGGTGCTGTGGTTGAACCAGTGTCGCATACTGTAAAGTATGTTTGCACTCAGTCGGCTTGTGCGGGCCGATTACACTTGGTTCACAGACTACACACACATCCAAAGGCACTCCAACACAACATTACACTTACAAGCTTGTCTCACTCTACATACAGTCTCTACCAGACAGCCTAGGCCACTTGTTAGAGATACATTGGCTGTATTGTCCCCACTTCGGTCAGGATAGGCCGGTCCTGCAGTGGACACTCAAACGGCCGATAAGATGAGAAGATATATATATATATATACAGTATATCAGTTAATATTTCTGGGTCACTCGATTTAGTACTGCTTTGGGTGACTGCCGTTTTCCCTTTTACATCCTTCCTCTTCTTTTTCTCTCCTTCAATCTTTCCTCTTCCTTCCACCTATGGATGACTTTACACTCCCTCATCAGTCTCTCTTTCCCTCACTCTTTCCTTTTCTTTCTGCTCATGGATGACTACACTGAGTGACAAGTCAAATGGTTTCCTGTACACCAGGAAACCATTTACTACATAACCAAATTATGGCACCTGGTGGTTTGGTGGGTAATTAAGGTGCTTCAGTTGGATTGAGTCTGTGTAGGTTTATATCCAAGGGATGGTTGGGTTTTATTCCTCACATAATACCACTCAGGGATGAGTGAGGCTGGTCACTCTCATCTTAAATGTAAGGACCAACTTGCCTAGCACCAGGCTCCAGTGCTTCTCATCGGGCAGCATTGGATTGGATGATGGATGGGTGGAATATAATATTGAATTTGTATCTTTTATATCTTTATTCTTCTTTAACCCCTAGGCACCGGGCATGGGTATACATATGGACGTCCCAGATCTGGGTTATTTTCAGGAAAATCAATTTTCCTCCCAATATTTTTTTTTCATCACAAATCAGTCACAAATGACAAAAAATACATAAAAAGGGCGTACTTATTCTCTGTTGGTGATTTGGAGGTGGTGGTGTGGTGTGAAGGAGCTGGTGTGTGGCGGCTGGGCTGAGCATGTTCAAGGTCGCGGTGGTGTGTTGGCAGTATTGGTGGAGGGAAGAGGGATGATTACCTCGCAGAAGAATAAATGTTGAGTGTGTCTTTGTTTCTCTCACTAATTCACAATGCTGTATGAACACGATATTACAACTAAAATAGCAAAGAAACACAAGAAAGTAACTAATAAAGATTAGCTTATTTTATGTTTTCCATGATACATATCTTCAAACAAATGTATGTCTTTTTAGGTATTCACTATATATTATTTACACACTGTTTACACATTATTTCACTCTTTTTAGTAATTCTTGACAGTATGGTACTCCCTAAAGGCTGGCTGTGGTCAGTACAAGTGTACTCAAGCACCCATACACTCTCCCCCACAACCCTCAGGGCCACCACAGCCCTCCTCACTGCTGGGCTGCCCTCCCACCCCTCCCCCACCCACACCCCCACCCCGTCCCCTGGCCAGCCAGCGTTACCCCACGCACCAGCCATGCCGGGACAATACTATGACCCCATATGGTGCGCTGCTAAGTTCAAACATGCCCACATATGACGTGGACTGTAGGCCTCTACCAACACGTCATATGACGTGGACCGGTGCCATTGGGTTAACCCGCCCCATCCCGACCACTTTTCCACCACTGACTTCCCCCAATCCCAACCATTTTTGGAAAAAATTTTTTTTTGGCTCAAACCTCCACTTTTGGTGAGAAACATCGAAAATTCATAGAGAAATCGCCCACTTGAAGTTTAAAATACTCGATCCAGGTAGCAGTACCTCCATACCTTACTGGGTTTTCTAACAGGCTGGCATCAAAGAAAACAAGTTCTATGGGAGGGTAGCTATTTCACACCACTCATAAACCGTTTTTATTTATTTACTTGGTACGAATTTATATGTAGTACAAGAGTATATTGGTTTTCAAACAGTAATATAGGATATATAAGCATTGTTTCACTCACTAACTCATCACCATACCTGACCCTTTTTTGCCACATTACCTGATCATCATTTCTAACTGTTTCTTCCTCTAGTGCTATGTAAAGTTTGTCCTCCACATTGTCATTGATTGGGGAATCACTCTGGCCCTTAATTTCGTACCGTGGCATGACATGGCTTTACTGGCCAGGTCACTGATAACAGGTGAATTGCTGAGACAATGGCATGCAGGGGGGTGGAGGTCATGCTGGGTAAGGCATTGTCCCTGTTTGGCATCTTGTAGAGGAAGGTGTCCCGTGTATACGTACCAAAAATCACTGATGAAAATTGAAAATTGTGCAAATTTGGGACCTTGCAATTGATTCGCGTTTATGTACGTCAACAGGATTGGCAGTGACAAAACATGTGGACGTTAATTCACGTTGACGGGACGCCGCAGGTTAAAGAAAGAGAGGTGACCTCAGACATGACTATTTTAGAAAATAAATAATTCACAAGATACATTGGTCTGTGAGGCTCTCAGGCCCCACCTCCTGTCTAGAGGTTGCCAAATGCACCAGAAAAAAAATAAAAAAAGAACTTAGGAAATATTTTTTATTTTGGAAAATAAAAAGCTTAAAAAATGGAATTAAACTTAGTGCTATCTCTTCGTAAATATTTTGCTAGTCTACCGTAGAAAGTCTGAGTACCCCATATTGCCAAACGTTTTTCATTTACCTAAACAAGTATTTTTGACTGCACATAATCATTTTCATTGCTACTCAGAATCAGCTTGATCACTCCGCAAATCAGATTGATCACTGCACATTTGTGATCACTGCACACTTATTTTAAACCCTGAGTCTTCTATGGTGCCCTTGTTAACTAGGTGGAGATATGTAAATGCGGGATCCATCTAGAAACCAAACTTTCACGCAGTTTCCTACGCCTCACCACAGCCAGGTGTTGTCTGCAGCAAGGGAACATTAATTTGCTTGGGACATCCAAGAAAGGGCAATTGCTTGTCTGTGCTTGATGGATCTGGTTGGACAGACAGACCAGGGTTGCTTAGCAACAACAACAACAACAATGGCAGTATCTTGTATTGATGTTTTTTGTTCCCACAAGTGTTAGAAAAATAAAATCTTAAATTGTGCAGTGGTTTTGTGAGAACAGGTGATATCAACACTACTATCTCATGAAAATATATATTGGAAAATGGAAGTGCTGTGTACCTTGGGTTGTGTTAAGGAGCACTGGTGTCCATCCAGGAGCCAAAAGCCCTATTTCCCTGCTCCTTGAGGGGATGGACCCTGGTCTGACCCTAGTGAGGTGCTATCTACCACAAGGGGGCACCAGTTCCTTCACAGTATATATACTGTAGCTGTGGGATGGTCCCACAGAAGCAGTTGCTTACTTGTAGTTGATTAGTCTTCTTGGCCAGACAGACTACCATGAAGGAACAACAACAGCAGCAACCATATTAGAATTTTATTGAATCATGTCTTCTTAATTGAACCATTTTGTTGCATCTTTTTTGAAATATTAGTCAGTGGATTAACTCAGTCTGACAGGTATTTATGTTATGCAGTGAATACATGTGAATGGTTATGCCTGTGATGTGGTGTCAGGATTCCAGAGGATTGAATGGTGAGTGAATGAGTGTGTGGAACATTACCATTGGGGATGTTGTTGAATGGCTCTCCCTCTATCGTGTTTCATTTTCTTTTGTGTCTAGACCCTACCCCACCCCACGTTAGGGTGGGAAAAAAAAGTAGAATGATGATGATGATGATGATATTATCATTACTTTCAAGCTAATGTTCACAGAGTTTTGAATGAGAGAGAGAGAGACTTACATGGAGCTGCAAGGAAAAGTTAATATCTCAAAGATCTTGCAGTCAATACCAAAGAGAGATTTTGTATTTGCTTAGGAATGCTTATCCAGTTTACAGTCATTCAAGCGGAAGTAAGATCCAATCAAGATTTATTTTAAAATGCTGTACTGTAGTACTATTAACAGCATACATGGGGAGTCTGTTCCTGGTGGAGCAGATCATGTATGTGAAATAGTTTTCACATATGCTGGTGTTCACTCTTTTCAGTTCAGTTTCCAACCATGGTTGCGTATTGAGTTCATGCTGAGACAAAATTGGTCAGTTGATTATGTCTTTACTAAGTGTAGGTCACAAGAACTGCATGGTATACTCCAGAAGTGGCCATGTTACGGAGTTGTTGAGTGTAACAACACTCTCTTTATTCCTGTAATGAAACTGCCTCTGGATATAGCCTGACAGAGTTTGGGCCTTTTTCTCTACTTTGATGCATTCTTTGGAAAACTTTAGGTAACCAAAGATCAATACACCCAAGTCCTTTTCCACATTAGTCATTGTCAGAGTTCTCTCCAGCAGTGAACAGTCTGATCCAGGATTTGCATGGCCAGTGTGCTTCACATCACCTTGCATTAGGCACTTGCCATGTCACGGACCATTTCCCTATCCTACTCAAGACTGCCTAGAGTTTTTCTGTCCCTTCAATACTGCTCACATTTGCTCCAAGTTTGATGTCATCTTTATACATTTAGATCACACATAACAGGCCAAAATCAATATCACTGATATGTATTTGATGAACAGAAGTGGACCAAGGACCTACCCTCGTGGAACTCCAGAAGTGACAGAAGCCCAATCAGAAGAAATTCCATTGGTCACTTCTTGCATTTTCCTATGCAGTAGCCAATTTTCTGTCCAGAGTGTCGGGGAGAGCACATGGAGATTGTCAGGCATGAAAGGATTGATCTTAGTGAGTCTTTTGAGTGTGTGGAAGAGTTTTATTACATGTGAGACATGTTATGTGCTGGAGGTGGGACTGGAGCTAGCTCTGTGGCTAGAGTAAGGAGTGGTTGGAAGAAGTTCAGGAAGTTGTTGCCTATCCTGACATTGAGAGGGCTCTCCCTCTGTGCTAAGGGATCTCTGTATGTGATATGTGTTAGGAGTGTAATGCTATATGGTAGTGAGACTTGGGTAGTAAAGGAAGGGGATATTCACTGCCTTAGAGATACAGAAATGACAGTAATTAGGTGGATGTGCAGTGTGTCCTTGAATGTGAGGCCTGTAGGAACTAGGTTTGCTATGAAAGAGTTAAGACAAAGGATGGGACTGGAGTGTATTGGTGTTGTGATGAGGAGTGGTAGATTGAGATGGTTTGGGCATGTGAAAAGGAAGGGGAATGACAGTTGGGTGCAGAAACTGAAAAGTGTTAACTTTGGGGGTAGGGTTGTGAGAGGCAGACTGAAACAGACCTGGGATGAGGTCATAAGAGTGTGACCTCAGGGATAAGGGACTGAATAGGGAGGCTTCCAGAGAACAAGCAGCATGGAGAGCTGCTATTAGATGACCAAGGCTGATGCATGCAAGCATGGTGGAGTCTCTATAAATGAAACAGAATGATGTGACATTAGTCAGAGGTGGGGCATTTTGTCAGATGCCTTTTGAAAGTCAAAGTAGAGGCTTCTGCTTTATTCCTGTCATACTCACACAACATTTTGTGGAAAAATTCAAGCAAGTTGGTTCGGCATGAACTGTGTCATCTGAACTCATGCTGGGTATCCATAATCAGGCAATGATTTTCCAAGTGTTCTACTATCCTGTCTGCAATTATTCCCTCTAACAGTTTTACTGTGATGGAGATCAGGCCAGTTGGGTGGTAATTCTCAGGACAGTCCCGATCACTTGAAGATTGAGGTCTCATATGCCAGCCTCCAGTCTTCTGGCACTTTTCGTTTCCAGTGACTTGTTGAAGATTTCTGATAGTAAAGGTGCTACCTGGGCATGCATCTCATCAAGAAGTCTCAGAAAGATTTTATCTGGACCAGGTGACTTGTGAATCTTATTGGTTTTTATTGCTACCTCCTGAGATGTGCATCTGTGGATTATGAAATCTTCACTTTCTTGAGCCAGTATTGGTTCTGCCGTTCCAGGGGTATCTTCTATTTAAAGACCAAAGCAAAATAGTTATTGCTAGGGCTGCCTGTATCAGAGTCTGAGATTGGCATTGCACATGATTGATCCGTAAGTGGTCCAGTACTCCCTTTAAAAGTTTTCCTGTCGTTTATGTGGCTGAAGAGCACTTTAGAGCTCTATTTGCATTGTGATGCCATCCTGAATCTACATTTCTTTTAGCCAATTTTATCAGAGATTTCACTCCCCTACATAGTGTCTTGAATTAGTCCAATTCATTCTGGTCCTGGTTCCTTTGGGCCCTCTTGTATGCAGCCTTTCTCTCTTTTATTGCTGTGGCTTTCTCAACTAAATGATTTTGGTTGAACTGATCTTGGCTTTATGGACTTCGAGGGTATGAATGCAGCCAGTCATTTGGAAAATTGCATTATAAATGAGTTGAATATTGCATTTACAATTTTGTCCTCTCATAAAACTCTCTCTAAAACCTGCACAGTCAGCTTAGCAGAGGTTTGGTTTTCTTTTATGAGGTCCAGATAATCTTTCTCAGGAAATACATAGAGAGAACCTAATCATTTTGTGGTCACTACTACCCAGTGATTTGCCAACAGACAGGCTGATAACACTTTCATTATCCATAGAACTTGAGTTCTAGGATGCTATAGCCTCTAGTTTGTTCATTTACCTGCTGGGACAGAAAATTGTCATCAGCAAAGTCGATAAGATGCTTACTGTCAGTATCTGACGTTCTGTCATCCCAGTATATGTGACAGTTGAAGTCACCAAGAAATACAGACGTTTTACCACTAACTGTGGTTTTCAAACTTCTGTATAAACTGTATCATCAAGAAATACAGAAGTTTTACCACTAACTGTGGTTTTCAAACTTCTGTACAAACAGTATCTTCATCCTTGTCAGTGAGCTGGTGTGGAGATCCATATACAAGAACTAACTTGTACATACTGTTGGTTAGATGAAGGTCCACACCTAACATTTCGTGGTCTGACCAGTTTTACAGTTGACAGGGTTTAAGTTGTCACAGATATACATTAGAATCCCTTTCCCCTCTTGTGCAGTTGTATTTATAAAACATTTTGTAACTAGGAATTTCAGATTTTCCAGTAAAATCTGTGCTATCACTATGAATCCATGACTCTGTAATGGCCACAATGTTGTAATGTTCTGTAGCTATGAATGCCTTGAGTTGGAACACTGTGTCTAACTGACGTAGCAGTGAAAATTTGAAGTGGCTCTAGCCTTTTCCTGGAACCCCTTAGCTGTCCTCATTTCTCAGAGGCACTGGTGTATCTGGAGGTAGTTCTTTCTCTCCTGGATCAGTTTCTTGCTTGCTGTGAGAGGAAGAATGCAGCAACTGTGGTTCCCTTTGCAGAATTTTCCAAAATGAAACTCATGTCCTAGAACCAGAGATTCACCATTTACCATTGTCTGGGTCTCTTTGGCATCCACCAGACAGAATCTGCTCATGTTTAATTTGTTATCATAGCCCTTCACTGCCTGTTGCTCTCTCTCTCTCTCTCTCTCTCTCTTTTTTTTTTTTTTTTTTTAAGACACGCAGTCCATTATTGGGCTTTTTGAGCCGGGAGTGTCCCCTTCTTTTGCCTACTGTTTCCCAGCCTTCGAAGCCAGTATCGTCTTCAGCTGGAATTAGTACCATGCTCTCACTGATACCTGTATCTTGTTGAGAACTTGCTGCCTCTCCTACTACAGTAGTGGGTGGGTATCGGACCTTTTTCAGGATCTGACTTACAGTCTTCAGACTTCTGATTTCATCCATTAGTGTGTTAATCTCCTTCTGACCCTCAGCAACTTACTTTCTGAGTTCCTAATTTCTTTATCTTGTTTTTTTTTTAGTATCTCCTTTATGTCTCATACCTCTTCTTACAGAGGCAGATGCTGTCTTGGTGGATTTTGGTGTATGCTCCTTCTTGGAAGTCAATACAGTACTCCACTTTTCCATTTTCTATCTACAACAAGTATCTTTTAGATTCTGGACAACAGTCATGTTATTGTTTCCATACTATATAGTTCTAACTTTTCAGGGTAATGGTGCTGGTTTGCTAAAATTTAAAAAAACTTGTGTGACCAGTCGTTTCATTTTGTTTCATTTTAAAGCTCCAATATGCATCAGTGCATCGGTCTTGGTCACCTAATGGTGGCTCTCCATACTGCTTGATCTCTGGCACCTTCCCTGTTCAGTCCCTTATCCCTGAGGTCACACTCAATGGCCTCATCCTAGATCTTTTTCAGTCTCTCGCAGCCCAACCCCCAACGTTAACGCTTTTCACTTTCCGCACCCACTTATCATTCCCCTTCCTCTCCACATGCCCAAACCATCTCAATCTACATTTCCTCATCACAACACCAATACACTCCAGTCCCATCCTATCTCTCAACTCTTCCATTGTGAACTTAGCCCCCTAAGGCCTCGCACTCAAAGACACACTGGACATTCACCTAATCATTGTCATTTCTGTAAGTTTGAGCCTGTGAATATCCTCTTCCTTTACTGCCCAGGTCTCACTACCATACAGCATTACACTTCTAACACATGCCACAATGATCCCTTAGCATGGGGAGAGAGCCCTCTCAGTGTTAGGAGAGGCAACAGCTCCCTGAACTTCTTTCAGCCTCAATAACTATCTATCTATCTATTGCCAGATCCCTTAATCCCGTAATGGGTAGCCACAAACAAATCGCCTCCATGTCACCCCATTCCCCACCATTTCACTGCCCTGCTCCCAGCTCACACCACCCTTTCTCATATACCTCTCCACTCCATCCCTCCATCTCATTCTTGGCCTTCCCCTCCTTCTTGCCCCCTCCATCTCACTCACTCAGATACACTCTTCTCGTCAGTCTCTCACTCTCCATCCTCTCCACATGGCCAAACCACCTCAGTGTGTTTCTCCTAACACTTCCTATCACATCCACATCCACACTATAACGCTCCTTCATTTCCTCATTTGTTAGTCTGTCTCTCCATGTGACTCCATAGGCTCCTCTCAGCTCATTTCCACTGCTCTCACTCGTGACTTCTGTCCCTCTAACAAGGTCCAAGCCTCAC
The DNA here is from genome assembly GCF_032717465.1 of Coenobita brevimanus. Classification (NCBI taxonomy): domain Eukaryota; kingdom Metazoa; phylum Arthropoda; class Malacostraca; order Decapoda; family Coenobitidae; genus Coenobita; species Coenobita brevimanus. The sequence continues at coordinate 31,283,703 of NC_137015.1, forward strand.
TTCCATACATTAAAGTTGGTATCACAATACTGTCATGTAGCAACTTTTTCACTTCCATGCCCACTTCCCTGTTTCTTATCAGTGCTTTCAAGAACCAGCAACCTTTCTTCCTTGTTGTACCCTTTCAAACACTTCACCCTCTGAACTTCCATTCGTACTCATCACACTACTCAAGTACTTAAATGTACTCACATTTTCCATTTCCTCCTCATCCAACCTCACTGTACATTCACTGACTTCACTGCTCTCGAAGACCGTAACTTTACTCTTCCCTACATCCACCTTTAGATTCCTTTTCTTACACACACTTCCAGACTCATCCACCAAGCCTTGCAGCTCCCTTTCGTCTTCACTTATCAACACAGTATCATTTACGAACAACAGTACAGGGAGTTTCCAGACACCGCCCTCTCTCATTAGGTCCACTCCAATACCCACTGCCCTACCGAGCATCTCTTTTATAACCCCATCCATATACAGATTGAACAGCCATGGGGACATGACACATTCCTGTTTCAATCCAACCTTCAAGTAGAAAAATTCACTCAGTTCACTATCCACACACACTGCAGCCATAGCACCCTCGTACATACTCTTCACAGCATGAAACAACTTCCCATCTACTCCAGATATTCTTAATACCCTTTATAGAATTATGGCATCTGGCAATAGATAGATAGATTTTCCACAATTCTTGTCTATCCACCCTGTCATATGCTTTCTCCAAAGCTTTGAAGGCCGCATACAATTTCTTTCCCGTCTCTAGAAACTTTTCCACTAAAGATCTAAGAATGAATATCTGATCTACATAACCTCATCCCTTCCTAAAACCTCCCTGTTCTTCTCCAACTAATTCCTCTGTTATTTTCCTCTGTCAGTAAGTGTCCTACCATATACTATTCCTATTACACTAAGAAGACAAATGCCCCTATGATTACCACATACTTCTTTTTCCCCTTTTCCTTTGTACAGGGGAATAATTTTACCTGACTTCCAATCCTCCGGGACTCTACCTTCCTCCCAGGCCAATCTGCACATCTTCCACATCCATTCTACCACTATCTCTCCCCCATGCTTCAGGATTTTACCACACACTCCACAGTAACAAATTCATAAAAAGATAACAAGGCAGTGGTGAATTTTTTCCTGCACCATTGGGATCTACCTATCTCAGTGGTCTTCATACTTTCCACTACAGAACCCTGTTCTCGATGACCTATCATACTGACTAAGGGTTTCCCCAGGACTAGACACTTGCAAATGTGCTGCAGCTCTAACTGAGCAGCACAAGTGATATTTTGTAGACTGATTTTCCACCAGGAATTACAGCAAGAGCAATGTCCCTTCTAAGTTTTCAGACCTCCTTCAAATGGCCAGACCCTTAGAATCAAGTGGTCAGGCAATATCGCACTTGATTTAGAAGACAAACCCAGGAAAATTTTGTTGGCATAGCCTCCATCATAGCAGTAAACTTCTTTCACCTAAGAGCAGTCCAGCCTGAAACACCAAAGAAAGATCACAGGCTGGTCAGGCATTATGAGATCTGTCCAAATAGGAAACTGCTTCATTTACAACTTAATCAGACTTGTCACCTCCAAAATAATCTCCTCCACTGTTCGTACAGTTTCCAATGATTTTTTACTGTTCTGGGGGACATCCTGTAATGCATTTTCAGGGATAGTGTGTAGTTTTTGTTGTGAATTTTTTCTGTCTCTTTTGTCATCTGAAACTGGCAGCCTTTCAGGGTGGATTTCAACTTGGGGGGGGGGGGGAGTCAATGGGAGCCAGGTTTGGAGAGTAGGGTGGCTGGGGAATGATAGTTGTCTCGTGCTTCACCAAAAAGTTATGGATAAGGAGCAACAATTGAGCAGGTACATTGTCGTGGTGCAGCATCCAGGTTTTGTTTGCTCATGCCTCAGTCCTCTTCCTTCACACTGCCACCTGTCAAACACTTCAGGACATCCAAGTAAAACTTTACTGACTGTCTAGCCACAGGGACCAAACTCATGATGAACAGTGCCCTTCCAGTCAAAAAAAGACGATCAACCTCACTTTCACATTTGAGTGACTCTGACTTGCTTTTTTTTAATTGCGTTGATGATATTCCAGCCCACTGTGTTTACTGCATTTTTCTTTTGTCATCATAGCCATACACCTACGTCTTATTACACATTATGAAATTTCTTAGAAAGTTTTAATTGGCATTCAGACACTCAAACATCTCCCGTCTGACTGTGACACAGTTCTCTTTTTGTCATCTGTCAGCAGACACAGCACAGACTTTCAGCACAATACATCTTCAGTTTTTAGGTTAACATCATGTGGCACAAACTTTTACTGGTGCCTGCATTTTTGGAAACATCCCTGTCAGTTAGGCGATGATTTTCATGGATCACATCATGCACTTTCTCAACATGATTGTCATCTTTTGATGTGGAAGGTCATCCAGATTTGGGATCGTATTCGGTGGATGGTTTTACCAATTTGAACCACTGGAACCACTTGTAACATTGCATATGGCTCAAACAATCTTCTCCATAAGCCTGTTGCAATGTTTAAAAAGTTTCCGTAAAAGTTTTTCTCAGTTTGAAACAGAATTTTATGCAGACATATTTCTCTTCAAGATCCTTCATTGTTCAGATGAGAGCAAATAGCCAAGTGCACTGAACACATATTCTCTCAAGCATGTGTACCTTCATGACTAAGTGACGTGGTTTGATGTGGCTAGTGTTGGACCAAAACTCAAAGTCACCGGTACATAGTGCTCCCTATGTGATCATGCTTTGCCAGCTAGTTGATGTGCTATTTAAAAAGATCAGTTTGTCTTTGGACAGATCTCAGATCTCATACATTGCTCTCGTGTTTCTTTACCCGAATCTTCTGAATTCTCTACTCTCTGGCTTTGACTATTCTGTCATTCTCAGACTAATTATACTGTATATGCTGTGTACTTATCCTTTAATTCTTCTGACTATGAAGAATTTGACTGTCTTACTTCTAAGATGGAACACATCCTATCAATTTTCTCCTTTCTGTGAAATCACCATTCAGGGCAATTTCAGTGTTCACCACCACCTTTGGCTCCCCTCTCCTTTCATTGATCCACATGCTGAACAAGCCTACGTCTTTTCTATCCTTAATGACCTAGAGCTGCTTGTACAGCATCCTACTCATATCCCTGACTGCCTTGCAGAGAGTTTCAACATATTTGACCACTTCTTTACAACTGATCCTTCCACTTATACTATTAATCTTTTCTCTCCATTGGGATTCTCCAATCACAATCTTACCACCTTAACCTGTCCTGTCGCTCCAGTAAGACCTGTGGACCCTCCCAAGAAGCAGTGACTCTGTCATATTAGAGCTGCTGATTGGGAGGCCCTCAGGCAGTACATTGATTTTCCCAGGAGTGTTTATTGCTTCCGTGACCAAGTGCCATCTGAGTGTGTGTCATGTGTTATAGAGGTTATTCTTTCAGGCATGCAAGCATACATTTGTTTCTCTTATCCTGTGACTAATGCAATAATCATGCTTTTTATAATGCACTCCACAACAAGGAGAAAGCTTACAAAAGGTACTGGAGTCAATCCACCCCTGAATGTGTCTTTACTGGGAACTGTGCCAAGCCTTTTCTCTGCTCAGTTAAAAATAATTTCATTCGTACTAAATGCTCTGACTGACTCAGATCTTCCTACTCCTTTTGGCACCTTGCCAAAAATCTCCATAACAAGTTTACTTCATCCTTTATCCCTTCTCTTTTTTGCGCTGATGGCTCTGTAGCTGTTTCTTCTACAGAAAAAACAGAACTCGTAGCACAGACTTTCTCTTGCAGTTCCACGTTAGATGATTCCAGTGCTTTTTCTCCATCACTGCCCCCCTCTGACTTCCTCATAACTGACGTTAAAATTTCTTCATTTGATATATGTTCTGCCCTCACTGGCCTCAATGCTGACAAAGTATATGGGCCTGATGGAGCCTTTCCTGTTGCCCTCAAGAAATGTGCATCAGTGCTAACATCCTGCGTAGGTTAACTCTTTCACTTCGTCTGTCCACTTGTACCTTTCCTTCTTTGCTGAAAGTTGCATCAGTCATCCTGTCCCAAAGAAGGGTGATCATTCTCGGCCTCCTATTACCTAATTGCCTTAATATCCTGTATTTCTAAAGTTTTTGAATCTATTCTTTTAAAAATTTTAAGGCACATTCCCTATCAGAACCTTTCTGATTGTCAGTAAGGGTTCTACCAGGGACACTCCACTGGCAATCTTCTCATCTTCCTTTCAGACTCCTGATCATCCTCCATTCAAGACTTTGGTGAAAGCTTTGCCTTTGCACTTGACATCACATAGGCTTTTGATCCAGTCTTGCATTAATCTGTAATAACCAGACTGCCCCTTTACAGTTCACTTCTGTCTGTGCCTTCATCTCTAGCTTTCTTTCTGATTGTTCTACATCTGCTGTTGTAAGTGGCCACCATTCTTCTTGTAGGGCTATCAGTATTGGTGTTTCTCAGGGCCCTGTTCTATCACAAACTCTCTTCCCTTTATTTTTCAGTGACCTTCTAAGCTGCACATCTAACCCTGTCCACTCACGCACTGATGACTCCACCCTTCACCTTTCCATTTGTCTCTTCCAATACCCATCTCAGGAGTTACTTCAAAAAACAAGGAGTGAAGTTATATTGCACTTAATGTCTGACTTGGCTCATATCTCTGATTGGGGGTAAAAGTAATCTTGTTGTTTTTAATGCATCAAAAACTCAGTTCTTACATCTTCAACCCATCAGAATCTTTCGCAGGAGTATTCTCAAAGTTTTTATAATATCCAGCTCAATCCTGCATCATCTTTGAACATACTTGGGGTTTCATTCTCTCAGAATTTTTATTGGAGAGATCATATTACTTATCACGTAAAGTCTCCTTCCAAGGGATCAGGTGTGGAAAGCTGACTCTGTGCCTTCTTTATGTCTGAACAGTTGCTGACTTTATACAGTGGTTTTATTCATCCTTGTTTAGAGTACAACCCTCATTTTTTGAGGAGGCTTCACACAAACTGCTGTTCTCAGCAGAGTGGGGTTGAAGGCTTTGTCTCATTAACTCTCCTTTTCTTACTGGCGTCCTTCACCCTCTGTCTCTCTGCCGCACTGTTACATCTTTATCTCCTTTCTGTTACTACTTCAGTGGTCAGTCTTCCTCTGAACTGTCTGCTTGCATCCTTCCTCCCCTATGGTGGGCTTGCATCCCTCCTCTGGCAGCAAACTCTCATCCCTTTTCTGTCCAGCTCTCTAATACAGGAGTTAACAGTTATCACTGTCCTTCATGGATACAACAGGTCATCTCAGGAGCTGTCTTTCTCTGTTTATTTCCTGCTTCCTATAACTGTAAGTCTTTAAAACACAATGTGTCCTGGCATGTTGAAATGAACTGATCTTGAATTTGGCTCTCTGTTATTTTGTTGATATTTTTTCATGGAGGGAACAATCTCACAGGCCTGTGCCCTTTGGTTCCATCATCGTTTTTGTTTTTGAAGGTTCCAGCTGCTTGCATGCATTGACCTTGGTCATCTAATGGCAGCTCTCCATGCTACTTGATCTCTAGTAGCTTCACCTTTTTTTTTTTTTTTTTTTTTTTTTTTTTTTATGTGAACAAGAAGGAACCAAAGGCCAGGAGCCCGCAAACAATTCCTTCAAAGAAAAAAACAACACAAAAGTGAGCCAAATTCAAGATCTGTTCATTTCGAAATGCCTGGACACACTGTGTTTGAAATACTGGAGATCATAGGAAGTAGGAAATACAGACAGAGGGAGACAGTTCCAGAGTTGACCCATTGCATAAATGAAGGACTGGGGGTGTTGGTTAACTCTTGCATTAGAGAGTTGGACAGAAAAGGGATGAGAGTTTGTTGCTAAACGGGTGCTACACGCCTGTCGTAGAGGTGGAGGGATACAAGCAGACAGTTCAGAGGAGCAGTGACCATGGAGAAAAGAGAAAAAGAGGCAACAGTGCGGCAAAGAGACAGAGGTTGAAGGGAGCCAGTAAGAGGAGTTTTAATGAGACAAAAAGCCTTTGACTCCACCCTATTGAGAAGAGCTGTATGTGGAGAACCTAACCACACATGAGAGTTGTACTCTACACGGGCGAATAAAACCTGTGTACAAAGTCAGCAACTGTGCAGGGGTAAAGAAGGTACGGAGTCGGCTTAGCACACCTAATCTCTTGGAAGCTGATTTTACAAGAGATGTAATATGATCTTTCCAAGATAAATCCCGAGTGAATGAAACTCCAAGCATGTTCGAGGATGATGCAGGCTTGAGCTGCATATTTTTAAACATTAGTGGGTACTCCTGTGGAAGATTCTGTCAGGTTGATTGGTGTAAAAACTGAGTCTTTGATGCATTAAAAACAACCAGATTATTTTTACCCCAGTCAGAGATACGAGCCAAGTCAGACATTAGGTGTGCCATAGCCTCATCCTTTGTTTGCTGGAGTAACTGCTGGGATAGACGTTGCGGGAACTGAATGGAAAGGTGAAGGGTGGAATCATCAGCGTACGAGTGGATAGGGTTAGATGTACAGCTCAGAAGATCATTGATGAATAAAAGGAAGAGAGTTGGTGATAGGACAGAGCCCTGAGGAACACCACTGTTGATTGATCTAGAAGAACGATGGCCAACTACAACAGCGGCTATCGAACAACCAGAAAGGAAGCTGTAGATGAAGGCACAGATAGAAGGATAGAAACCGTAAGAGGGCAGTTTGAAAATTAAAGATTTAAGCCAGACTCGAGCGAAAGCCTTTGAAATGTCAAGTGCGATGGCAAAGCTTTCGCCAAAGTCCCAAAAGGAGGATGACCAGGAGTCTGAAAGGTAGGTGAGAAGATCGCCAGTGGACCGTCCCTGACGGAACCCATACTGACGATCAGAAAGAAGGTTGTGATAGGAAAGATGCTTTAAAAATTTTTTGTTAAAAATAGACTCGAAAACTTTTGATATACTGTACAGGATGTTAAAGCGATTGGACGATAGTTAGAGGGTTGGGAATGGTCACCCTTCTTTGGGACTGGCTGAATGAGAGCAAACTTCCAGCAAGAAGGAAAGGTACAAGCTGAAAGACAAAGGTGAAAGAGCTAACATAGGTAGGGTGTAAGCACAGAAGCACAGATTTTGAGAACAACAGGAGGGACTCCATCAGGGCCATATGCCTTGCTAGTATTGAGGCCAGTGATGGCAGAAGATACATCAGCTGAAGACATTTCAATATCAGCCATGAGGAAGTCAGAGGGAGGAAGTGATGGAGGAACAGCACCAGAAACGTCTAAGGTGGAATTGGAGAAGAAAGTCTGAGCAAAAAGATCTGCTTTATCGGTAGAAGAAATAGCTACAAAGTCATCAGCATAGAAAAGGGGAGGGAAGGATGATGAGCTAAAATTGTTAGAAAGATTTTTGGCAAGGTGTCAGAAGGAGCGGGAAGAATTCGAGTTGGAGAGTTGAGAGCATTTGGTACAGATGAAACTATTTTTAGCAGGGCGAAGAACAGTCTTAGCACCATTCCGGGCAGAAACATAAAAAAGATGCAAGTCAGGGGTTGGCTTTGGTACCTTTTATAGGCCCTCTCCTTGTTGCGGACAGCATTAGAACAAGCATGATTAAACCAAGGCTTTCTTGCATTAGTCAAAGGATATGAGAAAGGAATGTGTGCTTCCATGCCCGAGAGAATAACCTCTGTAATCCGCAAGGCACACTCAGATGGCTGTTGGCCACGGAAGCAATAATCATTCCAGGGAAAATCAAAGAAGTACTGCCTGAGGGCCTCCCAGTCTGCAGCTCCATAGTGCCACAGACAACATTTCCCTGGAGGGTCCACAGGTCGTACCAGAGTGATAGGACAGGTTATGGTAATAAGGTTTTGGTCAGAGGAGCCCAACGGAGAGGAAAGATTAACAGTGTACGCAGAAGGATTAGTTGTAAGGAAGAGGTCAAGTATGATGGAGCTCTCTCCAAGGCGGTCAGGGATACGGGTAGGGTGCTGTACAAGTTGCTCTAGGTCATTAAGGATAGAAAAGGTGTAGGCTTGTTCACCAGGTGGATCAGTGAAAGGAGAGGAGAGCCGAAGGTGGTGGTGAACATTGAAATCTCCTAGAATGGAGATTTCATAGAAAGGAGAAATGGATAGAATGTGTTCCATCATAGAAGTAAGATAGTCAAAGAATTTTTGATAGTCAGTAGAATTAGGAGATAAGTAAACAGGGCAGATATATTTAGTCAGAGAATGACAAGAGAGCCGAAGCCAGAGAGTAGAGAATTCAGAAGAATCAAGTTTAGGAACATGAGAGCAAGATAAGTCGTTGCGTACATATACACAACAGCCACCTTTGGCTTTGAAATGAGTATAAAGAAAGTAGAAGGATACAGAAAAGGGTTTGCTGCTAGTTGCCTCAGATAGCTGAGTCTTGGTATGGAGGAGAAGGTGAGGTTTAGATGAGGAGAGGTGATGTTCAACAGAGAGAAAGTTTGAGGAATGGCTGCAAATGTTGCAGAAATGAAGAAGAAGTAAGTCAGACAGTGGTTCCAGGCAGCTCTTTGAGTTGTCACCGGGAGAGGGGCAGATGGTGGGGTCATTTATAGTCCCCCCCCCCCCCTTGGGGACTCTGAGGCATCAATGACATGTGCCATTTTTAATTTTGCAATTTTGAAAAGGAAGTGTGTTGTGTACTGTGCATGTAGTTTGGTGCTGACAGTTAGAGAAACATGTATTAGAGAGCATGCTGGCCTACTCTCAGTGTTACTGAGACACTGAAAAAGTTCAGCAAAGGGGGATGGTCAGGAACTAGTCCCGAGGGCTGATGAAACGGGAGCTCCCTTAACCCTGAGGCCACAGTCATTGATCTCGTCCCAGGTGTTTTTCAGTCTACCTCTCACTGCCCTACCCCTAACATTAACACTTCTCACTTTCTGCACCCAGTTATCATCCTCCATTCTCTTCACATGCCCAAACCATCTCAGTCTACCTCTCCTCATCACAACACCAATACACTCCAGTCCCATCCTATCTCGTAATTCTTCCATCATAAACCAAGTCCCTCCAGGCCATGCACTCAAGAACACACTGCTCATCCACCTAATCATTGTCATTTCTTTACGTTTGAGCCTGCGAATATCCTTTTTCTTTACTGCCCAGGTCTCACTACCATACAGCATAACACTCCTAACACACTTCTTTGCATTAAAAAAAAAAAAAAAAAAAAAAAAAAAGAAGAAGATCCTTAGAAGTCCAGTTCTGAAGTCACATAAGAGAGCTTCAGGCACCATGATAATAACTCAAAACTGACTGATTATGCACACCAACATTCATGGAAAATTATCACTCAAGCCCCTCCTCACTGTCACCTGGGTGTGAGCATCTTCATGCATTGCCATTACCATTGTAATGAGCCAGTTCTCGGTCTTAAGCTTTCACATTGCCCACTTTACCCTCTCCCTAGGGACTGTGTCAAAGGCCTTCTGCACTGAACAAAAACAAGTTACAGCTCTTTCTGCCTTTGTATATATTTTTCATGAAGCTGTCGGACAGTGAATATTGCCTCACAGTTCCCATTGCCTGGCAGCCCAGACCGCATCTCGTCAGTATTCCTTCTTTTCCATCGTACCTTCAAGGACTGTCTGATTTCTCTCATTGTCAGTTCCAAAAGTTTATGCCTCAATTATTTCCTCTTTCCAGGGCTTCCACTTCCCCTTATACACATTTACAGTCCCACTTTTCAATCAGTCATCTGAAAAAATACACTCTTATATACAGTGATCCCTTGGATATCGCTCATAATTGGTGCGGAACATGGTTTGTGATAACAGAAATGCACAGTAGTGAAAGCATGAAACCTATGGGATTTATCCTAATTGGTACTGTACCTGGCATCCAAAGTGCAAACCCAAACTTTTCCATTACAGCAATTTAGACCCATGAGATACATACATAAATACTGTTGTTGTATGTATCAGAAGCACACATAGGCATGGTTAGGTTAACAGAAGATGATGGAAACAGTTAAGAAGAAACTCGTACCATAGACCTGAGATGGCTTTAGGTAAGGGGTTCCGAGGCAGGAGGGTAGAGAGTTAGATGATACACCTACCTGGGATTAATACCTCAGGTATGACCTCATCTTTGATTCCCTCAAAACCATCAGAAACCTCAGACACTACACAATCATTGTCTGTAGAAACTAGCTCAGGTGCCGTATAACAATGTTTTTAGCTGAAAAATGTGCAGTAACCACAGGAGTGCAGATTTTCATCTCATAGTGATAATAAAAACCAAGTGCATGGTCTCCAAGAAATCACTGTAATAAAATGTATCAAATCACTAACTAAACCCACTCTACCTCTGGAGGCCAACATCTTAGCAGTCAGCCCAGACACACCAGCTGCCTTCCCCAAATGCATCCTGCCGATGGCCTTGCTTACAATATCAACATCAACCAGAGGCCAAGAGCCAAACATTGAATCCGCTGTCTCCAAATTCTCCCCATTCCAGTCATACTCCTCATTCAGCAGCCTGTTATAAGGCTCATTCCGAGCTTTCAGTTGTGCCTCCACTACATCATAATTTTAACCTCTTTTGAATCAGAAGACCTTTCATATTTTATTTCTGCTGCTGCTGTATTGTTTTATTTACTTAAGGTGAGATCCCTGGTAGTGAGGGGGTTAAAAATAGTCATGAGCCCCTTTAGTACTAAGATGTCTTGCTACCACTAGGTGATGGTAATCAGCCTAGGATGTATCTTTGGTTGTGAAGTGATAACCCCATCAACCCAAATGACATTTTCATTGTATTCTTCCTGTTCCCAAATTATTTTACTCAGTTTAAGAGAGCCCCAATTAAAGAAGTTAGTGAAGGATATATCTAACTTCTGCAGTTTAAAGTCCACCCTGATGTGATTAAATTGTTTGGAGGTAACAAGAATAATGAGGAAAATGTATCATTGGAAATAAGGGGTTAAGGAACAAGATCTAGATTATTTTTGGTTGACTTGTGTTTACCTTTGTTGGCAGGACATGGATAAACTTCTGAGCAGTGGTGTGCTATCTCAGAACTTGCCGTCAACTGACTTGTCGACCGTCAAGAGTCCCCAGAAATCTGATGTTGCACATACATCAGGTACTGGCTCATCAGTTGCAGTGCCGATAACCATCAAATCGCACATGCAGGCTGATCCAAAGTTACCTGTCACCAGACAATTACATTCTTCCTCTGTTTCTTCTTTGGTAATTCACTGTAAGTCATCCACTGCCTTACCTGTCATCATTAAGTCTCAGATGTCATCTAAAACCCATTATGGTGTGAAATTGGAAGCCAGTGACAGCATGTTTCAGCTAAATTCCCTCACAAAGAGTCAGGCAACTTTTCAGCCTGTTTGTACTGTTAAAGCTAAAATGGCTTCTCAGACATCTGGCTCCTCAAAAAAACAACCAGGCTCCCAGACACTTTCTTCTGTTAAAACTCATATGATTACCCAGAAAGATATATCTGGAAAGACTCAAATGCTGGCACAACCAACAGTGGCAATAAAGACTCATATAACCTCTCAACCAACTATTGGTATTCAGGCCAAGAGAGTCGATGTACCACAAAGCACAGAACAGGTGTCAGGGAAACGGCCCTCTTCCTTTGTGTCGCCAGTTGCCATTAAGACTCGAGTCGTGACCCAACCAAAACAACCATTTGACAAAAAAACGCCTGTTTCATTACCACGGATCAAAACAGAAAGTCCACTTCAACCTGGAGTATCAGTTTCCAGTAAGGCTGAAGTACCCATAACACCCTCCATCAAGATAAAAACTGAGCCAAAGTCACATTTTGAGCCAATCACTATATGCACCCAGACACACAACAGACATGAACCTTTGACCCCTAAAATAGACAAGAGTAATCTGTTTGCTATACCTGAGGCTGTGATGTCATCAGTAAGCCAGCAGAAGCCTAACACCACTGTTCTGCACCATCTTGGGGACTCATTGTTTGCCACCCAGACTGAAGACTCCAGGATGAATTTGCCCTCAAAGTCAGACATGTCAGAGATTTTCTTGGAGTATCACATCCAACAAGGAGACAGACGGTTGGATCAGATAGAGGAGGAGATAATTCGTATGGCAACCAGACAGAAGAAACAGGTGATAGACAGGCAGCAGATGGAACGGGTAGATGCACTTAGTGTGAAGGCACTTAGGGATATAGAATATACATCAGCCAGCCTTAAAAACTCACTTCTAGGTGTATGAGATGAGACAGATATCTAGGAAAAAGTAATTATCCAGTAAGCTTGATTTTTTGTAATGTTTGGTGTTAAAGATGAAGTGAAGTTTCCTGAAAATGGTATCATTTATATCCTAATTTCCTTTCGTGGTATAGTACTGCATAGGGTGTGAAGATAAAAAATAATGGAAAGTGAATCAGAGACAAGTAATCTGAAGTTCATCATACTTCCCTGTTTGTTGGAGCAAAGAGAGTGCTGTAAATGCTGGATGGAATGGTTGCCCGAGTTTACATCAATAGACCATGACAACACTAGAGATGTACCGATACCAAAATTTTGACCGATACCACAAAATTGGACCAATACCAATACTACTACCAATACCGATACCAATACCAGTGAGGGAGGGTGGTGTGTACTGTCTGAGGGCTGTGGCAGGGTCCTGAGCTGCTGATGCGAGGCTACCAACCTGTCTCGTACGTGTCCATTGTGGCAGATGTGGCTCATTATCAAAGAATGTACTGTATTACTATGCGCCTTGTACTCAGTATAATACAAAATAATTGGATACAGTATTATCAATAATTTATTTTTCATTCCTATAAAACATCCAAATTCTGTTTAACAAAATAACATCCAGTGAGTGATATGCTACACACTTAATTCCTTTTAAATATCGGTAGTATCGGCAGAAAATCTGCCGATACCGATTCCGATACTGATACTCTAAAAATGGGCCAGTACCACCAATACCGATACATCGTTACATCTGTAGACAACACAAGCCAGTCTGTTATCAGACCAACAATTTGTGTGACGGGCAGACCCAGTACACCTACCAGCCAGTGAAGAAGGACAGTGGGTAGTGCAATCTTATAGGAGTGATTTAATTTGATGGGAAATTGTTGATTTCCTTTTTGTATTTATGAGAAGTGTGAGTAAAGCTGTACCAGTGGAGTAGAACCATTGTAGAGAAGTTAAGGTGACCAAAATGACTGAAACTGTCTTGAGATACGGTAAATCTGAGTGTTTGTTGTATGAAAAGTTGAAGGAAAAATAGTAATAGAGAACATAAGAAACATATCTATTGTTTAATGAAAGAACCTTCTATCTATCTACTATCTACTGCCAGACGCCATAAACCCGTAAGGGGTGGCCATTTGACTTTGAGTTAGTTGTTTTACGAGGAGGGACACTAACCCTCCACCAACCCACTTGTTGACACGTAGGGAGCACGTATGGTTTGGTTATATGGTTATCACCCAGCGTTGTAAATGGTTTCTTGGCTTACAGGACCTTGCAGTGACAAAAAACATCAACCAACTGTATCGCCTTTAATGTGCTAGGGACTGGTTCAGTCCCTGGAACAGAAAAGGCACCATAGTTCATTGTTGTTTTAAGGCCTGAGGTGCAACTGACAACATAGTGGCCTAAGTAGTAGTAGTAGTAGTTGTTCACTAGGCAATCTGGCCGAACAGCCCCGAGTCCCTAAGGAAGGCCATGGCCGAGACCAGGCTTTCCCACAGAGCTCTCAAGGAGTGTATGTTGTGTTGTTGGCACAGGTGATTGTGTGCATTGCAGTCTTCCATAATGTGCTTATTGGTATGGGTTGCTGTGTTACATTTTGGACAGGCATCAGCGACAGAGTCATCCAGCCTCTTCTGGTAATTTGAGAGGGCTGGATGATGCCCACGTCTCAGTCTAGCCAGGTGGACCCTGTCCTCACGAGGGAGATAGGATTCGGAGGGGTGGATATCGGGAGGCCGTGCATGCAGCTGTGTGTTGTCTTTCAGTGACTGAATGGAGTGGCAAGTGATTTGAGTATGGATATACTTCTGGAAGCTGGTCTGAGGCGGGTGAAGGAGAGATGATGGTATTTGTGTATGATATCACGTGCTGGGTGTTGTTTTGATGTTCCTTGGTATGTGTGGATGAGCTGCCATGTAGTGTAGTGGATGTTGTGGGTTTGTGGAGGCTGCAGTGAGAATTTGGGTGCCTATCATGTCTAGATGATCCTTGACTTTGAGGACTTTGGTTTCTTGATGTAGGTGGTCTGTGGGTTTAGTAGCTGTGCAGCATGTGATTATTTTTAGGGCCTTGTTCTGTATGGTCTGTAGAGTGTTGTAGTGCGTTTTAGTGAGGTTAGGAGCCCAAGCTGGGCTTGCATAATTAATCACTGAATGTATATATTGTTTGTATGTTGTGGTGGTGGTCTCTTTGTTATTTCCTAATGTTGTATGGGCAAGTGACCTCAAGGCATTGAGTCTTGGTGTTAATCTGTCTTCAGTGTTTGTGATGTGTTGTTTAAATGACACTGATTTATGTTACACCAAGAATTTTGTGTGTGTGTGTGTGTGTGTGTGTGTGTGTGTGTGTGTGTGTGTGTGTGTGTGTGTGTGTGTGGTAGGGGAGTGTTCTTTATGGTGAGGTAGGGAATGTGACTGTGTTCTGCTGTCCAGTTTGTGGGTAGGGTCACTGTAGATTTGGCTGGGGCTATTTTGAGTCTGTTTGTGGTGAACCATTCATGTAGTGTGTTGAGGTAAGGTTGGAGGATGTGTGTGGCTGTGTTTGCATTTTGGTGTGTACTTGTAAGTGTTATGTCATCTGCATTGGAAGCTATGTGTATCTGTGGTGTGTGGGGTGTGGTTATGTCATGCATGTATAGGTTAAAGAGTGTAGGGGACAAAACAGGTCCATGGGGGATGCCATTTGTGACGTTTCTGATGTTCGAAGACTGACTGGCAAATGTTACGTGTGCACATCTGCCTGCTTAGTAGTTTGCCAGCCATCTTTTTGTGTTACTGTGCTTGTTTGTGTTGAATATTTTGTTTGTGAGGTTGTGGCAGGGGATGGCATCAAAAGCTTTGCTAATGTCTAGTGTGACTAGGAGTGTTCTGTGTGGTGGCCTAGCTGAATTCATGCCATCAAAAACTCTGTGTAAGGTCTGTAAGAAGAGTGTTTGTGGAGTGTAGTACCCTAAAACCATGTTGTGAAGGGGCTAGAGGGGTGTGAGGTGTAACTAATTGTAGTACCAGTCATTCAGTGACTTTGGAGGGGGTGCACAAGAGTGTGATGGGGCAGTGAGAGGAAGGTAACATGGGGTCTTTGTTGTGTTTGGGGATAGTGATGATAATGCCATGCTTCCAGATGTTGGGTATTTTGTTGTGTGAGTAGCTGTAGTTTGATATATTAGTGAGTGATTGTATGCCTTGTGTTCTAAGGTCTTTAAGGTGTATGTTGCTTATGTTGTCTGGTCCACAGACAGATGAGTGCTTAAGGTTGCCAATGATGTGCTTCGTCTGGTTGTAAGTGAAAAGTGCAAAGTCAGGGTCTGTGGGGAACTGTCTCTTACTTCAGATAATACATTGGTCATCGTGATGGGGGTTTAGATGGCTGACATGTGAAAAGTGATTGATGAGAGTGTTTGTTTGTTGTTTGTTTGAAGGTATGGTGTCTGTTGTTGTGATGGCAGTGCGTGATTGCGTAGTGTTACTGTTGGAGAAGTGTTGCTGTGTAGTGTTTTTTAGAGTTTGCTGGTGTTTGTTTTGGATCAAGTGTTTGGAGATAATTATTCCAGTTTAGTGTTTTCTGTTTTGATATTTTATTGTTTATTTGAGTGTTGAGTTCTTGTAATTGTTATTCGGTGTCTTGTGTATGGGGTGTTGGGGAGTGTCGTTTCGTTTTGTTTCGTTTCTTTTTTAAAGGCTCCAACATGCTTGCATGCGTCGGCCTTGGTCACCTAATGGCGGCTTTCCATGCTGCACGATCCACTGCAGCCTCCCTGTTCAATCCCTTAACCCTGAAGTCACACTTAATGACCTCGTCCCATGTCTTTCTCTGTCTACCCCTTATAACCCCACCCCCAATATCAACACTTCTCACCTTCCTCACCCAATTATCATCCCCCATCCTCTCCTCATGTCCAAACCATCTCAATCTACTTCTCCTCATCACAACACCAATACACTCCAGTCCCATCCTACCTCTCAACTCTTCCATCATGAACCCAGCCCCCCCAGACCTTGGATACAAGGATGCACTGCACATCCACCTAATCATTGTCATTTCTGTACTTCTGAGCTGGCGAATATCCTCCTCCTTCACTGCCCAGGTCTCACTACCATTCAGCATTACACTCCTAACACATGCTGCATACAAAGACCCCTTAGCACATAGGGAGAGTCCTCTCATTGTCAGGAGAGGCAAGAGCTCCCCGAACTTCTTCCAACCACTTCTCACCCTAGCCACAGAGGTAGCTCCAGGACCACCTCCAGCACACAACATGTCTCCCAAATAACAAAACTCTCCCACACACTCAAGAGATTCACCAGCAAGTTCAATTCTTTCACGTCTGACAATCTCCACCTGCTCTCCCCGACACGCCGTACACATAAAATCAGCTTTATCTCACAGTCTACCTCTGATACACTACATCTCTTATGCACCCATTTATCACAAACACCGCACAAGATGGAATTACTTCCCACGCCCTTGTGGCAAACTGCACATGGCCACTCTCCCTCATCTTTAACAATACCGCCACCAACCCTAGATATCATCACTTTTGTTTTGTCTACATTTACCCTTAAGCCCTTGTGCCTCATACCTTCTCTCAACTTCCTAAACCTTTCCTTTGCCTCCCTTTCGTTCTCTGCAATCAACACCAAATCATCAGCATACAACAACTCCCACGGGAGTCCGTTTCTAAAGTCACGGACTCCCGTGGGAGTTGTTGTATGCTGATGAGTTGACTAACGAAGCCTTGAATTTCTGGTGTGAAGTTGGGGTTGTGTCTCTTTCTGGTGCCTCTAGGGAAGTGTCTTTTGTCTGCATTTTAAATAATTGTATTGAAAGTGTGCACAGCAGTGTTGATGTTTGTGATGGGTGTACTGTTTAGTGTTTCGAAGTGTTGTTCTGTTTCAGTTGTGACGGCCTCGCAGTTGGCTTTCTTATAATTAGTGTATGTGTGTCTGTGGCCAACTGGGGTGATTCTGGTTTTGGTAGTGACGATGATTGGGAGGTGGCGAGAGCCAAGAGTTTTGACCACTCTCCAGGATGCAGTGGAGGCAAGGTTTGGGAAACAAAAGGCGATGTCTGGGGGTGATGGGAGGAAGAGGGCTTGGTGTGGGATATGGATATGTTGATGGAGATTATTAAGTATGAAAAGATTATCTGTTTGGGATTATAGTACCAGCCCTCTGTCTGTGACAGGGTTGTTGACATGCCAGGCCAACGCCTTAACGTTGAAATCACCACCAAAGATGATGTTGGGTACGTTAGTGATGTGTATTTGTGGAGAGTAATTGTGTGGTACTGTAGGGGACGATTGTGGGGGGGATTATATGTGTTGGCAATTGTTATGTGTGGTTTGTTACCAGAGCATATTTTAATTGATTGTATTTCTGTTGTGGTGTCATGTGGGAGGAGAAGTGACTTTGTGTGTGCACTGGTATCTGAAAAGTTGATGTATTTGTGTACCAGGGTGATGAGCCCACTGCCACTGCCGTCAGCCCGGTCTTGTCTAATGGTGATGATATTATGAAATGTAGGTGTTTTTTGTGTTCTGTGTAGTTTTGTTTCTTGTAAGATGGCAGTGTGTATGTTTTGTTGTTTGATGAATTGTGCGAGTTCTTGTTTTTCGGTGTTTATGCCATCTATGTTTAATTGAAGGATGTTTATGTTGTGTGTGCGATGTGTGTTGGGTGCTGCAGCACAAGGGGGGGAGGTGGGGGTGGGGGTGGGGGTGGATGGGAAGGGGTAGGAGAAGGTTGTGACGGAGGTAAGGGTTGGGGTGGATTAGATTGGAGTGGAATGGGAGGGGTTGGGGCATTGGATGATGTGGGAAGGATTGGTAAGTTAGGCTGAGGAGATGTGGAGCAAGTAGGAGTAGGGTTTGTCGGGGGGTTAGTGGGTGAGGGGAAGGAGCATAAGGAGCAGATCCAGGTGTTTGTGTAATGTTTTCTGGATGCAAGTGTTGTGCAGGTGTAATGGGTCCACTTCTTGTAGGAATTGCACTGAACTGGACCCTCTGTCTGTTGGCTCAAAGTGATAGGTTTTGAGCATGTTGGACATGTGTATTTGATGGTGGGTCCTGGGTTGCTTTGAATGTCCCTGGCTAGAAGAAGCTGTCAAGAAATGACCACCAGGAAGTCATTTCTCAGTGTGGAAAAAACAGTGTTGTTGTGCCTGTTGTGTTGAGAGATGTGGTACTTGCCCGGGAGACCAAAGCCCCGTGAGGGGCCGAGGGGGTTTGTGGTGGTTTAGCCCCCATACTGTCCTCCTCCTCTTCTGCTTTGACAGCCTGTGGAGGGTAGACCCATGTTGAAGACGCCACCACTTCAGGTCCAGTCGCCTGAGTTTAGTCATCAACATATAACATTTATGACTCCACAGGAGATTCTTCAGTTACTGGTAGGACTTGTGACTCAAGGTGTTTGGCCTGGGAGTCGGGAGTGGAGTAGGATTGTCACATGCATCACCCTTGGTATGACTGCCTCGCCTCTAGGCATGTTTCTGACTGCACTCCTTGTTGTCTAAATTGTTCTAGATGATAGTCCAAATGTGCTTTAGGACACTGTTGCCATTTTGCCAGAGAAATATATCAGCCCCTTGTCATTTGTTATAATACTCAGAGGATGCACACCATATTACCATAGACAGTCCATGGAAAGTTGAAGACCTCTCCCATCTTTTTCCATTGTGGCCCCTTGTGTGTTAGGCTGTTCTTTCAAATCTCAGCAGGTCTCTGAATTTCGTATCCACTGCTCATTCAGTGGCCACCCATGAACTCCATGAACATTCCAAGTCTGGTGAAGGAGTCACAAAATAATTAACGTGAAGTAACACCATAGAGTGAAGACTGTGAGACCATTCTACTGGCTATATAGCAATGATTGAGCCCTTTGAACCACTAACCTCTTGTGTCATTGTTAAATATAGTTATTTCTGGGATGGATGAGCTGTGAATATTGGCTTAAATGATGAGTGTTTGGAGGTGTGGCCCATTTTGTTTGGCACTCTAATGATGGTTACGTGTATTCTGCAGGCTATATTATAATAATTGCATCGTTTGAATCACTAACCTCTTGTGTAATTGTTAAATATTGATGGGATGGATGAGCCATGAATAATGACTTAACTCATGAGTGGTTGGAGGTGTGGCCCATATTGTTTGGCACTCTGATGATGGTTATGTGTATTCTACTGGCTGTATTATAATGATTGAGCCCTTTGAACCACAAACCTAGTGTGTAATTGTTCATATAGTTATTTCTGGGATGGATGAGTTATGAATGATGGCATAAATAATGAGTGATTGGAGGTGTGGCCCATTTTGTGTAGTGCTTTGATGATGGTTATGCTTTTGTTTTCCTTTTCCTTTATATATATATATATATATATATATATATCCTGTCCACTTCATTTATGGTACAGTATTGGGAATAGAGTTAACATATGGGAGAAAGAACGAATTCTTGTTCGTAGGGATAGGGGTATCTTGGAATAATCACCCATGTCCTTCCTTGTAGAACTTAAAGAGATGAATTGAAGTATGATAGAAATGAAATAAATTGGATGGAAGTGGTGAAATGTAAGAGAATGGAAGGGGTACAGGCAGAAAAGGTTGGAAAGAGGTAAAGAAAGAGAAGAAAGAGGGGACATGGTTGCTGTCTATTGTAATTTAGTTGGATTTTTTTTTTTCTAATCCATTGTTTTACTTTTTTGTCCTTTTTTCTCATCTCTTTCTTCCATTGTCCTTTCTCTCTCTTGCCCCCTCCTTTTTTTTTTTCTTACCTTTTCCTTCCCTTTTGCTTCTTTCATCCTCCTTCAAACTCGTCCTTCTTTTCTCCTATCCTTTGCTGGCCTTTACAGTCTTCGTCATCATCATCATTGTCATCGTCGGTTTGTGTTAGTTCATTGCAAAATAAGGATTTTCTTATTCTTTTGTAGCTGATGGTTGTTAGCCAGATCCACACTGGGCATCCTTCTGTAAGTCTCTCTGCCTTCCTCTTCCTTTCCCATCACTCTGGGTTACCATTGTTATCATAGTTATTCTTCAGTTATGTGCTTTGTGATAGACAGTATATGTGGCCTAACCTGTCCATTTCTGCTACAGTAATTTCAGTTAGTTGTAGTATTTTATTTGCATATGTTCCCTTATTTAAAAAAAAAAAAAAAAAAAAAAAAACTCATATCCCTCCATGTGAAAGCTAACATAATCTTTCAGCAACAGTCCAATTAGGCTGCCCCCTGAATGTACACTCCAAAAACTTAGCATGGCTCCAGATTAATGATACATCTTTACATTATACCCATCTTTTGTGTCCAAAATTTGTTATTCATGTACACTATGCACTGGGTTTTGTGCTTCTTTATTACATCTGTTTCATAAAACTCTCAGTTTTTCCTCCCCATCCCTGAGAGAGAGAGAGAGAGAGAGAGAGAGGCAAGTATTGAAATGACAGTTGCCAACATTAAGATATTTATTGACATTTCAGTTTAAAGACCATGCCATGCTCTCTATACACGTTTAATACACACACAAATTATTTCAATGCTTATGCTATAGAGACCTTAAATTTATATACAAACATCGCATAGTTTACCTGAAGACAGCACACATTGCTCCTAATGTCTAGAATACTTCAGCAAGCATAACTTTTGTAGATGATGCCTCCTTATATTATATTTATATATATAATTCCTAACCAAATAGTGGTACATGTAATACAGTACTGCTGAAACATTCAGTACAGGGTACATTAGGTAATGCATATGTAATGTATTATGTATATGAAACTGACTTGAATGACCATGAATACACATGTTCCTCATTTTGTGTGATACTGAGATTTATAAGGGTAACATCTAGGTTATTATTTCTAGAGATTACCATAGACTAATTTGAGTAGACCAAAAGTTAGGGCTTTATAATGTGTTGTTATGAGAGGCTAGGTTTAGTAAGGTTTGATAGTTATATTATTCTAGTCTATGCAAGTTGGGGTAGGCTGACAGTGTTGAGGATTGGTTGGATGCCAGTGCTCGTGTGATAAGGTTGTAGTACTGTCACAGGTACCATTAGCACCATTTGGGGGGCAGCATTTATATTAGTTTTCTTTATAATTTTTCATTTTATATTCCCATCTTTTATTTTGTGAGCACTTAACCAAGAGTGTATTCTTTACTGAGATCACTAATAAAGTTACTATATTATGAAGTATTTGGGAAATGAGTGTAACTGTTAGAAACATAAATACAGTATTGTAAAGTCAGAGAGATGGTTTAGGTTTGATTGGCTATACAGTAATTAGAAAATTATACTGAAACTGAGTTAACAACCAGCTAAAATTACTATAGATAGAAAGATTAATAGCAGTTACTTAATTTACAGGCTGAACACAGTTTGGCATACCTAAAATGTAGAATGTTTACTTGTAACAGTACAGGGTCAGAAATATTTAAAAGTCAGAATTTAGTAAGTAGGGAGCCACATTCTAGGGCTCACCTAGTTAAGTGTTATGCATACTTTTAATTTGAAGAATTTGTCACATTTGTCAATGGAAATACTGCAGCTCAAGTCCTTTGGTTGAAGCTTCATGAGTGGAGGTTATAGTACAAGCCAGCAGCTTTGTAAGTGAGGCTCCTCCATTTAAAAGACTGATGTTTAAAAATCTGTAAAAATGGAATGCAAATATACAACTGTTGAGTCCCTTAAAGCATTAGCTCCATGATTCAGGAGAATTTTATTTTTCTTGCTACCTCTAGACAGTATTGAACTTAGGAGAGACCTCTTGAAGGGAAAGGGTTAATGAAAGCTATATCTAACCCTTCCTGTTCAAAATGTTTATTGTAAAATGAATAAAAACATCTGAGATAGCAGGAGCAAACCAAAAATTTGTCACAGGGGTGAATGAGTTAGTGTTGTGTCCAGCAAGCTGAAGTTCAGGTTAAGTGTGTAAGGAGAGGGTGCGTGAGTTAGCGTGTTGAGTCACCACATTTGAAGCACTGACATTCGGCGGGTTCCCTTAGTTTCACAGAAAGTTGACCACGGTCACCGGTGATCCTGGCACCATCTGGGTCATAGCAGTGAGAGAGCATCACTTCCCGAGCCCTCAGGTGCGTTTCACGACAGCAGCGGCAGTGCTAAAGGGTAGGAGCAGGAGGTGAGGATTTGGGACCTTGTTTGGAATGAAACAGAAATGACACTGGAGCCTGTAGAGTGTGATAAGGAAGTGTTAACCCCAGTATGAAGTGACATTGGGGCTTGGAGAGAGTGATGATGGAACTGTTAACCCCTTTACTTCGATGATAACTTTTGTATTTTTGTCTTGTTACCACCAAACAATTTACTTAGCTTAGGAGAACCCCTCATTGTGAAGCTGTTTTTGAAAGTTATATTGCATCCTTCCAGTTCAAAATGTCTAGAGATAAATAAAATCATTTTATGACAACAAAAATAAATTACAAAAAGACCATCGTAGTGAGGGGGGCTGATAGCCTCCCTAAGCGGTTTTACTTGGCGGGATACAAATTGACTGATGGTTGCCAGTATCTGTCTGTCTATCTATAGCCAGACGTCATAATCCTATGTGGGGTGGCCTTTTGTCTTTGAGTTAGTGTAGTTGTGTCACAAGGAGGAGCACTGACTCTCTGCCACCCCACTTGTTGGCACATAGGGAATACGTATGGGTTGGTTATACGGTTACCACGCGGTGTTGTAAATGGTGGTGAGGTTGAGAGTAAAAAAAGTGAAAAGAACATTGAGAGAGATGAAGTGAAACAGGGGAGACAGAAAAGGAAAGTGAAGAAAACAGGAATCAGGAGAATAAGATGTATAACAAGAATAAAAATGCAAGAAGGCATGTAGGTGAGAGAGAATGAACAGTCATGTGTAAAGAGAAAGAAAGGAGAGAGGAATATAGAAAGGTGGACAGGAAAGAGGCAAGAAGAGAAGGCTGTGTGCATGTGTGGGCAAGTAAGTACAGTGTCAGTAGCTAGGTAAATAAGGTACTACTTCAGGTAAAGCATACAGGGATGCTGGCTATCCTTGCATATACCTTGAGGAATCCTGATGGCGTGTTTACTGAGGGCTGGACCTTAGAAACACATGCCCCCTCACACTTGTTGACAGCTACATCCTCCTCACAGGTTCGCTTAACTCGGCCACCGTCGTCATATTCCTCTGTCGGTGGCAGGGAGGTACATATTAGGAAAGTGGTAGGGATTAGGAGGAAGTGAGACAAGGGACAGTGGTGTTGGGATAGAGGGGGGCAGGGTAGCCTAGATTTAACCAAGACTGCAAAATATTTTGGCTTCAACTAACACTGAATTGGATATGAACAGTAGCCATAGTAGCAATACTTTTAAAGTTGGGCCTTAGTAGCCATTATATTATAAATATAACCATCAGTATCAGACAATACAGCATATTGTTGTACAGTTTTTTAGTAGAGTACAGCCTTAGAAGAGGTACATCAGATTTGGAAAAAAAAAAAAAAAAATTGTTGCTGCCATAAACCAGCTTTAGTGAAAAATTAGTGTCTTAAGTGACAGACAGCATTTTGGTGTTGTTTAATTAACTGTACTGCCCTTTAGTTGCTTTTACATTAATTTTCTGCATTTTTTAAAATGGTAGAATCTGATGGTTTAATATAATTTAGTATTCTGGCCGTACATATGTAATTTCTTACACTGTACTGTATAAAATGGTGTGAAATATGGTACTAGTGTCAGTTAACCCCTAAAACGCGGCTGTGTACGGCCGATCCCCCCGCTGTGGCGGGGTTGTAGCGGGGTCTGAGTACCTGTGGGAAAATATTTGCCAAAAATCATAGATTAACCCTAGAGCATTAAAATTTTTATGGCATATAGTACTTACATTCAGCTTTCTCCTGAGCCACATGTTGAGCCTTCGTTGATTACCCAAGGACTTGTGGAGACTTGCAAAGTTGGGTAACCAAATCTTCACTTTCACACCTCCAGCAACCCGGTTTCCCCTCTATCACAGCCTCATTCTGTCACAGTAAACTTTATACTACAACGTAAAGGTAGTTAGGAATCCGTATTTGTACAATAAGCACTGAAAATAAGGCTAAAATCAACGGAGCGTACGGCCGACATGCACTGTGGCGGCGGTCTTCCCGTCACTCAACAAACATTTCCATTTTCACAGCTAAAAACATGTATACTACATTATTTTCAATCATATTACTTCCCAAAAGATCACCACGGCGCGCTTTTTATTCTGCCTTACGTCCGCCACTTTATTCTCGTTCCTGTCGGCCGCTTGCACTGACTGGGAAGAGCTAGAACTCGCCATAATCTCACTTTGAAAGCCTGCAGTAAACTGACGCTAAACAGAGGCAAACCATGAGAAAAAAGCTAGTGTTACAACTGGGGAAACAAGCGTTTCCTAGTAGCATAAACTGCTTGTGAGAGGAGATCGCAGATTTACAGTTCTGAGCGCTCAGAGCGCTGCCATGTATCACAGCCAGGCTGGCCGGGCCGTGGTGGTGGGGGGACGGGGGAAAACGCGATATTTGGCAACAACTGAGGTCAGTAGTACAAAGGTAAAGTATGCTAGTTGTAGCTAGAGGGTGGTGGTACTGATAGACAATACCAGCTGGAGCCTGCTTGCCCGCGGTTATTCAAAATTTACTAAAATCGCAAACGCGACGACCCGCCGTCCTGCCCTTATGGCCGAGCGTCGCAAACGCGACGATCCGCGTTTTAGGGGTTAATAAAAAAGTACTGTATCATCTCAAAAGTTCCTCCCAGGCATAATATTGTACAGTGGTGTGTAACTAGTGGTCCATGGAGATTTTAATTGGTTCACAAGAAAATTGTCTCACACACACACACACACACACACACACACACACACACACACACACACACACACACACTGCTCGCTGGTGCAGTGATAACATTCTCGTTTGCCAACTGGTGGACGGGAGTTTGCGCCCCGCTCAGGTTGCGAAAAGTTTCACTGACGATGTGGGTGGTTACTGTCCCCCTTGAGCAAGGGGACAGGTGTGTGCGTGTGTGAAGGTCAGAGCCTTGCCCTTAGATCGGACTATATGAGCTCTCAGCTCCCTTCCGGGAGGGTAAAAGCTGACGATCACGACTATCAAGTGATCATGACCGACCCGGTGAATTACACACACACAACATATGAATACCATTTCATTACATGGATGAGGAGATGATGAAAAAATTGATAGTGGCCATGATCTGCCGCAGGTTAGAGTATGCAGCAGTAGTGTGGTCCCCACACAAAAAGAAAGATATAAACAAGATTGAGAGAATACTAAGAACAGCAACCAAGATGGTCCCCAGTCTGGCAGTTCTGTCATACAGAGAGAGACTGGAAAAGCTGAATTTGCCTTCCTTAGAAAAAAGGAGAGAGAGGGGCAATATGATGGCAGTGTTCAGGACTATGATGGGAATAGATAAAATTGACAGAGAAGATCTGTTTGTATGAGATACGAGAGTAACAAGAGGACACGGAATGAAACTGAAGAACCCAAGCTGCTTGAATGATATCAAGAAATATAGTTTTCCTTATAGATGCATAGACCTGTGGATTAGCCTGGACAAAGAGATTGTCCAGTCTAAAAACTTAAACAAGTTTAAAGCAAAATGTGACTTACTGAGAAATAGAGACTTGACCCCATGAGCGT
>NC_137015.1:31314630-31342130 GCF_032717465.1 Coenobita brevimanus
CTGTGGAGTGCAAATTGGCAGTTGAAACTGGCGGTCAAAAATGGCGTGGTGCAGTTAAGAACAATGTGCAGTGTTAAACAATTATAACTCACAGTGCAAAGAATTAAGTGCAGCACAACACTGGATTACTGTATGTGCTTCAAGAGCATTTTCACCACTGCCAAATCCTTAGAAAAGGCGGCCACAGACGTGCTGTAAGTACCCTGGCTGAGGTACAGTCACTTCTAATTCCTCATTCTTTGGTTCCTTTTCATTTATTTCATGTTCTATGTCCATTATTGGTGTTAATAGAGTCTTAAATAGGTTTAAATAGGCGCTATGCATGCTTGGTAAGGAGTTATTTAGGTGGCTTTCAAAGTTAGACTGGATTAGGGTCCTTAAGTACCAGTCCAGGGGCCAGGGGCCCACTTTCCGGATGGGACCACTTTCCGGACATGCCTTTGGCTGTATTACATTGGATAGTAGAGGGATTACTGTACAGTAATCCCTGTGAGACCCTCATGCCCAAGTCTCGGACACCCCAGTTCCTGGAGATTTTGGGCCTAGGCCTTCGGAACCCCAAAATGGCCAAAAAACGTAAAAGAGCTAAAAAAAAAAAAAAAAAAAAAAAAATCTGACATTTTTTCGGCGTGTGGCGCCGAACAGCTGTGTTTTGCTATGTATGCACAAGGCGACGCTGCCTCCTCCTCATTTCCCGCGCACCCATCATCATGAGTGCACGCTTGTCACCATGGCCTGCCCACATGCTCGTTTTTGTGGTGGTGCCCTACCTGGTGCATGCCCTGTTGTTGCTCTGCTGCCTCTTATTCGTGTGTGTGATGATGGCCCCACCGCCTGAGAAGAGAAAACGAATTGTTCTGACTCTGAAGAAGAGGGAGATATTGGAGCAGGTGGATGCGGGATGACCATCCCGCATCCTCCAAGAATTCAACCTGGCCAGCTCTACCTTGCTTGATATCAAGAAATCCCAGGACAAACTCACCCACTACACAGCTGATTTCACATCGAAGATCAAACGCAGTGTGCAGGGAAAGATTATATACTCTCCCCAGTTTATAGAAATCGACCGCTCCGTGCTGATTAGGTACCATCAACAATGTGCTGCTGATGTGCTGGTGCATGGTATGGAGTTGAAGGCTGCTGCTGAGAAGTTTGCAAGGTTACATGACACCCCAAACGTCAGGGCATCTGAGGGTTGGCTCTTCGTTTTCAAGTTAAGACATGGACTTACCAACCGTAGGGCCCATGGTAAAGCTTTGGACATCAACGAGGAGGGAGTAGAACAGTTTCAGCAGGTGGTGAAGGGCTTGATCGACAGGGAGGGCCTCACTCTCAGTCAAGTCTACAACACTGACGAAACTGGTCTATTCTATCACTTGCTGCCAACAAACATCCTAGCAGAGGAGACTGAGAAGCGTGTACCTGGCCGCAGGCTCTCCAAGCAGCAGATATCTGCTTTGTGTTGTGCCAGTGCTAACATCATGCACCAGATTAAGCCTGTTATTGTTGGCCGTGCAAAGCAGCCTCGGTGCCTTCGTCGAGTGATGGATGTCCTTCTCGATGTGTGGTACCATTCTGTGAAGGCTTGGTTCACAGCCAAGATCTTTAAAGACTGATTTCACCAGCACTTCATCGAGGAGGTCATCCATTATCAGTTGAAGACACTGGGAATCCCACATGATTAGGTAAATGCTCTCCTTCTCATGGCCAATGCTCCTGCGCACCCGTTTGACAAGAAGTTGGTGGCTGAGAATGGCCGCATTAGGTGCTTGTTTTTGCCACCCAATACTACTGCTCTCATCCAACCAACGGACCAAGAAATGATTGTGGCAACGAAGAGGCTGTACCGTCGGAAGTTCCTGGACAAGGTGATGGTTGTTCTTGAGGACGAGGACGAGGGCAGGGAGGGACGGGACATGTGAGGCCAGTGGACTGTGGAAAACCTTTGCTGCTACAACCTCAAGTCAGCCATCTACAACTGGGCCAGTGCATGAGGGAAGTCTCTGTCAAGACTCTGGAAGGTGGTTGGTCTTGTCTGCTTCTTGGAGCCAATGTGGTGCACGACTTTTTAGGTTTTGACGTGGATGACTTCCATGCTCGTCTTTGTGCTGCTGGCAATGAGGTGGATGTGGACAAAGTGCGTGAGTGGTTGGATGATGACAAGGGCGATCCTGGGTATCAGATCATGTATTTACCTATTTGTATTTACCTATTTGTAGTACAGTATACAGGAATTGAGCAATGCTCGTGTTGTCCTGTCTCCATGTCCACATTTATCAAGTCTACCTTTACACACATGAATGTTTTTCTCATGCACCACCTATTTGTCTAAGTCGTTCCAAATATTTAAGAATATACCTAATTGTGATGTACACGGAATGTACTATGCTCGTGGGTTTCCGTCGCTGTTTCTCAATAAGTCGAATTTAACTTTAAACTCGTTTAAGTTTTTAGACTGGACGATCTCTTTGTCCAGGCTATTCCATAAGTCTATACTTCTGTAAGGAAAGCTATATTTCTTGATATCCTTCAAGCAGCTTGACTTTTTCAATTTCATTCCATGTCCTCTTGTTGCTCTCTTATTCCATACAAACAGATCTTCTTTGTCAATTTTATCTACTCCCACCATGGTCCTGAACACCGCAATCATGTCTCCCCTCTTTCTCCTTTCCTCTAACGAAGGCAAATCCAGTTTTTCCAGCCTCTCTCTGTATGACAGGTCTGTCAGACTGGGGACCATCTTGGTTGCTGTTCTTTGTATTCTCTCAATCTTGTTTATATCTTTCTTTTTGTGTGGGCACCACACTACCGCTGCATATTCTAACCTGGGGCGGATCATGGCCACTATCAATTTTTTCATCATTTCCTCATCCATATAATGAAATGCTACTCTTATGTTAGTCAAGAGCTTATAAGTCTCTCCAACTATCTTGTTAATGTGCTTTTCTGGTGACAAACTATCTTGGACCAGCACTCCCAAATCTTTCTCTTCTCTCCTTTTTGTGATTAATTCATTACCCAAAAAATAATTCAGTGATGGTCTCCTGGTACTTTTACCCATTTCCAATATTTTACATTTCTTTACATTAAATTTCATTTCCCACGTCCGGCTCCAATTGTGTATCCTATCCAAATCCTCCTGCAGTATTTTACAATCCTCCTCAACCTCTATCTTCCTCAAGATCTTTACATCATCAGCAAACAGACTCGCATAACTGTTCACTCCATCTACCATATCATTTACGTAAATCAGGAACATTACTGGCGCCAACACTGAGCCTTGAGGGACTCCACTTGTTACTTCCCTCCATCCAGACATCTTTTCCTTTATTACTGTCCTCATTTGTCTGTCTCTCAAAAAGTCTCTCATCCATTCCAGAAGTTTCCCCTTTAGTCCTCCTATATATTCTAGTTTCCACATTAGTCTCTTATGAGGTACCTTGTCAAAGGCCTTCTCTAAGTCTAAGTACACACAATCCACCCAACCATCTCTCTCCTGTACCACATCAATTGCTCTTGAGTAAAAGCTCAACAAGTTTGAAACACATGACCTTCCACTTCTGAATCCAAACTGACATTCAGCCAAAATATTCATCTCTTCCAGATATTTTATCCACCTGTCTTTCAGGATTCTCTCACACAATTTTGCGACCATGCTGGTTAGAGACACTGGTCTATAATTCAGGGGTTCTTCCCTGTTTCCTCCCTTGTAAATTGGTACCACATTTGCCCTCTTCCATTCTTTTGGCACTTTCCCCTCTTCCAGTGAGCATACAATTAAGCTGTGAATTTTATCCGCCAGTTGTTCTCTGCATTCCTTCAGTACCCAATTAGAAATTCCATCAGGTCCTGGGGCTTTCCTTACATCTTGAGTTTCCAGTAATTTATACACTTCCTGCACCTCCACTTTTATATCTTTCATCACCGGAATATTTCTAATCACTCCCTCCCCTTCCACAAGCTCCTTTTCTTTAGTGAAAACTGACTGGAAACGTTTGTTCATTATTTCTGCTTGCATTGCCGCATCCTTAAAGACCTCTCCATCTACTTTCAGCTTGGTGATTCCTTCCTTTTGTTTCAGTTTACCATTAACAAATCTATAAAACAATTTGGGTTCATCCTTGCATTTGTCAATTATACCTTTTTCAAAATTCCTTTCTTCTTCCCTACGTATTCTTGTGTATTCGTTTCTTGTTCTTTTATATTCTTCCTTTGTTCTCTCGTTACCTCTCTTTCTCCAATTGTTCCACGCCTTATCTCTCTCTTTTTTGGCTATCATACACCTTCTGTTAAACCACTCCTTTTTCCTGTTTTCTTTCCCTCTTACTCTTGGTACAAATTTTTCCACTCCCAAATTATAGAGGTCTAGAAAGATATCCCACTTCCTCTGTATCTCTCTTGTTTCTCTGAATTTTCTCCAATCCGCATTTTCAAAAAAGTTTCTCAAGCCTGTAAAATTTGCTTTGCCAAAGTTGTATCTTCCCTGTCTATGAAGCTCGTCTCTTGGCTCGACGTTTCTTATTAACATCTGGAACTCAATGACCACGTGATCACTTTTTCCCAAAGGACAGAGATATTCCAATGATTCTATTACATCGGGTTCTTTGGTGAACAGTAAATCTAACCTTGCTGGTGTGTCCTCACCTCGAAACCATGTCTCTTCTTTGACCCATTGCGTCATCACATTATTCATTATTATATTTAATAACATAGTGCCCCACGAATCCTCGCAGCCTCCCGAGTACCATTCCTCCCAGTTCACCTCTTTACAATTAAAGTCACCCACCAAAATTATATTATTGCTTTTCTCAATTATTTTTTGCAAGTAGCTAGCCACATCTGACAACATCTCATGGTATTCGTCATCCTTCCATGCTCTCGTCTTTGGGGGAACATACACTACCGCCATATCTCTCTTAACATTCTCTCCAGTTTCTAATTTCATATATATCACTTCAGCCCTGCCTTCTCCCATTTCCACAGTATCTACATTTATGTTGTTCTTCACTGCTATCATCACTCCTCCTCCCTTTTTTTCTTTTCTGTCTTTTCTTCACAGTTTGTATTTACCATCTCCCAAATGAACATCAATATCTTCTCTTAATTTGGTCTCTACAAAGCACATGACATCAGGTTCATGTTCTCTCAAGAAATCATTAATTTCGATCCTTGTCGATATGAAACCATCAACATTAGTATATATCACCTTCAAATTATTTTTGACATTATTAGTACCCTCTTCTCTCCTACTCTCTGTCCGTACCACTTCCTCAACTTCTGATCTTTCACAACCATCCCCCCTAGTTTCCTTCACTTCTATTTCCTTAAATACCATTTCCTTACTTTCATATCCAATACTCTCCAAAAAAAAAGTATTACGTTCTTCCTCTGTCCTCTTATCATTTTTTTCCATTACTTCTTCCTTTAATGATTTTAAAACTTCTCTTTCTTCTTCATTCAGATCTTTTCTTATTATAATATTTTCCATCCCCGCCTCTTTGCTTAATTTCCAGGTCACTTTAAGTATCTCATTTATTACACTTTCTGATGTAAACTTGACTCTCATTGGTCTTGTTTCCCCTTTCTTATAAGGCCCTATCCTCCTTACTTCCTCAATTTCTTTTACCCACTTGTCTCCTTCGGGGTCAATCTTGCCTAATATTCCTCTCACCATGTTCGTGTCTCTCTCGAGTCTTGCGAACCTAACCTTTTCTTCCTCTTCCCTGTTTCCAAATACTACCACACATCTATTCCTTTCTACAGTTTCTCTCACTATTTTGTCTTTTTTCTTCAGTATTTTCACTACATTTTCTTCCATTTCTTTCTTGTTCATTTCCCTTTCTTCCTGGATGATCTCTCTTAAGCTGACCACTTCTTTCTGTTCTTCTTCTACGTGTGCCCACTTTGCCTTATGTTCTTCTAATACATTACTCACCTTCTCTGTTTTATTAGTACTCTCTTCAAGTTTCCTCCTCAGTTCAACATTTTCCCTCTTCAAATTCCTAATCTCTTCATTGGCTGTTTCGTTGGACTGGATTAGACTCTGTATGGTGGTTTCCGTATTTCCTGATACATCCTTTATCACTAGATTCTCTACTTTTTTTTCGAGTTCACTAATCCTCATAATTAATGTTTTCACCAGGTCCATGACATTAGTATTAGCATCAAAACCATGAAATTCCATTCCCTCATTGTTTACGTTTTCGGCCATGTTTAATGTAAAGTACCTAAACAGCTGTTACCGAATAAGCCACAAAAATTCATGTATATTATTGCCAACAAATCTTTACATTTTTGGTAGTTTACTAACTTTCATTATTTTAAATTTAAAGAAAGACCCTAGGAGACAGGACAGACAAAATTCCTGAAACTACTCAAGGTTAGGAGCGATGCCTTGGACGTCCGCTCTCTCCGGCTGTTCGTGTGTGTGTGTGATATCGAGATCGCATCATCAGTTGCAGGTACAACTACCCAGCTTGAAGATTCCAATGAGGACAGCGAGGATGATGACTCCTCTCAGTATGCCACTACTCCAGCCATCCGCAAGCTGAGTGCATTCCGGGAGCATGTCGAGTTTGTTCTGGACTACCTTGAACACCCGGACTGCGTCCGGGAGATGGGGCCTATGGGACTTGTGGAGGAAGTATGCGCTTTTAGGCAGCACATCATCACTCACCAGAATTGCTGTTCCTTACGTCAATCAACCATTGACTGTTTCTTCAGGCCCGTGACCCCCACCGTGCCCAGCCCTGGCTCCATACCACTGCCTCACTTAAGACCTGCCTTCCACCTCTGAGCCACAGCCCAGCACATCAGCTATGGTGGAGTCGCCACTGGACATGAGTTTGTGGCTTTCTTCGGAGTCATCTGTAGTGAGTAGTCCATCACCACGTCCCAGCGACGCACCCCTCGGCCACCTGCAACACCTACTCTCGGACTCTGACAGTGAAAAAACAACAAAAACTCGCCACTAGACTGCACGGGAAGTTACAGTGTTGTGCAGTGTTAAGATTTTAGAATTCAGAGGGCAAAGGATTAAATGCAGAGTGCTGCTGTACACTGATGAGTTTCAAGTGCAGAGCAAGTATGAAAAGAATGTGCAGTGTTAAGAAATTAGAATTCAGAGTGCAAAGGCTTAAGTGCAGAGTGCAACGCTGGTGAGTTTCAGGTGCAGCGCAAGTAGGAAAAGAATACGCAGTGTTAAGAAATTAGAATTCAGAGTGCAAAGGATTAAGTGCAGTGCAACACTAAATTACTGTATGTGCTTCAGGTGCACCTTTGTACTGTCAGAGTCTGAGAGGAGGCGGGTTATTCTTCGCGACGGCCACGGACGTGTTGTAAGCATCCTGAATACTGCTAAATATTTTCCATGAGTTATTTAAGAGGAGCCTGTGGAGTCACATGGAGAGACAGGCTGACGAATGAGGATATAAAGGAGCGTTGTGGTGTTGATGTGGATGTGATAGGAAGCGTTATGAGGAACACACTGAGGTGGTTTGGCCATGTGGAGAGGATGGAGGGTGAAAGACTGACGAAGAGAGTGTATGTGAGTGAGGTGGAGGGGGAAAGAGGGAGGGGGAGGCCGAGGATGAGATGGAGAGATGGGGTGGAGAGGTATATGAGAGAGGAGGGTGTTAGTTGGGAGCAGGGGAGTGAAATGGCGGGGGACAGGACGACTTGGAGGTGATTTGTTTGTGGCCACCCCAAACGGGATTGAGGCGTCTGACAATAGATAGATAGATAGATAGATACATTTTCCATGATCACCTCTATATCCTCAATTTGTGGTTCCTTTTTATTTATTTCATACTTTCTGTCCCTTATTTGTGTGAATAGGGTCTTAAATAGGTGTGCTACATGTCTGGCAGGAAGTTATGTAAGTGTTTTTCTGAGTTAGGCTGGGTTAGGGTCCGGAAGTACCTGTCCAGGAGGCATTTTCCCAAGTCCCGGACAAACCCAAGTTCTGGACATGTCTTTGGCTCTGTTACGTTGGGTTTTGGAGGGATTACTGTATATATATTGTTATGTCCCCATCCCACACTGCCACAGGCTTCAACAACAGTAGTTCAGTATAGGTAGGACTTTATCCAGTGAGTTGTTCTTCCTATGGTCAGCCTTTCGGTACGCAACAAGAAGATCAGCTCAGGCATGGTCAGTAAACACTGGCTTCCCAAGTTCACGGTCTTTATTCAACAAATAATTACACTTAATGCTTACCGACTACACTTCTCTGATTTCACAAGTACTGGAGCCATACAGTCTTCACAACTGACACTGAACTGCACTGACACAAAAACTGAAATGACATTGACTGCTC
Source organism: Coenobita brevimanus (assembly GCF_032717465.1). Lineage (NCBI taxonomy): Eukaryota > Metazoa > Arthropoda > Malacostraca > Decapoda > Coenobitidae > Coenobita > Coenobita brevimanus. The sequence continues at coordinate 31,322,948 of NC_137015.1, forward strand.
TAGGCTCTTCCACCTCCTGAACCCATCCATGGCCGCTGGCGTCAAATGACATTTAGCTGATAAATGGCGGCAGGCGTCGTTTGAGCTCAGCTTATAAAAAACGGTGAAAATTTTTGGGAAGTCACCAAACGTTCTTAACTTCTTCAAACTGACCTACACTACACCCCCATACATCCCATCAAGCAGTTCAGAGCCTGCTGCTGTGATGAGCGGATTTTCGATTTTTTCGCTTGTGGCCATGCCAAAACAAGCACAGCTACACCCATTATCTTGACCCTGACTGAAAACATCATTTTTGTCCTCCCTTGCAAAATGCACACAACCACCCTACTTATGATTGTGAATAAATACAGGCATAAACATAAAAGACATGATAAAAGAAAAATACATTTTTGTCTTGGTATCTTTGCCTATTTGCTCCGGTTTGTTGTACTGGTTTGGATCATTAGATGCAGTGCAGCTTGTAGAAAACTGTGAAAACTTTTGGGAAGTGAACGAACATCTGGGACATGAGACTGACCTTCACTTCATGTTCTCACACCTCATTTGTCAGTTCACCTGCTGCCGTGATGAGTGGATGTACAATTTTTTCGCTCATGGCCTGCCTAAACAAGCACAACTACACCCATTATCTCGACCCAGACAGAAAATATCATCTTTCTCCTCCCTTGCAAAACACACACAACCACCCTGTTTATGATATAAGTAAACACAGGCATAAACAAAAAAGACATGATAAGAAAAAAATACATTTTTGTCCTGGTATCTTTACCTGTTTAGTGGTAGGTGGGGGCACTCACCATCCACTCACTCGATGTAGTGCTGCTCTTGGGTGTCTGCCCTTTCCTCCCCTGCATCCTTCTCTCCTTCCATCCTTTTCTGTCTTTCTTTCCTTCATTCGTTCCTTGTCCTTCTTCCTACGCTTGACTTTACATTTCCTCTTCTGTTTTTCCTTCTTTCATTCTTTCCTCTTCCTTTTTCCTGTGGGTGACTCTACACTGAGCGACAAGCCAAGTGGTTTCCTGTACACCATGAAACCGTTCACTACGCTGGGTGGTAACCATATAACCAAATTTTGGCACCTGGTGGTTTAATGGGTAATTGTTGTGCTTCAGTCGGATTGAGCATGTAAAGGTTTATATCCAAGGGATGGTTGGGGTTGATTGCTCATGTAATGCCACTCAGGGATGAGTGAGGCTGGTCACTCTCATCTTAAATGTCGGGGCCAACTGCCTAGCCTTGGGCTCCTACGCTCCTCATGGAGCAATGTAGGATTGGATGATGGATGGATTGTTTTCGTTTTTAAAGGTTCCAACATGCTTCCATGTGTCGGCCTTGGTTACCTAATGGCGGCTCTGCACACTGCACGATCCATTGCAGCCTCCCTGTTCAGTCCCTTAACCCTGAGTCACACTTAATGACCTCATCCCATGTCATTCTCGGTCTACCCCTCATAGTCCCACCCCCAGTATTAACACTTCCCACCTTCCTCACCCAATTATCATCCCCCATCCTCTCCACATGTCCAAACCATCTCAATCTACCTCTCCTCATCACAACACCAACACACTCCAGTCCCATCCTACCTCTCAACTTTTCCATCGTAAACCCAGCCCCTCCAGGCCTTGGACGCAGGGACGCACTGCACATCCACCTAATCATTGTCATTTCTGTACGTCTGAGCCGGTGAATATCTTCCTTCTTCACTGCCCAGGTCTCACTACCATACAGCATTACACTCCTAACACATGCTGCATACAAAGACCCCTTAGCACGTAGGGAGAGCCCTCTCAATGTTAGGAGAGGCAAGAGCTCCCTGAACTTCTTCCAACCACTTCTCACCCTAGCCACAGAGCTAGCTCCAGCCCCACGTCCAGCACACAACATGTTTCCCAAATAACAAAACTCTTCCACTCACTCAAAAGATTCACCTGCAAGTTCAATCCTTTCACGTCTGACAATCTCCACCTGCTCACCCCGACACGCCGTACACATAAAATCAGCATTATCTCACAGTCTGCCTCTGATACCACTACATCTCTTATGCATCCATTTATCACAAACACCGCACAAGATGGAATTACTTCCCACGCCCTTGTGGCAAACTGCACATGGCCACTCTTCCTCATCTTTGACAGTACTGCCACCAACCCTAGATATCATCACTTTTGTTTTATCTGCATTTACCCTTAAACCCTTGTGCCCCATACCATCTCTCCACTTCCTAAACCTTTCCTCCGCCTCCCTTTCATTCTCTGCAATCAACACCAAATCATCAGCATACAACAACTCCCATGGGAGTCCGTTTCTAAAGTCATGTGAAAGGGCTTCAAGTACCATGATAAACAACATGGGACTCAAGACTGACCCCTGATGCACAACAACATTCCCTGAAAACTCATCACTCAAATCTCCATTCACTCTTACCTGGGTGTGAGCACCCACATACATGGCCATAACCACCCTAACCAGTCACTCCTTCAAGCCAAGCTTTCTCATTGCCCACTTCACCACCTCTCTAGGAACTCTGTCAAAGGCCTTTTCCAAATCAACAAAAACAAAATAAAGATCCCTTCTCCTACCAATATATTTTTCCTGAAGCTGTCGAACAATGAATAAAGCATCAGTGGTCCCCCTACGTGGCATAAACCCAAACTGCATCTCATCAATATTCACTCTTTCTCTAATGATACCTTCTAAAACTCTCTCCATTACCTCCATTATCTGATCTAAAAGCTTTATACCTCTATAATTTCCTCTTTCCAGGGCATCACCCTTCTCTTTTTACACATTTACAATTACACTCTTCAGCCAGTCATCTGGGACAACACACTCATAAATAATCCTATTTATCAGGTCAGTGACTAACCTCACCCCTATATCGCCTGAGGCCTTCAACATTTTGGCAGACACACCTGGTGCCTTCCCCACCTTCATCCTGCCTATTGCTTCACTCACAGTAGCAGCATCAATCAAAGGCCAAGGACCAGACACTGGATCTGCTGGCTCCAAACCTTCCCTGTCCCAGTCAAACTCCTCATTCAACAACCGGTTATAATGCTCTCTCCATGCATCTTTAATATCCTCACTGTTCACCACTACCCTTCCTTCATCATTCTTCACACACTGCTCACCAATAATATCCCGATTATCCCTCTTCACCTGACCTGCCACCCTAAATATCATATTTTTCCTTTCCCCATGATTTAGGTTATCAAGTAATTGTCTCTGTGACTCAGACTTTGCCCTGTATACCTCTCTTCTAGCCCTCTGCTTGGCAGCCAATTATTCCTCTTTGCTACCACCCTTCTTCCATTCCCAGAAAAGCCTTCTTTTCTCCTTAACTGCAGCTTCTACACCCTCATCCCACCACCAAGTTACTTTATGTCTTGGTGGTCCTCTTGTCCAACCACATGTTACATCAGTAACTCTCAAGAAATTGTTCTTGAGGGCTCTGTACTGTTCATTAACGCCTCTGTCTACAGCTCCCTGTTCAGCTACTGCTCTCCTCAACTCGCTATAGAAGGCATCCCTTACTACCTGGTTTTTCAGCTTCCATATTTTCCTCCTAGGTACATAAGTCCTCTTTTTCATCCCTTATTCTTTAAGCACCATATCACAAATCAATAGTTTTTGCTGCTGCACACACTCCTCTCTTCCTATAACTTTAACATCCCTCACTAACCTCCTATCGGTCCTCCTAACCAGAAAATAATCTATCTGACTGCTATTTCCCCCAGACTCATATGTAATTAATCTACTGTCTCTTTTCCTAAGATATGTGTTGCACACAATCATGTCAGTTGCCTCCCCAAACTCGAGTATCCTTTCCCCTTCTGCATTCCTTATACCATACGCACATCCCCCATGCACTCCTTCATAACCTTGTGCTGCTTCACCTACATGACCATTTAAGTCCCCTCCCAAAATCACTATCTCATCATCCCGCATACCACCCACTACACATATTAAATGATCCCAAAATCTATCTTTCTCTGCTACATCCAATCCTGCCTGTGGAGCATATGCCGATATAATCGCAGCTATCTTTCTACCCAACAGAATTTTCACTACCAATATCCTATCGCTTACTCTCAAAACATTCATAACATATTTCATCCATTTCTCCGCAACCATCACACCAACACCTCCATATCCATCTGTCCTCCCCTGCCAAAACAACTTATAGCAACAGTCCTTCCCAACAATCTTTCTGGCTGATCCACCCCTGTACCGGACTTCCTGCAAACACGCCACATCCACCCACCTCCTACTGAATGCCTCAACGACTTCCCCCGCTCTTCCCCTCAAACTTCCCACATTCCATGAACCTACCGTCATCCCCTTGGGTGATTTACTGTCCTCAGGCTTGCTTTGAAACTTAATTTGTTTTGTCATCTTCAGTATTAATAAAGGGGGATAGACATAGCACAGGCCCCACTCACTGCACAGTCCCAGGTCCAGGCAATGGATCTGGGACCCCTAGCCCACCAGCTAACCAGTGGCTGTGGTAGTGGCCTCGGGGCACCCTGCCAGGACAGCTGCAGGGACACCCTCCAAGCACGCCTTGGCACTGCAACCATCCCGCCATTATACACCCACTGATAGGGCAGCCTCCTGGGGCGCTACTCCCAGGTTCGGGCCCTTCTCTATTGGACGTAAGCGGCAGCCTGGGAACCGCAATGCCCTTTACTAAACCTCTAGCACAGGCCAAACCCCATCTCGCCCTGGACCCATGATCTATGCCGGCGTAACCCCCGCCACGCCTCCCCCCAGAAGTCAGCCGCTAGGTAGCGAGGGCAAAGTTTTCTGGCTGCATGCCCTTGTTGGCGCCAACCCCTGTAACGTAGTGGGATATGTTGTGTGAAATGTAAAGTGCATGTTGTGTAGTACATAGATTGTTAGAGGAAATGTTTGGGAGAGTATGCTGGTCTACTCTCCATGTTACTGTCACACTGAAAAGGTCAGCAAAGGGGGATGGTTAGATAGCTAGTGAAACAGGAGCTCCAGCTCTCCCTATCACGAGCATTCCCATTCCCCTCGGGAGTACTACCCTGTTCGGCCCGTGCTACGGCCTCCTCCTGGACGGATCTTTATGTGTTTGCTTAGGTTTGTTGTACTGGTTTGGATCATTCGATGCAGTGCAACTGTGAAAACTTTTGGGAAGTGAACAAGCATGTGGGACACGAGACTGACCCTCACTTCAAGCTCGCACACCTCATTTTTCAGTTCACCACCTGGTACCATGATGAGTGGATGTACGATTTTTTCATTGTCATGCCTAAACGCACATAGTTATACCCATTATTTTAACCCAGACAGAAAATATAATCTTTCTCCTCCCTTGCGAAACACACAACCACGCTGTTTATGGTTAGAATTAAACACAAGCCTAAACAAAAAAAGACATGAAAATAAAAGAAAAATTAATTTTTGTTTGGTATCTTTACCTATTTGTTCAGATTTGTTGCACTGTATTGAGTCATTTTACATATTCTTTGCCTTTTACAAGCATAACAGGAAAGTTTTCCATGTTCACTTCATGCTTTCGTGGGTGGAAAGGCCTCCCTTCCTTTCCTGCTAATCAGCTCGTACGAGGTGCGAATGACAGGTCGTCTCGCATTTCAACCCATACTGTCCAGCCTGTACTTTCAAGGGATGACATTTATCTCATTTAGGTCTGAAAACAAACTCTCGCATCCCTTTTCCAACAAATTCCATCATCCTGATTACAGAAATAAGTCAATACTACCATAAACACAATGAACCGAAAAATGCAAAATAAATTCATAATATAATTTTTAAAATTCAAACCATGCATATTATGTATTGAAAAACTTCAAAATATGCATATCTAGTTATTTCACATCTTTTCAGCACCATTGACAATGTTTTTTGGTAAAAAAAAAAAAAGTGCGATCTTGCGTCACTGCAATACCTACGTATGACTAGTATCAGCTGCCTAAATTTACGCAACTTCAGCATTCGATTGCACGCCCCTGGTTGGGTCTCGGAAGCTGATTTGCACTGTTAGGTGCATCGGAACTCTCTCTTCAATATGGCAAGGAAATAAAGTCAGTTTTAGAAAGTTAAGAAAATGGACCTGGTGTCAGTCAGGGGCACTTGTAAAATTCCAGACCTATGGCCACAGTGGGGTTAAATAGCCTTCCCTTCTCCAACACTCTAGGACATGCCAGTACCTGCCCCTGGCAACAACAGTCACCAAATTGGAGGCATCCAAACCATGCTAGTATTTTCTTACATTCTATAACACTGTAATGCTTTAGCATATAAACTGAAATAAAATTACTGTACATAATTTAACAATCACATAAATAAAAATATTACAGTGAGTCCTCGGTATATGAAAACTCGATGTACGAATTTTCGATGGTATGAAAGCAATGAATTAGGACAAATTCCACAATACGAAAAGCCTCTATCTTGATGGTATGAAAAACGATACAAGAGGAAATACGAAAAATTCAAAATGGGCGCGCTGCACAGCGCCGCGCTTGCTTGTGGTGAGAAAATTAACTAACCCCTCTCTTGTAAACACATTTTCACTCGCTTCTAAGTCGAGTCACGTCCATCCTCTCCTCTCAGCTTCACTGTACGCTACACTGTTTTTCGCTGTTCTTCACCTTTTTGTATTTTCACCATGCCTCCCAAGTGCCCTGCATCATCTCCAGCATCCAGGGAACCAGCTGCAAGGAAGAAACGGCATCGTACTCTCACTCTTGAGAGGAAATTGGAAATAATAAGATGCCACGAGGAGGGGCAGGGAGTCTCGGAGATTGGGCGAGCTTTAGGCCTTGCACCGTCTATTACTACAGTACTACAGTACTAATACTGCAGTAATTAGTTGTATGTTTTATTTTTTAATGTCTGTACAGTAGTATAGTACTTTATACGTGTATTGCATACTTCAAAATAGGAGGGATAAAGTTTAAGTGGGGGGTCCAATGGGGTCCTGGAATGCATCCCCCTCTTTCTGTGTATATTTTAGTGGGGAAAATTGTTCCGATATACGAAGTTTCACATTACGAAAGGCTTTTTTGGTCCCTATCCCTTTCGTATATTGAGGACTCACTGTATAGAGAAAAAAGCGTAAAATGTAAAGCATAACTTTACAAAATACCTCTGCTTACAAATAGCAGGCTAACTGGCAATTCATTTGTAACTGAAAAATACGAGAAATGCTGAGAACCCTCCAGTATTTCCTATATAGCAAATCCTGCATCTCAACACCACCCCCTCCCTAGTCCTTCTGTCATCCTGAAAAAACTACACAGTACTTACAGACATAATCATTACAGTAATTGTAATGATACATTTAATTATACACAGAATTATCCTTCAACTTATCAGGGCTTCTCCTATGCACTTCCGATGATGTTCCTGCTTGTCCACACATGCCACTCCTGGAATGACTTGGTCCTTTTCCTAATTCACATCCTCCCTCGGAAAACTGTCATCTTCCTCTTGTACTTCAGCTCCTTGGTCTTTCTCAACATCCTCGGCTGGGGGTAAGCATGATTCCAGGGAGACATCCCAGCTGTACTGTCCTGGCCCATGATGATTCACGTGTTCCACCTTTGGATGAGATTTCCTGCATGCCTCCCTGAATCTGGTACGTTACATCTGATAGGTGGTCCAACACAGTGTAGCATCCATCCCATGGGCACTGCAGCTTCAGTGACTGCCCCCTTCTTCCACTGAGGATTGTAAAGCCAAACCCTGTCACCATCCTCGAAGTTCACCTCACTTCCCCTGGCATCATACTTGCACATCATCACCTCTCCTGAAATCTTAAGGGCTCCTCACACTTGATGATGTATCTCAGCCACCCTTTCCTGAAGATGCTTTGCATAGCTGGAGGTGTTTGTAGGTAGCTCTTTGCCAGGTGGTCTTCCCATTAACAAGTCAGTGGGTAAATGTAACTCATGGCCCAGCATCAGTTTTGCAGGGGTGTAACCGGTAGACTCGTGGGAGGCAGACTGATACGCCATCAGCAGTGCAGGTAATTTCTGGTCCCATTCAGTTTGTCCCTTTATGCAGTTCTTGTCCCAGAGTCCAGTTGAATTTCTTCACCATTCCATCTGACTGTGGCCTTAGTAGGGTCGTTGTGGTCTTCTTTATCACCAATAACTTGCAGCATTCACGGAACACAGCTGACTCATAGTTTTTACCCGGGTCTGAATGTAGCTTTGGTGGCATCCCAAAACGACAGAAAAACTGATCAACCAACACCTGAACAACAGTTGCAGCTTCTTGATCGGGTATGGCATAGGCTTCTAGCCACTTTGTGAAGTAGTCCATAGTGACACATATACTGTACTGTATACTGGTTTCCTTCGTCAGTGAATGGCAGGGGTCCAGCAGTGTCCACCGTGACTCATTACATTGGTGCACCCACTTGATACAGCTGGAGAGGAGCGCAACCACGTTTCTTGGGTCCCTTCTTGGCACAGCATACATCACAGGCCCAGCACCACTCTTCAACATCCTGACACATGCTAGTCCAGTAGAACCTCTGTCACAACTGACTTAGGGTTTTCTTCACTCCCAGGTGCCCACTAGTGGTCTGGTTATGGGATTCATCCAAGGTCTCAGATCTCATCTTCTTCAGAACCACCAGTTGCCAGTACTTGCTGAGGCCATTGGGTGTCTCCCACTAGAGCTCCAGTAGTCCGTTGTTCAAACAAAGAAGGTCCCACTGACTCCAGTAGCTCTTGGTCGCTGGGCTGAACCTGGAAAACCTCTTCCCAAGATGGTCGCACTACACTCCACTGCAGCCACTCAAGCACTGATTGTAAATCCTCATCCTCTTCAGGTCTTCTTCATATGACGCTGGGCCAGTCACTGCAGTACGGCTGCATTTCTTGCTACAATCTTCTTTTTTTACTACACTGCTTGCCATCTGTTCTTCTGTCTTCTCACACACTATCAGTCAAGGTTCTCTTGCATTTCCTCAGTGGTGGGGCTTCTTGGGAAAAACAGGCTGGTTGTTGCCTCGTATCACCAGGCTTTACTAGTTTACCCTCATCCGTCTCAGCTTCTGCAGCCTTCTTCTTGCTGTCCTTCTCATTTGGACAATCCTCCTTCTTGTGTCCTGGCTTCCCGCAGAACCAGCAACCTCCTCCAGTCTTCTGTTCCATCTTCCACTTGTAGCAGTCCTCTTTCCCAAGTCCATGCTTTTCACAGTACCAGCAACTTCCTTCAAATTTTCCACTTCACGTACCTGCCCCTTTCTTGCCTTGAATCTTGCACTACTACGTGCCTGAAAAGTGGACTTACTGGACCTGATGTAGGACTCAAATTCTAGAGCCCTGACTAGTGCATCTTGCATGCTTCTGGGTTGTGCCTGCTTCACTTGCACTGTCAGCTCTGCACTATCAAGAGCATCTATGAACTGGTCCATCAGAAGAATACCCAACAGGTTAGGCGCTGCTCCAGGGTACACCTTGTGTGTCGTACTCTCCTGGTCATCAGCAAGTTGCCATAGGGATTCGCCTCGAGCCCGCACATAGGTCTGGAATCTTGCCCAGTAAACCTCAGTCTGATACATGGTCCCATGTCTGCACCCCAGCACTTCTACTAGGGACTGATAGCTGTTCCTTTCTTTCACAGACATCAGCCCAGAATCTCTATTGTAGCACCCTTAAGGCCAGTAGCAAGCTGCACTGCCCACTGCCTATCATCCCAACCATTCTGATCAGCAAGTAACTTAAACTGAGCACAGTAAGCTTCCCAGGATACTCTACCATCTAATTCCTGAGGTTTCTTTTTAATTGGGCCCTCATTATAGCCATGCACTTCACTGGTTTGGGGCCTGAAAATTGGGGCATCATAATTAAGTCCAGGACTTAAAACTCCTACATTCTGATTATTCAGCTGTGTAATGCTACCTTTAGATGTTTGAGATATGTCAAGAGTTACCATACACTGTCCATTCTTTTTATATGCTCTCTGTACACCAATCTAAGGCTCAGCAGCGCAATATTTCTCTACAGCCTCAATTCTCTATCTAATTATTGTCAAATGGTCATCAGCATACTGTCTGCACTCCATCACTATTTCCTCACTAATCTTCAGCTGGTTGTCTACATGCTGTCTACACTCCATCACTGCTTGCCTCATACTTCTGCTGCTCTAGCTTGGCATCTACTCCCTCCTTAAACTGTTGCTGTTCTTTCTTCATTTCCCCCATGAAAGCATTTAGCTGTCCTTGCATCCTAAGTTGTTATTCCCTCTGTTGGCCAGTAATGCCTCTTGAAGCTGTTCATATCATTCTTTCTGTTCCTCATTCTGTGCCTATACTTGATCTTTGAGTTCTTTCTGCCCTTGATTCTGTGCTTGTAATTGTTCTTTGAGTTCCTTCTGTCGTTCATTCTGTTCTTGTAATAACTACATGATTGCTGCCAGACATGTCTCCTCCTGCCCAGCTTGACTCTTTGTCTGTACACCTTCTGCTTCCATGTCGAAGGTTTGACTCACTGCAGCACTTCTGTAATGATCCACACTCCTGACACCACTGTTACCACCCTGTTCCACACTGCCACAGGCCCCAACAGCAGTAGTTCAGTATAGGAAGGACGTTGCCCAGTGAGTTGTTTTTCATCATTCTTTCGGGTGTGCAACAACAAGATCAGCTCAGACGTAGTAAATAAACACTGGCTTCCCAACTTTGCAGTCTTTATTCACCAGATAATTACACTTAATGCTTGCCAACTACAGTACACTTTACTGTTTTCACAAGTACTAGGGCTATACATTCTTCGAGGCAACACTGAACTGCACTGACACAAAAACTGAAATGACACTGACTGCTCTAGGCTCTTCCTCCTCCTTAAATAGCCTTCCCTTCTCCAACTTTCTAGGATGTGCTGGTACCTGCCCCTAGCAACAACAGTCACCAAATCGGAGACAACCAAAACATGCCAAAGTTTTCATACACTGCATAAAACTGTAAATGCTTTAGCCTGGACTGGAATGAAACTAATGTTTAATCTGCATATACCAAACAGCATCATCAAAATAAGTGAAGAAGTTCTTGATGAAGTCAAGGAGTACAATTACCTGGGGAAAAATACTAAAATTAACAAAAGACCATGATAGCGAAATAAGAAGACGCATTACAGCTGTATGGAATATTTTCAGTAAACATAGAGACATCATGAAAATAGCTTGCCAATATGTGTGAAATGAAAAGTATATATTGAATGTATAATTCCAGCTATGACGTACGGTTGTGAGACCTGGAAACTGACAAAATTGATGGAATATAAACTAATCTGTTAGAGAGCAGTGGAAAGGTCATTGTTGGGAATATCTTTAAGAGACAGGACAAAATCAGCTTGGGTGAGAGAGCAGACTAAAGTCAAAGACATCATAAAAGTTATAAAAGAACAAATGGAGGTGGGCAGGCCATGTAGCAAGACTAAGGGATAACCGATGGAGCAAGAGGCTGACTGACTGGATACCAAGAGATTGTAAGTGTAGCAGAAGAAGGCCAGGAAGAAGATGGAGAGATGAGATAGAGAAATTTGCAGGGAAAACGTGGCAGAGATTGGCTTAGTCAAAGAATTCGTGGAGAAAGTTGGGAGAGGCCTTTGTTCAGCAGTAGACTTGTAACGGCTGATTATAATGATGTTTAGCGTTCTGTTTATATCTCTAGTTCCTGTAATGCTAGGTGTTTTAGGGTCGGCTTCCCGTCCCTCTAACACCTAGTGTGCAGCTGGGTTCTCTTTCTAGACCAGAGCTTAGACAAATAAGAGAGAGGCAGGACACAAAAACTCAAGGCAACAACCTTACATGTGTATTGCTAAATTCTACAGTGGAACGGGCAGATGTCACAAATACAGTTATGCTGGACAATTATAATTCTAAGGCTTAGATATTGGGTGTTAGTATCGCACAGGATACTACTTAGGACACGATTGGAGTAAGGTGAATAGCACTTAGGGCAGAGAAGCTAAATACTATTATTTTGGGAAAGTCTAGGTTCTGTATACTGGTGGAGTTTGTGACACTATTTTCACTGCTGGCAGGCTAACTGGTTTGTCGGTTGGGTCGTTAATTATTACTCTTGCACTGGGGCCTCCGTATGATCTTAATGGGAGGCGGTGTCACTATTTGCTAGTGTGTTCACTGGGATATACCCTTCTTTCACTGCCTTGCCATGTTCACTGTTTCACTGTTACCTTACCTATTCCACCTTTCTTTTATATTATTACTGATGTTTCGTGCACTTACTTTCCATATTCTGACGCTGTTCTACCCTTACTTCACTGTGTCATGGGCACTGTGCCTTACCTGTCACTCAGTGTTGGGACTGGGCATACTGGCGGTCAGGTACAAGGGCAGCGGAGACGACTCAGCCTCACTACTGATGGGGCTGAGTTCTGCCATGGGCCTCCGTATCCAGGGGCCACAGGATCACGCATAGGGGCGTCCTCTCTCATCCGGGGCTGCTGATGGCAAAGGGTCCTGCATTTTCAGGGCTTGGGGCAGGAGTCTGGCCCTCTGGGCTGGGGCTGAAAAGCTGCCTGAACCTCTCGCTCAGGCGCCTGATGGCGGACAAAGATCTCCAGCGTCGGGTCAAAGGGATGTCCCACCTGAGGGTCCTGCGGGCAGTCTGGAGGTCCCAGGGGCTGCGGTCTCCAGTGGTTGGAGACGCTGTCAGGAGTGGGCTGCGGCGTCGGCCTCTGTCGGGGTCCGTCAGGTGGGTCCTCTTAGGAACCGGCTGCAGTGAGAAGAGCCCGGTGGTAGTTACAGGGCCTCTCCAATACTCCTTCAGGCTGGGGTCTCCCTCCGGGTTATAGTTTCGTGGACAGGAGTCAGCGCCTGATGGAGGAGCGGCTACCAGCCGTCTTTTACCATAAGGCCCGGCTACTGGCCATGGCTTTCTAGGGGCACAGCTACCAGCCGACGCTAAGGCCCGGCTACTGGCCATGGCCTGGGGAAGGGAGCGGCTATAGGCCGACTCAAGGGCACCTTCGGAGCAGCTACCGGCCGTCTCCTGACGAAGACAGGAGTGGCCACCAGCCGTCTCTTCATTACCTTCGGAGCGGCTGCAGGCTGTCTCCTGTAGGAGGGTCGAGCAGCTGCCAGCCGTCTCTTGAGGGGCACCTTCAGAGTGGCTACCGGCTGTCTCCTGACGAAGGCAGGATCGGCTACCGGCTGTCTCCTCGTTACCTCTGGAGCGGCTGCAGGCCGTCTCCTGTAGGAGGATTGAGTGGCTACCGGCCGTCTCATTTAGGGCACCTTCAGAGTGGCTGCTGGCCATCTCCTGATGAAGGCAGGAGCGGCTACCAGCTGTCTCCTTGTTACCTCCAGAGCGGCTGAAGGCCGTCTCCTGTAGGAGGGTTGAACAGCTACTGGCCGTCTCAGGGGTGCTGACTGGAGCTAGAGTAATAGCTTCATCCCGTGGTTGTTGGTGGTCTGCTTGCCCAGAAGGTAGTCTCGCTTTCCTGCTATGGTGGCGGCGGGCAAGCTCCGGGTCATAAGGGTGCGTGGCCCAGGTGGACTTATGTCCCTGTCATCCGGAGTCAGGTCGCACTCTATTTGCCCTTCCGTAGGCTCCTTCTGGGGGTGTTGGGCTGTCCTCTGCGAGACTGCACTGCATTTTAGTTCCCAGATGGGGGAATTCTTCCCAGGGGGTAAATTTGGATATTCCAAGTGGGATAAACAGATTGGGCCAAAGTGAGCAGAGCCTAGCCCTTGCTGTGTTGTTGGTTATAGCTTTGATCTGTTTTATGGCCAAACGCTTTTTGAGTTTTAGTTTATGGTTTTTGAGTGCAAGGTCATAGTTTTGGTACTCATCATGTTACATAGAAGTACAAAAACTTTAAATTGTGGCCAAAACTTCGTAAAAATTTCCATAATACCGCAGGATTTCTTGAGATACTTGTACCGCTAAATGGAGGCATAGCTACAGTAGTTATTTAAAATAATCTCCAAGGGGGGCGGGGGGTGGAATTCCCCCTTATGAGTGTTGGGGGAAATCACAGATTTTCTGGCAAAAGTGAGGGGTGATAAAAATTGGGAATCTTTGGCCTTTATCATCAATTGTTAACTTTTGTTAGGTGACGAAATGTATTGGTCTCCACACTAGTTGAAACGATACTGCAGTTGTTCAGTCTTCATCTTTTTTTCCAAACACTTCGTTTTGGGATGAGAGTCAAATCACGCAAACATATTTGATGAAGGGAGGGGTGTATGCATGGTAGCTGTATGGAGACCATCCTGCTTTCCCATAGGAATGCTGACGTTCCTTTTATTTTCATTTTTCTGCTGTCAGTGAGACGATTTCACTGGGTTTAAGAAGAATCTCCTGTGTTAGCAAAGCTGTATCTAAAGTGTCCAGCTCAGGAAAGCTGGAAAGGCCTCCTTAGTTGAATAAAACCGTTTCCAGATAGCAAGACTAAACTGCTGAAAATCTCATCATACTGTAAGGATTACTTTTCGATCGTTCCCTTTACCTATACTATCTCTCCCACTCCTCTCTCTTCCCCGTCTTTCATATTCCCCTCTCCTTCCTTCTTTCCCCTTCCTTCCTCCCTCCCTAAAATGCCCACCGTGCCCGCCGCAGGACCTCCCACCTCACCACCCCCCACACTACCACCGAGCCGCCACCCCACCACCACCCCAGGAGGACACACTGGTGAGGTTAGTAGTTCCGGGCAAGAGGGTCATCAGGGCATCACGGCCCTGAGCCCCTATTCCCCACAAGTGTCCCAACCCCAGGTGATCAGGGAAACCGAACTACTGTGCGGGCGGGGTTGTGATCGTCAGACCAGGGGTGGGACTGAAGTTAATTCAGTCCCAGGTAACACCGTATTGACAGTCTTGTTACACCCTCTAGGGCAGGAGGCCCAAGGGCAGGAGGCCCAAGGCTATGGCCTAAATAAAGAGAGATTGACAGACATAGGCTACAGCCTAACAGAGTGTGCAAAGGGGAAGGTGACCCCAGGCTCCGGCCTTAACACACTAAGGAGAGAGAGTTGCCCTCGTGCATCCCTCTCCAGTTGCTCTTCAGCTACGGCCAGAATATGGTCCAGGGTAGAGAGACCCTGCTACCGTACGTGTAGCGCTACCCAATTACGGAAGCGGCGTCCCGGGGTCGGTACCTTACCACAACGGACGGGCGAACCAGTTCGCCCGTTAGTCGTCTTCCGTACGGGCAGACACTCAGCTCCGGCCGGGGCACGTACCAGGGTAGAGAATTCCCTGCAGGTAGGATCTGTCCGTATTGGAGAGAGTGTGGCCTCTGCACCCCTCACTCCGGCTTGTCTCCTACTACGGGAGGAACACCACGCCGGCGGTACCTTGCCACGGCGAAAGGGCGACATCGATCACCCTATAGGTGTCCCCCGTACGCCGGGCAAGTTCACGGCTACAGCCAAGGTGCACAATAGGGGAAGGAGATCCCCGGCTCAGGCCTACAGACACACTCAAAGGACCACAAGTAGCGTGAGTCTTCCTTTAGCCTTTTTCCCTTCGGGGAGCCCTTCGTCGCCATCCGGGCATATAGGCCCGGAGGAGACACTAGAGTGGTGGCAAGGCCCGATATCGGACCTACTGCCCACACCCGGGAGTTCCTTAACCCTGCCGGAGCCCCACAGGAGACACTGCCGCAGTCCAGCCCTGACGGCGCCTCTCCCCCTGAGCACCTGCAGTCCCAGGACTCCCAGGCCCGCCGCCACAGTCTACAACGAAGGCGATCCAGGCTCCCTCACTCCCCGGAGGCAGAGGAAACAGTCCCGACTGCTCCGGTTGTTCGGCCCCAGTCCCGAGGGCCACCGATCAGGTCGAGGCCCCCAGACCACAGGGCCTCCCTGCACCCCACCGGCGCGGCCCTAGTACAGGGGCCGCCCCTCAGGTCGAGGCCCCAGACAGGTGAGCCTCCCTGACAGTAAGTGAAACAGTGAACTAGTTAAACCCCAGAAACAAGGGGAAAGACAGTGACAGTGACAGTGACCCAGAGGACAGTGATAGTGCTTACACAGAAAATATATTAAACAGTGGCCCACTAGAAACCAGTGCCATCGGGGTAAGAAGTGTATTTTGTCAAATGATTTAGTCCCTCCCCGCATCAAGGAACCAGGAGGTTTTCTGTGAGTCTAGAGGTAGGTGCGCGGGCGAGTTGAAAGATAAGTGTACGTGTCTCCGTGACCAGGTGACAGTGTCGAGTGTCTCTATCCGCACCCTACCTCTATTATAGTAATATCCTCGAAACAGACTCTCAATCTCGGTATTCTTAAAGTGAACAACCCCAGTTTTATATTATCCTAAAGTGACATAAGAATTCCATACAATAATATAAAGTGAACAACCCCATTTGCATAATTACCTTCCAAGTGATATTAAAGAATACCCGCGATCTTCCTGTGTAATAGTGATAATATATATGATCAGTCTGTGAAGCCAAGTGTAATCCTGTATCTCTGTTTCTCTATAAACTAAATATCATTGTATGTACACTGTTATGAGTAGGACCTAGGTAATAGATGTGATACGGTATACTGCCTGGTTTTTATGTCCTGTTCCTTTGTTAGTGCTTTACATCCGGTCTAGAAAGAGGACCCCGTTTCAGTAGCTCGTGTTTTTACGACGAGAAGTCGCCTTAAAAACACAGCATTACACTCCCTCACTTCCATCCCATGTCCTCCTTCTTCCCTTCCTTTCCCCCTCACTTTCTCCCCCCCTCCCCACGCACCACTTACCTTTAACTATATGTATAGTAGAAGGAAGGGCCTCACACTCCCTGCCATAGCTCCTCCCCTCCACCCCTCCACCTCCGCCCACCACCACCACCACCACCATCATCACGCCCACAGATGCACACACCCACGTTGGCATCTGGAAGGGGGTGGGGGGAATAGGTGAGAAAAGGAGAACATGCAGTAAGACTTTGTGGAGACCTTTTTATAACGGTCATGTAGGTTGAGATAGGACTGTGGTGGGTTGGTGGTAGATAGCTTATAGTGATTGGCTGTGAGCGATTGATTAATAAGTTGGTAGGGAATGTTTGAATAGATAAATAATCGAGAGGTGGGGGGGGGGAAAGAGAGGTATCATTAGAGTGAGGTGGGAGGATAGACAGATATAGTGTATATTGCAGATTGAAGGTGGATGAATAGTTTCGTAGATATATCAGTGGATATTAATGTTCAGTAAAAAAAAATATTGTTGGCGGATGCAAAAAATATGAAAAGGGTTATTATATTAGATGCTGAAAAAGCAGCTAATACTATATCTCAAGATATTCAGTATGACTTACAGCGCGTAAGTGTGGATGTTTATGCATGAGGTGGACTCTTCAGTGTCTGGCTCATTCACTTGAGCAGATTTTTGGTTTCTTTTTCCTATCAGTCACCTCCCACCTTTTCTTTTTGTTGCTTTATGGACCCTATCTGTAATGCAAGGTGTTTTGGGGTCGGCTTCCTGTCCCTTAAACGCCTAGTGTGTAGCTGGGTTCTCTTTCTAGACCGGAGCTTAGAAAAATAGGAGAGAGGCAGGACACAAAAACTCAAGGCAACAACCTTACACGTGTATTACTAAGTTGTACAGTGGATCGGGTAGATGTCACGGATACAGATACACTGGACAATTACAACTCTTATGTCTAGATATGGGTTATCAGTATCACGCAGGATACTGCTCGGTTCAAAATGAATAGCACTTGGAGGCAGAGGTTTCTGTATTATTAGTTACAGGAAGTCTAAGTTTTATATATTCGTCGAGTAGCTGGTACTGTTTCACTGCTGGTAAATGTTATTTTAGTACTGGGGTCTCTGTACGGTTTTATATACCCGCAGAGTCGGTAGCGGTCCTGAGGACAAGACACCGGCGACGGCCTCCAGCCGTGCCCGCAGAGCCATTGTGATCATTGTCAACTTGAGTGATTTCTATGGTTGGTTAATCGCGAGCATTCCTATACCCTTCTTACTTTAACATAGCCCAGATATTCGTCCTGTTGTAGCCTATTTGATGTAGATCAGAGGCAGAAAATTACATTACTACGGCCTTACATTCTTTACGTAGCACTTCGTGGCAAGTATCAAAGAGTAGTGCCAACCAGTTCTTGCAACAGAGCATTCAGGAGAGAGAGATGTCAATTTTAGACCAGGGAAAAGTAAAAAGAGTGAAGGATATCCATGTACTTTGATCCATTCAGCCCGGGGACGTCATTTATAGTTTATTCTTGCCACATCCAGACGATTTTGTTTAGCTTAAGAGAGCCACCTGGAAATGCAACTGTTAAGTGAGACCCATATTGAAATATTCCACTTCACTTAGTTTTCCGAAAGCCTCAAAAAAATGTCTGATGGTTGCAAGAGTATGTTGACGTCGTCGGACGGACTGAAAAATTTAATTCTTGTGTTATATGTGGTTAGCTTTGAAATAGCCATTAAAAACATAATTAACCCCTCCGGGCCGATAACGTTTCTTTAATTTGCGCTACCAAACGTCATACTATTTTATTCAGTTGAAAAAAAAAAAAAACATTATAGTGAAGGGTTTCATGAAGACAGTATCTAATCCTCCTATTCGAAGTCTCCTCCAAGCTAAATAAAGTCACCTGGAGGTAGCAAGGATAAAGTGGGGCATCATCGTACTTAAGGGGTAACCACTTAACTCAGGCAACGTACCTAATATACTATAATTGTGGTTGTGTGTGTGTGTGTGTGTGTGTGTGTGGTCGAAACCAGAAAAATGCTTTCGTTGAAACTTTGGAGGATGATTGCAGTTGGGTTACAGTTGGGCCAGTACAGTATCTGTCGATTGAATTTTTCTAAAGGGTTGTTTTCACCCATCATTGTTCCCCTTGGTATTACTTTACACGGATTTTTCGTCAATTTTCCTGGGTCTCCGTGGCGGTCCGATAGAGCCACGAAGCTTCTCTGGTTTCATATTATTCTTGGTGCCGCCAAATGAGTTTATATGTTAGGAGAGGTTTTGTAGTGAGAGAGCTGATGAAGACCATATTTAATTCCAGTAGCTTAATAAAAAGTCTGGTGGTAGCAAAAATGAAGTAGAAAACACGCCATCATAATGAGTCTTTAAGTGGCGGGGTGACAGGCTCACCACATAGGCCTTTTTTTTTTTTTTTTTGTCCGTTATTGTTATTATTATTATTATTATTATTATTATTATTATTACTGTTATTATTATT